>NW_017731416.1:2316904-2339007 GCF_001890085.2 Hipposideros armiger
TTGCTCAGAGCTCAAACTCTTGAGCGAGCTCTTAACCAACTGAGCCACTTGGCCGGCCCTTGGGATTCTTTTTAATGGGCTTGGAGGAGCTGTCTTGGGGGTGCTGAGGGAAAGCTGAGGGGCTGTGTGTGGGTTGTATTAGGGAGACGCATCTAGAGGAAGGGCGGTATATTCCTTCTGGGGCTGGGAGCCAGGCAGGAGGCAGGTAATTATATCATTGCATGTCACTCTTGTCTCGAGGGGCCGCTTTAGCTGACACTCCCAAACTAGGGTTTACTTTTGACTTTGTAATTTACAGACTGATACAGATGCATACGAGTTCACTCCTAAATCTTTCTGGAACAGCTGACGTGTGCCTGACACAGCAGGCAACATGGAGGAGCAAACGTGGTCCTGATGCGGGGTCTGTTACAGGTTAGCAGGGCATGTGGAAAGGAGCAGAAGAAAGGCACAGAGATAGTCCAGGGAGAGCGCCTACAATGGATGCAAAGACTTCAAGGAGGAGGCGGCGGCGGCCTGGCTCTTGGAAGAGGAATGGAATTTCCACAGGTGGAGATGGGGAGGGCAAGGCTTCAGGGAAAAGACCATCCAAGATGTAGGTGTAGCTGGAGAGGCGAGGGCCGTTTGGTAGGAGGTTCTGTGGAGGGAAGTCCTGGGAAAGTGGCTGGAAAGCATAAGTGAGGCCCGAACGGGCTTTGAAGATGCACAGTGGGTACTGAATAAATGTGTGAGTTAATAGCTGAGCCTTTATTTATCTGACAAATATTTACTGAGTGACTACTACACGCTGAACACTCTGCTAGGGGCTGGATATGCAGCTGTGAACAGGAGCGGTAAATACCACTTCTTTGTGAGTTTCCATCCTAGCAGGGCAAGACAGACAGTAAACAAATAAACATAATACATGAGTAGTACATGCAGCGTGTTAGGAAGAGGCAAGTGCAGGGGAAAAGAATGAGCAGAGTCAGGTAGGGATGGGGACATCAGGGGTATATGTATGTATGTTTGGGGACGTGTTGCAGTTTTGGCCAGGGTAGCAGAGTAGGCCTCTGAAAAGATAATATTTGAGTAATTTGAGAGGAATGTAAGGAGTCAGCCAGGTGAGTATTTGGGGGAAGAACATTCCAGGTCGAGGGAACGGCAAGTGCATAAGAGCCTGATGCAGGAGTGGACCTAGTGTGATCAAGGAACAGCAGGTGTGGTTACAGCGGGGTGAGTGAGGGGTCAGCAGTAGGAGAGAAGGTCAGCGAGCCAGTGGGGTCCTTGTAGGCCAGTGGGGCTTTGGGCTTCATCCTCAGTGACAAGGGGGCCTCTGGGGATTTTGAGTAGAGGGGAGTTATGATGTGATTTCTGTTTTAAAAGTATAATTCTGTGCGTTGTGTGAAAACTTGACCATTTCGGGGTCAAGTGTTGAGACAAGGAGACCAGCTGAAAGGCTGCTGCAGCCTCCAGGTGAGAAGTGATGGTGGCCCGGGCTGGAGTGGTATCATGGAGGTGATGGGAAGCGGTTTTTTTTTTCTAGACATAGAAGGTTTTTTAACAGTCTGCATGTGGATGTGAGAGATGAGGGAATTAATGATAATGCCGCCGTTTTGGCCCCAGCAGTTGGGACCGGGGCGGCTGTGGGTGGAGCAGGCTGGGGTTGGATCGGGAGCTGTTTTAGACATGAGGAGCCTGAGCTGCCTGCTGACATCTGCGTGGAGATGTGACTTGCAGCTGGCTTTCCTTGTCAGGAGTTCTGGAGCGAGGCTGGGGCTGGAGATGTCAATTTAGGGGCCGCTGGCCTTTAGAAGGTATGAAAACCATGAGATGGGTGAAGTCACCATGGGGCTGATGGAGAGAGTATAATGACACCAGGGCTGACATTTTATTTAGTTTTTAAGTGTCAGGCATTCTGTTGAGCATGTCCCAGCATTCCCTCTCTCTGTCTCCACCACAACCTGATGAAGTAGCAGCTGTTATTTCCCCCATTTTATAGAAGAGGAACCTGAAGGTCAGAGGAGTTAAGTAGATTATACAGGATCACACATCTACTAAAGGCCAGAGCCAGAGTTGGGATATAAGTCAGTCTGACTCCCAGTTTTTAATCATTACACTGACTGACTCTCTAAATTATGGACCTAATTCTGTGTGTGGTGGGGGACCCACAGAAGTTTTTGAGCAGAGAAAGGACTCAGAGATGTGGGCTAACCAGAGGCATCTGGAGCCTGGGGGGGGGGGGGTCCTGAAGAATGTACTGGGGAGGGGGAGGTAGAGACAGAGGCAGGGAGTATGGAGAAGGTTTGGACTCCCCAGCGCGGTTTGGAAACAGGGCCTGGAGAGGCGATTTCCTGAAAAGGAGAGAACCAAAGTATGGCAAATCCAATGTTATGAATTTAATGTTTGTGTCTCCTCAAAATTCATCTGTCGAAGGCCTAATGCCCCGTGTGGCTGTATTTGGAAATGGGGCCTTTAAGGGAGTAATTAAGGTTAAATGGGGGTATTAAGGGTGGGCCCCTGATCCAACAGGATTAGTGTCCTTATAAGAGGTGACACCAGAGAACTCTGTCTCTCCGTGTACACTCAGCGAGGAAAGGCCACGTGAGGACATAGTGAGGGGGAGGCCGCCTGCAAGCCAGCGGGAGGAGCTGACTCACCAGCACCTTGATGTTGGACTCCCTGCCTCCAGAACTGTGAGAAAATAAATGTCTGCTCATTAAGCCACCCAATCTGTGGTATTTTGTTACGGCAGCCCCAGCAGACTAATACCCCCAGACTCTCTGGTACTCTGGCTTTTCCCAGAACTGTCTTTTTGCTGGGCTTCAGGGCCAAGCAGCTTGGTAGCTGGTCTCTGAAGGGACTTCTGCCCCCGCAGCCCCCATATAATTCAACATATTTGAATGAACCAAAGGAGTCATTGAACAATTATTTAGTGATTAGCTTCCTTGTGGAGTCCAGAGAGAATTGCTGGAAGAAAATTGGCAAATTCTTTTCATTCTTAATAAAACCTAACATTATCCTGCTAATGCCTGATATTAGGAGTTCAAAGTCATCTCTATACCACTGATCTTCAAAGGAAGAGATTCCTTAATTTATTTGACAAAGCCTGAAAAAACGCTGGAGAGGTTCCTTTCAGATGGGAATTTTATTTTTGTTTTTTTTAAAAAAATCTTTTAAGTGTTTTTGTACAAAAAAGTGGTGTAATTTTATGTTTCACTTTAAAACACCGGCGTGTGGGGGCAGGATGTAAGTAACAAAAAAAAAAAGATGCTTTTATAACATTATTTTCACTGTTTAGAAAGGAAAAAAAATCACTCCAACAGTATTGGAAAAGTCCAAAGATGAAATTCATTTTCTTTTGTGAAGGCTTACACAGGCTTATTGATTCTGTGTCTTGTGTCAGTGGAGCCATGTTGCTCTTCAATGGTGCAGTGGTTCCCAGTGCAGAGGGATCAGCCCACGTTTCTGGGCACATGCCCTGAATGGAAATGTGGGAGCGTCAGGGCATTAAACACCTTTCCCCACGGAATTGTGGGCAAGAAGCTACTTCCTGAGCCAGGAGAAGGTCCAGCAGTATTCCACACCCAGAGCAGAGGGAGGCCGAGCCCTAGATGCCTGACTCTTGCCTCCATTCATTTTTCAGAAGACTGAAAAAAAAAAGTCAAAGCAATATGCCTGCGAAAAAAGTGCAACATATGTTTAGAAAGACTAGTAGAGGGAAACATCTTAGGAGTCAGGAAAGCTGTGCCAGTTTTTACTGCACATGGCAGAAGAAAGCCTTCGGGGAGATCCCACCACGAGGTAAATAGACTTGGCTTTCCTGGAACCCCTGTCACATTTCCAGTTTCCCTTTACAACGTATGGGACTTCTGGAGTTGGCATTTTGGCTGCATATGGATTGATCATCGCAAGACCACAATCTATTGCCCGGTTCCAGTTATAAAGTCACCCCGATGCCTAATGTGATGGTACCTGATAGTCCCGTAACTGGGAAGTTTCACATTTTTCCAGAGGGGAATTTTAAAACGCTGGATAAATTGGCAACATGGCCAGCCTCTTTCACCAGCCCTACCCCCTCGTGCTCTTGGCTTCCTTTGACTTGCTGGGTTCAGTGGCAGCATGTGCCTCCCTGAGCATCCGAGCCCTCTGAGGGACAGAGACCCTTCCTCCCCCCAGCTGCTGGCATCCGCCTTTCCACACCTGGTCTGCGGAGGCGCGGGTGCTGGTGCTGGGTGATTGCGCTAGTTGTAAAGGAGGCACAGAGACATGCGCCCCACGCTGCCAGCCCCTCGGGAAGTGATGTTTCTGGAATCTTAATGTCTTCTCTATTTTTTCCTGAGAAAACCCTTTCTCAATAAAAATGAGTGGTCAGCGGCTCTTGAAGTTCTATAAATTGATTCTGGCTCTGTCCATTACAGGTAGCTTCTGTGTGAATGACCCATATAAATCTTACTCAGTCAGGGAGTGTTTAAAATGGCAAATTTCAGAGTAAAGGCTTAACAAAAACCATAAACAAAACTTCAGAAGTAATGGAAGTGTTTATAAGCACCTGCGGAATTCCACACAAGAACAATGAGCGTGGCTTGGGTGCCAAGAGATTGAGGTATTGCGTTTGCTGTGAGGGAGAGAATATCCATCTTTATTTGGCCTCTGCTCAGGGAAGCCAGACTTGGAGAAGCATAGATGTGAGCAGGGCTTTGTGGTTAGGCTCGTGAGAAAGAGTTTATCACTCTTTCTTATGTCAGGGGCAAGTCTAGCTCGGGAGGCTGCCAGTGGGAGTGGAACTTAAACTTGCCAAGGACTAGGGCCTTGAGTCCACCGTGCTTGAAGGCCCACCATGTACTTCTTGTTGTGGGGAGGTACGAACATCAGTGATCTAATGATCCCAGCATGCGCCATGGGGCAGTTGGAGCTGTGTGTCTATGTCCTGTTTCCAAGCTGAGGAAACTGAAGCCAAGGCTGGTTTGTGACTTGCCCAAGTCCCAGAGCAGGCCATCACTGTAGCCGGGGTAGAGCCAGTGGTTCCCAGGCCTGCACCCTCCCTGCCTCAGTGTTTCCTTCCTCCCCATCTTCACTCCACCTTTCCATCAGAGGTATTGAGTCAGCTGCAGGCCAGGACCTGGGCTGCGTGCGGAGTTGTGGGAAGACATGTCAGTGTGCAAGCATTTTTACTTCACCTCTCTGGGCTGCCCTCTGTCCCTCTGCTGGGAACTGTACACATGGAAGTCAGCGTGTGGACAAAGCCACCATAACTATCATTCATTCACTCTCACTTACCAAGCATTTATTGAGCACCAGCTATGTTCCAGGTTCCATGCTAGGTGGTCCATAAATAATAAAATGTGCAAATGTTTGCTTTAAGGAATAACTTCTAGGGGTGTCCCAGCAGGGGAGAGATTGGCAGGTGGGTGGGGTGGGTGGAAGATTGCCACAGAAGGTAGGGCTGAGTTGGACCATCAGGGAAGGCAGGGTTTGGGGAGCTTCCAGGTGGGAAGGGCAGAGTAAGCAAAGGCCCAGAGCTGTGAGTGTGGGAGTTGTGTAGATTTGGGTCAGCAAGCCAGATAAGAAGGGCCACTGTCACAGGTGTGTGACATTCCATAGATGTTCTGGCAGTGTTGCCTGTGGGATGAGCTGAGCTCGGTCTTCTGGAGCTGTTGCTCTGGACGTTGGAGTCTTTTGGTTGCACCCAGGAGCTGAAATGCAGACCTCTAGAGCTGGAAGTGGGCCTGGGGTGTGCTGGGGGGGTGGGGGCAGCTGCCCTTTCTTCCTGCCCCTTCTGTTCTTCCTCCCATCTTTGGGGTCATCTGGGTCCCTGTTCCTCCAGGAAACTGTTGAATTATAAGCATCTGACCCCAACAACCCTCAGCCCTCTGCTGGGCAGATTTGAATTGGACTGTGACCCTTGTCCATGTCTGTCACTTGTCCTGTGTTCATCTTATTCCCCAGGCTGCCTGGGATCCCTGAGGGCAGTCTGTGGTAGTCTGAGAGACCCAGCGGGCCTGGGCACATGGTGAGTATTGCCAGGTGAAATAGTGGGTACCCAGTTCAATTTGACTTTCAAATAAGCCATAAGTAATATTTTAGTAAATGCATGTTCCAAATATTGCTTGGGACATCATTATACTAAAGAATTACCTGTTGTTGATCTGAACTTCAAATTTAACTAGGTTTCCATTTTTTTTTCTTAACATGAAATCTGGCAACCCTCCTCTGAAAGGCTCGCTGATGGGTTATTGAAATGCAAGGATTTCTACTGGGTTGTCGGAAAAGTCATGACATATTTTTTCTATGTTTTTCATTGCAAAAATGTGTCATGATTTTTCCGACAACCCAGTAGGTTCACAGGGCAGACAAGGTTTGGGAATTAGAGTCACGTAGAAGTAGAGACTAGGACAGAGGTCAGGAGCCTCAGCCCTGGATCAGGCTGCTCAGGTTTGAATCCCATCTTTCTCATTTACTACCTGTGGGGCCTCGAGCAAGTTACCTACCTCTCCAGTCCTCAGTGTTCTTATCTGTGAAGTGGGAATGGTGATAGTCCCAACCTCATGAGTGAGGAATAAGTGAGATAATGCCAGAGAAGAGTGGGCACAGTGCCTGGCACTTAGGAATCTCAATAGAGTAGGAGCCTCCATTACAATTGTTGTTACTATTGTTCTTGTTGTCGTTATCGCCTGATGGAACCACACACCTCTCTGTAGCTGCCCCAGGAAGTCCTCTCTGCTCCCTCACCTTCTGCCTTTCTTCCTCTAGGCTGGCCTTTCTGGGGAGTCTCTCTGGCCTCTCCTATCCCCTGAGTGTGCTTTCCAAGTGACACACACTAGGTTTGCTTAGACCCATAAGGCCTCCATCCCACTGGAAACAGATGTGGCTAGGGTAGCAAATCCTTTGGCAGACTTTATAACGGGACATAGATCATTATAGATGGGACTCAGCTTTTACAAAATATTTTAGGCGGTAGATAAATTAGATCATGAAAAGTGCATAGGGGACATCAATTATTCAGGAGCCAGAAGAATGATTATAAAGTGATCTGGCCTCAGTTTGGGCTCATGAAACATTTAACTGTGGCCATTAAAGTAGAAAACATCCTTCGTTCCCTACTTCAGAGAAGTGGGGTGGTCCCACTTGCCCAAGGGAGGTTGTGACCGCCTTTGCTTGTGGACATCTGAGGAGTAGAAGGCCACCTGGGAAGTGTGAAACTGGGACTGGGCTCGTTTGGGTGGAGAAGAATCCTGGGGACGCTGGGGACACAGGGGCCAGCTGCAGGCTCTCCCGGCTCTGAACCCAGGGCAGAAAGTGCACACCAGGACATCAAGGGGAAGCCATTAGACATCGTGAGTCCTGGGTCCTCACCCCCCCGGCCCCCAAAGGTGTTGTGCTTGTCCTACCTCTGCCTAACAGCAGCACAGACCTGGCCCTCAGTGGTCCGACCTCCACTAACTTCACTGGCCTGGATGTGATGGTAAGCATAGGCATGTGGGAGAGGGGGCAGGTGATCGGGACCCTGCAAACTGTCCACTTGCCTTCCTCCATGAAACTTCAGCTACCACGGCTGGTCCCAGACCTGGCCATGATTTCTGCCTCTGAACGAACACAGACCTTACCCCGAGCCACAGAGGCAGGCTTCCATGAATGTCCTACTTGGATCATGTGCTGTGCTTGTGCAAGGCAGGCACCTTCTTCCTCCTTCTCCCGCCCGTGTGGCACTGGGCTGGGAAGATGGTGCTCCGGGCGAGCCTGTTGGGGGTGGCGAGGGTTAGTTACCAGCTACGGGTATCATGGCAGACCTTTCCAGCCCTCTTTCCCTGGGGTGGGTTCCCATCAACCCATGTCCCGTTCCCCTGGGCCTCCACTCCTTGCTCCCAAGGTCACCAGTCCACTTGGTCCTGCTTGTTTCTGCTTTGCTGCTGTGCAAGATCAAAAGCTTCTCCTTGGAGTGGAGGAAGTGGTGATACGGCCCCATTAATATCACAGGCTCGGGATTCTGACAGGTGTAAGATCATATCCCTGCTCTGCCACTTACAAGTTGTGCCACTTACAAGTTGGGTAAGTCACTTAACCTGTCTAGGTCTCAGTCTTCTGAACTGCAGAATGGGGGTAGCGACAATGCCTATCACATTATGCATATAAAGTGAATTCTCTGATGCGTGTTCTTCAAGGAATGGTGTGTTCTCCCCAGGGTAGAGAGATGGGTGTGAGGCCTTCAGCCTTGCTCTGCCTTTTAGAGGTTGGAGTGTGGGGGCAGGCCCTTGGCCTTCCTGGCCTCAGTTTACACATCCATGAAATAGGCTTATTATGTGGTCAGATTCTCCATAAATATCAGCAAGTCAATTCTGCCAATGCTGAAGCCATTTCTCACCTGGGTGTACCATACAAATGTACTTTAAACTTGCATTATTGAGTCATTACTATTATGCTATTATTAATGACAATAGCTAATATTTACCTAAAGCTTCTTGTGGTGCAAAGCCTGGGCTAAATTCTCCGTATGCATTCTCTTCTTTTTTTTTTTTTTTTAAAGATTTTTATTGGAGAATTGGGGGGATGGGAACAGTGCTGGGGAATTGAGGGAAGGGGAACAGACAAGTTGCTGCCATTTTGTTCTTCAGTCTAGTTGTGGAGGACGTTGCTTCACTGGCCCAAGTTGGCACCATCATTGCGCTCTTCCCGGGTGAGGCAGATCAGTCGCCGGCTTCTGGACGGCCGCTCATTGCGGCTGCTGGCCGCTCACGCTGGCTGCTGGCTACATACGGTAGCCCATGGCAACCCACTGCCACAGGGGCTGCAGCCTACGCCGTCGCCGGCAACTCACGGCAGCCCAGCTCCAGGTTGAGCTGTTGTTCAGCATCTTAGCTGTAGAGGGCAGTGTCACTGGCCCTCATATGTGGGATCCGAACCAGGGCCCTCTGGCGTCCCAAGCCAGTTCTTAACCATCACGCCACTCGGCCGGCCCTGCATTCTCCTCTTTAATGTGATAACTCCGTAGATGCTGCTGCTTAGGTCTAGAGATGTTAAGTGACATGTCCAAGGCATAGAACTGGGGAGTGATAGAGGCAGCATTTGAACCCAGGCAGGTGACTCCAGGGCAGAGAAACAACAGGCAGGCCTGCCTAGGAGGAGCTTTCCTAAGTCCTGCCTGTGGGCCTATCTTTCTAGAGTGGGCGGACTGTGGCAGTGGGTGTGGGAAGGGATTTCTGCTGTTTCCTGCAAACCTGGAGGAAGGGGCCCCATGAAGGTGAGAAGAGAAATCCATTTTCTCTTGGATTCCAACATCAGTCAAGCTGCTGTAACTTTCCTTGAATTGAAGACCAGTCTAGAGAGAGAAATACTTCCTCAAATCACTTCAATCTTTTGCATGCTGAAATCACTTGCATGCTGAAAAGGACAAGGTAGCCCAGTACACGAACGAGGAGAAGGGCACAGGGCTGGCTCAGCCATTCTCTCAGCTTACAGCTGAAAAAGAGTTGGATTTTGATCTTTAGGCAAAAAAAATTCACACACAGTGAAAGGAAAGTTTAAACAATATTGCCTGGAGCTCAGACTAGGCAGGAGATGCCACCATGTTGAGGGGAGCCAGAGGACGCATGAGGGTGTGTGTCCTCGGGGCTGGGTTGTATATAGATTTATACACAGATAAGGCTAATTTATTGCCCGAACTAGGATGACTTTGAGAGTGAAAGGCGTTGTTAATAATTGCATGGGATGATAGGCATTCATCTGGGACTGTCCTTGGGTACGATTGTGGATTATTCCTATTTATTTATTAAGTCCACCTTTCTGGCCTCTGATGAGCAGCATCTTGTCTGTCTGGTGTGAGTTGTGTTCACATGTACAAGTCATATGTCAGTTTACTCACCTGCATTGAACTTGACCATTAAAAGGCAGAGCAGGAATCTTAGAAGGGGAAAGCCACAGAGCTCCTTGGAAGGCTGGAGGGCTGCAAAGCATGAGCATTTGGTTTCTGTACTGGGTTTTTCCACCTAAAGGGAATTTCGAGAGGTTTGGGGATCACTTCTCCAACTCTAAACTTAGTAGTCTCTGTGTACCGGGGTGAGGATGGTCCTGAGCACTGATGATGCAAAGCAATAGCTGGGATTCTCGTGGGAGGGAATTCCCTGGCAGCCCTGAGGCGGCCCCCAGCTCCCCAACAATGGGGGTACCTGCAGGGCTTTTCCTCCCTCCCAAAGGCAGTGTGAGGCCTGATTCCGAGGGCTCCTTGGTGGTCCTCAGCACTGAGCCTGCAATGAGAACTCAGCAAATTGCCGTCGTTTCTGGGGGCAGCCAGCAGGGCTGGAGAGCTAGGGCCTGGGTACCTGTTGGCTGTTGTGTTCACCTGCACTACTAACCCGCTTGACTTTCTTCTAGGTTTTGGGTTGTGTGAACCCATGTGTGTCACAGCTGGTTGACAGAATAAGGTAACTGCTGGCTTTCCTGGCATGATCTCGTAGCTTTTCCACTGAAGAGGAACTGAAACTATCCTTTCTGTCTCAAATGGAAAGCTCACAAGGAAGTGTCTTCTTACTGGCCTGTCCGTGACAAGCACTGGGGGACCATGAGAGGCCCAGCACAGTTTAGAGCTCTCATTCTGGCCATTTGCAGTAGTTAGAAGGGACAGAAAGACAGGACATGGAAGCTCCACGTCCTACCACATGACTGCAGACGGGGAAGAAGTGGTTCCTGTCAGGAGGGGTGCCTTTTCCAGAAGAGGGAAAGCACGGGGCAGAGAAGCTGTGGTGGCTTTTTTTTTTTTTCTACCAGCAAAATTTGTACCAATAGCAGCACAGTTATAGTTGTCTTTGTTAATTTGATCAAATGAATAGTATTTGATTTAAATATATGTTTCTTTCCTTTTTTTAAAAAAAAATTTATTGGGGAACAGTGTGGTTTTCCTGGATCCATCAGCTCCAAGTCAAGTCATTGTTTTCAATTTAGTTGTGGAGGGTGCAGCTCACTGACCCATGTGGGAATCAAACTGACAACCCTGGTGTTATGAGCTAGCGCTCTAACCAACTGAGCTAACTGGCCACCCCTAAATGTATGTTTCTTGATTGCTAGTGAGGCTAACTATTTTCCCACAGATTTGTTGGCCATTTGAATTTCTTCTTTTGTGACTCGCCTGCCTGTGGTCTTTGCCCATTTTTGTAGCTGTTGCTGAGTGTTTCAGAGGAGTGGGGGCGGGTGAACCTGAGGTTGCTATTTTCCAAGGTCTCTGGTAGATAATTGTGTCGACTGTGTTTATTCCTGCTTAGAAGAAACCCAGCTGAGCCTTCGGGAGACCATTGTGGAATTCCAAGAAAAATGCTCTCCTTAATCAAATTTCTTGTATTATGAATGGTTATTAAGTGTTTTATGTGATAATTATAATTACTGATTAAGGCCAATATCAATAGCCTCAGATAATCAGTGTGTAACACTAATTAGAAGGTTCTGAGTAACCCCTGACGAGTTGTCTACAGCACTTTGGGAATTGCCACAATTATTGGCAAGCTGGGCTGGGAGGTGGGCACGCTGCCTGGGGTGGGTGCACGTGTGTAAGTGTCAGAGCAGAGTCGAGGGGCAGGGTAAACTCAGCGTGGCAGGAATCACTCTGCTGGTTCAGAGGGCTTCCCTCAGGTGAACTGTCTTGCCTGGTGTGTGTGGCATGGAAAGCCTATGGCACCCCCACCCTCCACCCCTCATCTCCTGTCATGTGGCATCTGGATCAAAGAGGTCTTGCTCTGAATGGCGGGAGGTCACATGCCTGTGTCCATGTCCCTCCAGTCCTTCTACCCCTTCCAACACACACACACACACACACACACACACACACCCTCACCCGCTGCTTAACCATTGCTGGCTTTGTTTGTTTAGAATGTTTCTTTTTTTGAGAATATTGTCCTACCTCTCATGGGGGCAGCTGATCATGCTGCAGTGAGGGTTACTTGCTGCAAAATGTCTGGGTCACATTAGCATCCCAGCTTGGGCCACCCAACAGTGTGTGTAGTTTGTGGGAGCATGGAGGGGGCTATGGTCCTGGGGCCTCGTGTCTGGGTGGGTGTCATGCTGGGTTATTCCCTCCTGAGAGGCTTCCTCAGCCATGGGACAGCGTCTCCCTCCTTCCTGGGAAGTGGACTAGACATGGTCACCAGGGACCAATGGAGACGGGCTAAGGGTGTGCAGTGGGGAACCACAGGAGGAGGGACAAGGGGGACCAATCATGCTGCTGTGGGCACCTGCTCATGGTGACACCTTAGTGGGGGAACTGGCTCGGGGGTCAGAATCCCAGCCCCACTTCCCACCAGTTTTGGGGCTTTGGGAAAGTCACAGCCCCTCTCTGAGCTGCAGTTCCCTCATCTGTAAATAGAGGCTGAGGACACACGGCTTACAGCGGGTCGTTTGAGATGCAGCACAAACTTGTTTAGGACACGGCCTCTGAAGACCCTCCGCCGGCCTGACTTCCTATCAATGCCTCTCCCCAGCTGCGCAACGGTGACCAAGTTATTTAACCTCTGGGTCTCAGCTTCCTAATGTGTACGATGAGGATGACAATCGCACCCACCTCACTGGATTACTCGGAAGATTGAATGAGTTGTAAGGAACTTAGAGCAGTCAACACTACACAAGTGCTTGTTACATATATGTAAATAACACGTCATGTAAATTGCCTGAGAGCTGGCCAGGCAGCACTAACCAAGTGCTTAATACGCCTGCTGTGCTGAGTGCTGGTGACACACAACATGCACGAGCCAGACCGGGGCCTCTCTCTCCAGTCTAGTGGGAGAGACAAGGAGGCCAGACAGTGAACAGGATAACTGCAGATGATGGTTTGTGCCACGAAGGAAACTGAAGCAGGGTAACATGGAAAAGACTGATGAGGTGGGAGGGAAGGTGATTTTAGGGAGATGGAGTCAGTGGCAGCTGAGTGGGCACCTTGATGAAATGGGGAGTGAGGCAGGGAGGAAGCAGGGGAAGAGGCATGCACAGAGACCCCTAGCTGGTGCTGTGGCTGCTCTGCCCTTGCCCCTTTGTGTCCCTTCCCACGCTGTGCCCACGTCTGTGCCTTCCCTCTTCACTGCCCTTGCCTGTGGCTTTTTGTTGGCAAACTGACCTCAGGCTGCTGGAACTGCTTTTCCTCCACACTGAGAGCAGGAGGTTCCGGGAGTTTCCATCCCCCTCGGGAGCTGCCCTTAGCCAATGACTGATGAGTGCAGGGGTGTGCCCATTAGCCCCTTTGCCCCTGGTAGGGAGTGGCCTACACTGTTTCCAGGGCTCCCCAGTGGCATGGTGTCATGTGGGACTTTGCTAGACTGTGCTTGCTCACCTGGCCCCGTCCCTTCTTTCCCTGGGCCTGGCTCCTTGCCTTGGAATGAAGGGGTCAGAGGTGGGAGCTTTACGACACTTCTGAGGCCCATTCAGGGCCCCTTTAAAAGGAAGTTTTGTCGAGAGCTTTGCCTGGGATATGAAAAGCCAAGAACTTTCTCAGCTTTGGGGATACCTCCTGAGACCCAGCCTTGTGAGATGGATGGAGCGGACCAGTGCACACACAGCCCAGCACCCCACAGGCTCCGAGTTCCTGTGGGTCCTCCTGGGGGCCCTTCTTTGAGGGCAAGGGCCAGACAGAGCCCACTTTAACTGTGATTGGGTAGAGTTGGAACCCATTTTGCTTCCTCAAGAAACATTTCCTCAGAAAGCAAAACAGTCCTTCTATTTCTTCTAGAAATTAAGTACCTGGAATGTTAAAATGCTTGGCTCTGACTTTCAGGCCCCCAGGGGACAGTTCTTAGGAGAAAAAAACTCCTTTCTGCAAGAGACGTACAGCTCTATGATGAGCTTCAGTGATGGTGGGCTTTCTTTGAGAAACATTTCTCCCTGGCTGCACATCTTTTCACCATCTGAATCCTAAAGAGGATGCTGCAGGTGGTTGGCACCTATGGCTTGATCCCCAGGGCACATCTGGTGGGCAGGTGTGGAGGGTCTATGTTCTTGGGTGCTGGGCTCCCAAGGAACCCTGACAGGCTAGGAAACCCCACCTCTAGAGCCCCAGGGCCCACTGATCAGCTGAGACCCCATTTCCACAGAAGCAGCCAGTGGTGTCTGGGGGTGGGGGGCGGGAATCTGATCCGTCTACGGGAAATTTTAACATTATAATATCCAAAACTTCAACCAGAATTTCCACTTTTAAAAATCCATTCTAGAAACATAGTCCTAATGTGTGCAAAGAGACATTTATGCAACTGTTCATTGCAATTTGTTTTTAATAGTGACAAAATGGAAACAACCTTAAATATCCTGCATATTAATAAACTGTAAAAGAGCCATATTAGGACCTACCATTAAGGGTTAAAATTCCTTAAGGTAGACGATACTCATGCAGTGATGTGGAAAGACCCCCCAGTGTTATTACTAAGTGGCAAAGTAAGTTGCAGGGTAATTTGTATAACATATCATTTGTGCTAAAACCCTCCCAGAAATGATTGTTTCTCTACATACATCAGAAACCAGACTAAGCAAACTGAAAACAGTGATTGTCTTGGGAGGGGACTGGAATTGGGGGTGGCATCCTCAAGTTTTCATACCTTTTTTAAAAATGAGGTTAATTTTCAAAACTGCTTGTATAATCGAGAAGGTTATAATAGGACATAAAGTAATTGACGCCTGTTACAAGAGATTTGTTCAATACAGAAAAATGTCACCCCCCTTCCCACTGGTAGCTTTTCTGTGCATTTCCCTCCAGTGCACTTTCCCTCATGCATTTCTACACAGTGTTAAGCACACTGTACAGGTATAATTTGTACCCTGATTTTTCCTCCTAACATTTTGTCATAAGCACTTTCTGTGCTGTTTCAAGCTCTCTATAAATATATTTAATAGCTGCATAATTTTCTATTGTGTATATTTAGCCATTTCCCATTTTTTCTTCCCATTTTAAGTGATCTCTGTTTGCCTAGGAAATCTTCTACCAGTCTGTGAGACAGCTAAAATCGTTACTATTCCCATGCCCGGGGCAGTGCCAGCATGTGGGGTGTGATCAGTGTGTGAGGGCGTATGCGAGCACATGTGTGTGCATGTGCTTGTGTGCGAATGAGACAGATGGGAAGCTGAGGCACGACCCAAGAGGTGGCCTGGCCATGGCTCTCCTGGGGTAATTTAGGCAGAAGAGGCGAGGCCACACATTCAAGCCAGAGGCTGGTAGTCAGGTCAGTGGTGCCTTTTGGACACACCGGTCTCTTCTGTGAAATCATTAACAGCAGGTGGCCTGGGAGTGTTTCCTGCTGGAACACTAGAATCCTGGGTTGGAGACCTAGCTTGGCACTAGCTCCATTCCCCTTTCTGGAAAAACTTTTTCACCAGCCTACAAGCCATTTTGTGATCTGAATCCAGAAAAGGAAGTTTCTGGAGGCGTGCCCTCTGGGTGATCAGGCCCAGGCCAGGGCCTTGTGGTTTAGCGCCCAAAGACGCTCTTGTGGGTGGTGGAGAAGCAGCTGTGCCCATCCCGCTTCTAGGCCTCAGCCTTCTGCTCTGAGCAATGAAGCTGCCTGGCCCAGGGAAGAGACAAGAGAACCCCAAAGGGCAATTTAAGGCTAGAGAAAGGACAATTTACGATGATGTGAGCAGGAGTAAGAGATCCAGCAAGGGAAGGTGAGGCACCCGGGGCTAACAACATTGGGCAGCCATTCAGACCCCTGGGGCTTGAAGGGGGAGGAGAAGGAGCTGTGAGGAATTCAGGGAGAGCTGAAACCACAGAAGAGAGACTACTGAACAGAATCTGTGCCCTTAAGCTGTTTTCTAAACTGAGACTTGGCAAAAACAGAGCTAGGGGAGTAAACGCCACAGCCCCTCTGTCTTCTCGTTTTCCAGTCTCCTGCTGGTACTGTCCATTGTCAAACCCAATGGCAAGCCAGAGGGACAATGGAGCCTGGGTTCTGTAGTCTGTTCAAGCCAGCTACCCGGGGCACAGAGCAGGGTTCTACTTCATTGTAAGGGAAAACCTATGGTCCCAACAGAATGGAAACACACTAAGACCCAGCTATTGGATCTTAGTGTGATGATGATAATCCAGTTATACTCCTGCAAGGTTTCTAATTTAAAATGTCAGCCTCTACTGGGGTCCTTCGTACGAGGTAAGTGAGAAAAAAATAAACAATTAACACAAACATGGGTGCTGCTGTCTGCTCTGTAGCTGGTCATGAGGCATAAATTGATAATCATAGCTTTGGTTTTTGACCAACCATTCCATGTGCCTCTGGTCCTCTGCTAGCACCTTTGGTGGTTGGCTTATTTTAACATGGTGGTGTGACCTAAACCTTTGTTCATACAAGATCAAGCTGTTGTTGAATATATGAATAGCTTTTATTCTTGTTGTGGTGGCTACTTTGTACATGGGCCTGTAGATCAAGTGATTGGGGACATAGGTGACTGGAATGCACAGTCATTTTATTTACCTGATCATGGAGAGCTTCTTGTGCTGTGGTGAGGATATCCGTGGGACATGGGTGTCTTCACACATACTCACTCTGAGTGGCCCTTTCATGTGTTGTATTTGTCATCAATGTTTCAATCTTATTGTTAGTGACTGACTACAAATCAGTGTGTATTTCTCAGGATCTTTCTCCTTCCATGTGTTATAGACAACTACAGGCACTTCCTGAGTTTCTGCCCACCAGGGGGGTTTCCCTTCACCACTGTCTTTCAGGGTTACCCTTGAGTGGGATTACAATGTACTGTCCATGCACTTCTGACTTGTGTCAGTGTATCATATAAACCACCAGGAAGCAGACCAAGCTTTCCCCTCCTCTCTTCATTGATTTTGGGAGCTCCCTATGAGGCGTAGGTTTGGGTCGAGGCTGAATTGGTGCAGCAGTAGGACTAAGTATCATGGGCATTCGAGCCACCTGCTGTATAATCTACTCTTATCTTCTGACCTGTTCAGGCTTGATTTTACATATACCATTTCCATTTGACAATGGAATTCTGCTGTCTTCTCCCAATTTTACGATTCAGCAGATCATATAGCATTCAGTTCATGATGGGTGGTTTGTGTTACATAATCACTTGGTGTCCCATGGTCTGGTGTTCGGTCTTTTCCATGGCTTAGGAGAAATCCAGAAGCTGCTTTGTAAATGGAGTACTATTACTAGCCGAATTCTTACTCTCAAACCTTGAAATCTGTGCTGTAACTTTCCTACTAGGGCTTGCTAGAAGCTCTCTGTAATGTCTCTATCTGCCACAGATATTTTCAGTACAATTGGATGTGCTAGTTCACCAAATAACAGAGCAACAGACCAACACACAGCCAGGACTGTCTGTAGAAACTTCTCTTGATCCAGACCTCTCTTAAATTGGAAGGCTTTTTAATTCTAGCAAGAGATCAGAACATGGTGCCCAAATGTAGTATATGTTTTATCCACAATCCAAAGAGGCCCAATCAAATGTCATGCTTTTCTTTGTGGTGAATTGTGTCACCTCAGAGAGAGAACATACCTATCTGCTCTAGACTACTGTACTCTTAGAAACTTTACTTATGTGTCAGGTCCTTAAACTTTTGCAGGGCTTATCATCCATTTCTGGCATGCATTTGTTTTCTTAAAATATATGTGATGCTTACTCATTCCTTCTCAACAGCTCCAATTTGCATAATTATATCAATGTAATAGATTATTGTGATTTTCTATGGGATAGCATAATTAAGACTATATTATGAGAAAACAGACAATGTTGTGACAGAGCTGGAGCGTTGACATAACTGGGATAAGACAATGAAGGTATATTGCTAACCCTGCCATGTAAAAGCAAATGGCTTCTTATTATTTTCATTGATTAGGATTTGTTAGATCAATAACTGCATACTAGAATTTTGTGGTAAGGAAACCTGGTTTCCTTGTGTGAAGATGAGGATCTGCTTCAACCAGTAAGAAAATTTCAAGAGGATTTATGGGTTCAAAGTTCTCATCTACCTAAATGTCTCTATTCCATGTATCAGAATCTTACATCTTCTCTACTAGTGCCCTTATCTTAGCAGATCAATCTCAGAACTACTGAATTTTTGGGCTAAGTAATTGTTCTGTGTGTTTGTGGCTATCCTGTGCGTTGTGGGATGTTTACAGAAACTTTGGCTTCTATCTATTATTGGGTTGTCGGAAAAGACATGACATATTTTTTCTATGTTTTTCATTGCAAAAATGTGTCATGACTTTTCCAACAACCCAACAGATACCAATAGTAACTCCCCCATCACCCCTCCAGTTGTGGCAACCCAAAATGTCTCCAGACATTGCCACATGTCCCCTGGGAGATGGATTGCTCCCAGTTGAGAATCACTGCCTTAGCACAAGAGACCTGGCAAAGATTTGTATTCACTGGTATTTGAACCCTGTTATGCTTATACTTAGGCTTCATACTTGAGGCTAAGTCATAGCTGCTCTGAAACTATAGCTGATGAGAAACTCCTTCAAAAACTGCCATGAAGTCTTCCTGATTTTCTACCTGCTCTTTTATTCAGGAATTCAAGGTGTTTTTGTTTGTTTGTTTGTTTGTTTGTCCTTTCCTGTGTATTCTGCCTACAGTGGTCAGAAGCAGTTGGCACATCCTAGGGTCTTTGTACTCATCATTGTCACTATAGTGACAGAGTGTCAGAGCTACTTCAGTTCCCAACATTTTATCTTCTGCCTGTACTCTCATATGCCATCACTGGTGATTTGAATAATTGTGCCACTGCTTACTACAGGTGATCACTATCCCATCTACCCTTAGAAAGAAGCTTATCCATGCTCTCATCAAGTAAGTGAGCAACACAATCCCCAAACTCTATATTCAGTGCCTATTTCTGGGGTCACTTTCAGTACCAATTATTGTAAAAGTAAAGAGAAAAATGGCACACTCAAAAGAGTAACTAAAGAGAGGTTAATGTAAGGACTATTTATAAAGGTGTGAGCAGGATGAAGGGAACCAACAAAAGGGTGGTGAAGCACCCAGTCACTGCTAAGAGCAGTGAGCCTTCACCTCCCCTGGACTGGAAGAGGAAAGGGAAGGAACTGTTCCTGGAACCCAGTGAAGCCTGTAGACAAGAGAGAGGGGGCTCTGAAGTTGTCGTAGCCTTAGGCAGAAACGTGATGACTGCGAAATTGCTGCCTGGAAGGAGAGAAGATGGGGGCATAAATATTCTGCTTCTCTCTCTTCTTACCCTCTCATTTCCGGGTGCCTTCTAAGCGGCTGAACTGGAAACCAGGAGGAAAGAAACCCACTTATGCAATCGAGATAGGTCAGCTTCCCACTGCACAGAGCAAGAGTGGGTGGAATATGGAAGCCAAACCAGGACAGTGGTTGAGTAGGGATTTTATATATAATATATATATATGAAGTTCTTTTGCAATAATTTAATATCTCAGTCCCCTCAAATTTAAAAATCACTTAATCATTTTTGAGTGGTATTATAATAAATAACTATGTTATTATTTATTTTATAATTTTAATTAAAATAAATTTATAATTAAAATTAACATATTAATTTAAAAATTGAGACCAATATTGTTAAAGTTTATATGCAGTTTACTTCACAAATAGCATTTAATATATAAAATACATATTAGAACAAGTTAAACTTTTTCATAATTTAATAAAGATGAATAAAGATTTAATAAAGATTATGAAACTTTTTCATAGTTTAATAATGGATATTTTGTGTTTTCTACATATTTGGTATCATAGTAAGTATGTATTTTGCAGGCATTGTTAATTTAATTTGTTCTTAATTATGCAAGAAAAAGCATGCTTTGCTAACAAATTATGACATTTATCATGTTTGTTGGGGACTGGATATATGTAAAAATGCAGATTGAAATTTAGCTATGAGATTCAACATCAAACAGACAAAAGCTGCTTTTATGACCTGGTGTTTTGGAAACTTAGATTTTGTACTAAAAACACAAATAGTTTATTTTGACAATGTTTGCATTATGTTTTAAATGACAAGATAAGAGAGATGGCCTCATGCTGTTATTTGTAATCTCTTTGCCAGAAATAACATACTGCGTGTATGGGCAGACTTGATTCTCAACAAATGAAAAACCACATTGGATATAATCATCACTATATTTTCTTTGTGAACATTCAAATTTTTTAGTACTAAAGCTATCCAGATGTGTTGTGATTTCTGATTAGATGGCTGCAACTTACTTAACTGGCAGAAATCATACTAGAATGATTTTACGGAATTATTATCACTTTTTATAGTCTTCATTAATTTGTTATATTTTAATATCAGTGTTTCTTATGCTTCCTGACTTTAACCAATGGCCCATGATGAGTATAAATTAAATAAGGTATGGCTAAGAATAGGATATTTAAAGGAGTATAGTGATCAAGCCCACTACGAATGGCAGTTAGCACTTGGTCAGCTAAGTTACACATAGATTGAGAAACTGTTTTATTGACAAATTGATCTGATCTTCACTAATCGCTATTCTTGTTCTCTTAATGCACACTAAGGCATTCTTTACCTTTTAAAGAATTATTTTATGTAATTATTTTTTAAAAATGGAAACAGACATCCTTGCTGATGGACATGAACCCTTGCTACCATCCCTAACCCCTGGAAGGTTTATAGATGGCTATTTGTGTCAGGCAGAGCAAGAGGCGCCTTTGGTGCCACTCTGGTTTTGTTGCTGACGATGCTGTGGGCCAAAATAGCTTTGCAGGAGGCAGGGCAGGAATGACCAAGCCCCACAGAGTGGAGAATTGGTTCCCAGGAGGCCAAGTGTCCAGCATGTCAGCACTGGAAGAGGCACTGGGGCCATGTGGTTCAGACATCTTTTAATATCCTTTGCTGAGGAGGACACAATCCAAGAGATGTACCAGTGTCAGGGCCGTGCCCTGTGAGCAACACTGTTTCTTCTCTCCTTATAAATGATTCCAGACCATGTTTGCTGTTGAGCACATTTCCCAGTGTCCCTGAAGATCATGGACCCTTATTTCCTGTGGCGGGCATGATGGCTTTCCAGGTCAGTTGTGCCAAATGGGCTGCTGAGGCTGGGTGAATGGCAAAGATGGGCATTTATATCTGGAGTCCAGGAAGGATTTCCAATCCTGACCTCTGATGTGTACCTGGGGCCTATCAGGTGGGTTTAGGTACATGTTGTTCTGTGGATTTAGAAAGCAACACCCAAAGAACCTTCTTTGAAGTCAGGAGCTGCTGGTGAGGTCGGCAAGCAGAAGCTGAGATGCACAGACTCTGGGTCCTATTTGGAGAAGCAGTGTGGCTTCCCACACAACCATCTTTGTGATCCACAGGGCAGACCCAGAGATCCTGGAACACCTGGTGTAAAAGGCAAGCAAAGGGCTGTGTGTCTTAGCGTCAAGGTGCCCCAGTAGAGGTGCTAACTTCCTTGTATTGAAACACTTTTCAGTCTTTTTTTTTCAAAGACTTTTAAATTGGAGCCTTATTCTCTTTTCCTTTTTTTTTTTTTTTCCCCATAACAGAAGGCTCTCTGTTCTCTGAGGGAAGATTGGGGTAATCTTTTTGCTGGCTGGTAGCTCTGTCTGCAGCCCTGCATAGCAGAAAAGCCAGGCGGCAATGGTCTTGGAGCAGGCACAGAGCGAACTTTCCACAAAGACAAAACTCTGACTCTCTGCAGGCTGATGTGCCTGCAGCAATGGCAGGTCAAGTGTTTTGGTTCTGATGGTTTTCTTCTGCAAAGTGTAGGGAAAATTCCATTCCCACTCATTCAGGGAGGTCTCTCTCCCCTCTTGCTGTCCCACCTCAGGCTAAAGCTGCTGCTGCTTCGCTGGTTACACAGAGCTTCTTGTTCTTGTCCTTTGGGTTCACTGGGCCCATTGGGAATTATTGAAAATGCTGGATCATTTCCTCCACAAAATGCCCACTGCACAGGTGCACTGAGTTCTGGACTACTTTGGCGGTTGGGTTCATGTTCACAGACCATCCAGAAATCCATATACCTGAGGTTCAGGATCCTGAGCTTGACAGCATTCATGGTCATGGTTAGCGCAAGTCAGACCCCTACCCGCTGCCTGTGGAGAGATGGGTGCTGGGCCCAGATGCAGCCCCCACGTGGAGGATTACCTCCTGTCGGGAAGAGTTAGCTGTTAAAAGTGCTCTGCTTGGTGTTTCTGACTTGGGTTCCCAAACTTTT
>NW_017731416.1:2339487-2370471 GCF_001890085.2 Hipposideros armiger
CTTCCATCCACCTCTTAGCTTACTTGTCTCTTGAATCATGTTCTAAATTGTAGCTATGCTACCTCCAGGCTTAGAAGCCTTGTTTTCTCCAATTTCCTATAGTCCAGCTGAGATACACTCAAGGCTCTTCACAGTCAGGTCCCACCTGTAGCAGATGCTCTGATGCCCTGCTCACATCCCTTAGGTCTAAACATGTCTGCACAGACAGGCCCACCCTGCCCCTGCCAGTATCTGCATCTCTGTGTCTCAGGGTCCACTGTATAGATGTGTAAATACTGGGCTCTGGTAGCAAAGTCCACTTTGCAGGGCACAGGATAGAAGTGCCTATCATCCTCCTTACCCCCCAGAGCAATCCTCAATAAGTAAATGACTGATGGGAGTTGATATATAAATATTCCTTGTCCCTGGGTGGGGTACTCTGAGCTACATGTTTCTGCATTGACTCTCAGAGTTTCCAATGGGGCCTCGGTTCCAAAAGCCCTCAGAGTTGGTATTTCCTGAGACTACCTCCCAAATATACCACTTACACTCAACTCTTCATTTCAGGGTCTGCTTCTGGGGGAACCCAAGTTAAGTCACCAGCTGACCTTTTCCCACCCTGCCCCTCCCATCAGAGGCTGTGCCTTTCCCTGACCATCTCCTGGTTCCATCTGTCTTTGTACCTTTGCTTAAGCCAGGTCCTCTACCCAGGATGTATCCCCACCTCTGCATTCTGGAATCCTGCCATCTCTAGGTTCACCTGAAAGGTGGCCTCTTCTGAGAAGCCAGCGTTCCCACCCCACTTTCTGTCTTACCTGTAGAAATGAGGTAATTTCAAAACTTGTTTTATCTCCTGCAGTACCTAACCTGGAGCTCGGCACTTGGACCTTCAACGAGTGCTTCTGAATTAAACTCCCTCAGCTCTCCCGAATCAGTGTTATACTTATAACCACTTTGCCAAAAGTCCCATCCTGAGACTCAGTGGCAGAGTGCCCTGGATTTTTTCTTTGGAGGCAAGCTGGATCTCCTCTTCTGAACTGTCCTCCAAACCAGAGATCAAGAAGCGCTCTTAAAATTCATCAGGCAACCAATATGTTCAGACACTGACCCATGCATTAGGCATAGAGCCTTAGGGGATAGAAAAATACAAGGGTGAGTCATATTCAAAATGCTTACAGTTAACCCCATAGTTAAGGGCTCAGCAAAGTTATTTTGTAAGGGGTCAGACAGGAAACAGTGTAGGCTTTGTGGGACACGTATGGTCTCTGTCACATATTCTCCTTCTCTTCTTCCTCCTCCTCCTCCTCCTCCTCCTCCTTTTTTGGAACCCACTAAAATTTTAAAAACCATTCTTAGTTCTCAGGCAGTACAAAAATAGGCTGTGGACTGACCCCTGCTTTAGTTCAATGACTCATCCAACCAGCATTTATTTAGCACCTATTGTGTGCCTGGCACCTCTTTCGCAAAGCTACGCCTTCTGGTGGGTCGCCTCTCAGGCTGGGTACATACCTGGCAGGGTGTGGAATAGTCCTGAGAAGTTGGAATAAGTTGACTACACTGCTGAACGTCGTCCTGGGCTGGGGACCCAGCGAGGGTTGTCCTTTCCTGCACTCCTCTTGCTCCTCTTCATGACTGCTCTCTAACAACACGGCTGTCTCAAACCGATTGCAATTCTAATTTCAGCTGGAGGTCAGCTGTCTCTTCCTTCCTAAATTGCTGCCCCTCCTGAGTGAATTTTCTGTGTCATGGCATCATCTGGTGTCTGCTTTACTTTGGAAACTGACTCCATATTAACCTCCTAACAAGCCCCAGTCCTTAACCTCTTCCCACCACGTTGGCTTCCTACCCTTCCCTGGTCATCACTGCCTTCTTCCCTCCTCCACTGTGCTCGGCCTCATCCAACTCACATCCCTTCCTGCCCATCAGGGGCCATCCTAAGAACCACTGACAGCCTCTCACACGTACAATCAATCTCTTCCACTGCTTTCCCCCAGGACTCTGCGTGGCACAGGCCCACACGTCAGCCCGAGGTCACAGCCAGTCAGTAGCCGATGAGGAGTCTGCTGGCAGGCTGCAACCCAGAGCTGGTTTTTCTCTTTAAATTAATTAATTATTTTGTATTTTATTTAAGTATAGTTGGCACACAATATTATGTTAGTTTCAAATGTATAATACAGTGACTTGACATTTATATACCTTACAATGAATGTGGTCACCACTCTAAGTCTAATAACCATCTGCCACCATGCAAAGTTATCTCACTATTATTGACTATGTTCCCTTGTACCTTTTCCACCCATCTCTCCACCCTGCTCTCCTCTGGCAACCATCCACTTTATCTCTATTTCTATGAGTCTGTTTTCGTTTTGTTCATTCATTTCTTTTGTTTTTTTAGATTTCACACATAAGTGAGGTCATATGGCATTTTTCTCTCTCTGTCTAACTTATTTCAGGTAGCATAATGCCCTCTAGGTCCATCCATGTTGTTGCAAATGGCAACATGTCATTCTTTTTTTGAGTAATATTCCTGTGTGTGTGTGTGTGTGTGTGTGTGTGTGTGTGTGTGTCTTTATCCATTCATCTATTGATGGACACCTAGGTTGCTTCCATATCTTGCCTATTGTAAATAATGCTGCAGTGAACATAGGGGCACATATGTCTTTTTGAATTAGTGTTTTAATTTTCTTCGCACCCAGCACTGTATTGGACTCAGCTTCTGTCCTGCACTATCCACATGGTTAATGCCTTTATAATGAATTAGGTCCCTTGGTGTCCTTGTCCTCTTTGCCCGCCTCAAAGGATTTAGTCACGGATGGGTTAATTTGGTCTTTGCAATAGAAAATAAACATGTTCTATGAAAAGCCCTCCTTAGAGGCACAGATGCTTGATAAATAGAAACCTCATGCCGTGAACCACCCTCTGCACTGGCATTCTTCACTTATAGCTACCCATTTTATAGAAATTCACCCTGACAAAGAGGGGGAATAATTTGCACATTCCGAAGTTCCCCTTGGTTTGCAGAAGAATTCATTGCCAGCTTTTACAAAGTAGTGAGCTCCCTTAGTGCATTTTAAGTGGTTTTATTTGCAAGGTTTTGATTCGGGTTTAACTTTTAGGAAGCACGGGGAGTGCAGAAAGCACGGCATATTCCCGTTCACCTGGAGCAAATTGTTATCCAGAGTGTGTGAGGAAAATATCATTTGCAAGTCTGATGCGGATGCGTTATCTCCAAATCCCACAGGGCAGTTCACATTCCAGAATGCAGATTTCTCCTAGTCTTTTATCTTAAGAAGTTCACCTGTGAGCATCTGTCTTTGGAATGCAGGAAAGTCAAGACCTGAGGATTCCGGTCGAATGTGGCTATAATCCATTGAAGGACTTCAACAGATCACTGTGGTATTTGAACAAAGCCCTTGCCAAGTGCTACCCACTGAGGGCGTGCACCAGTTTCCTCTTTGTTCTGAGGTTTCTGACCTGGTGTTCGCAGACCCCAAGGGGTCCACCTGTGGACTTGAGGGGTCCACCAGCCCTCTGAGAAGGCATCCCGTTTGATGTGCCTTGGCTTACATGCATTCTTTTGGGGAGAGTGTTTAGGACTTTGGATCCACAAAGGATTTGGAACCCCAAGAAGGCTCACCTGTGGCGTGGTCTCAAGAGATGAGATGGTCCATGAAGGTGGCTCCTTTGGCTTGTTCTCTGCTGGGTCCCAGCTCCTGGAGCAGTCTCGTGCATAGCCGCTGCTCAGTGTGCATTTGTGGGTTGAAGGATTCCATAAATGAATGAATGAAACGGCAGCACCAGGACTTAAACCTGGGCTGCTCTGATCCCAGAGCATGCTGCCCTTCACCCTCCCAAAGGGAAGAGTCTGCTTTGGTTTTTCAGGAAGGTAGGGCTGGGCTGGGAGCTGGGTACAGAGGAGGAAGGAAAAGGCTGTATTCACCAAAGACCCAGAGTGCAAATGAAAGACCCAAGTCTCTGCAAAAGAAATCTCAAAGCAATAACCAGGGCAAAGACTGTAAGAGGAAAGACAAATTGGATTTTCTGAGGCTCGCTCTCTCCCTCTCTCTCTCTCTCTCTCTCTCTCTCTCAGCAGTTACCTCTGAGCCTCAGGAGGTTTTCGGCTTTGGCCAGCTCTGAATGCTGGTGGGCAAAGCACCTGTGATGTGACTGTAACGGGAGACAGTTGCCTGGGCTGTCTTGGGCTCTGGATGGTGAGCAGAGCATCGGGCTAGGCCATTGCCACCTTCCATTCCAGAAGTATGTGGTGCCGGGGCTGCCTTGGACACTGAAAAAGGCCATCCTCTGAGGTGGGAGAGGCAGTAGACTGAGGTCAGAGGGCCTCATTCCAGGGCCTGATGCTGGCTCTTGGCACACCTCGAATCACCTGCCTTCCCCTCTGGATTTCAATCTCTCTCTCTTTCTGTAGAAGGGTTAACAGTGTCTGATTGTATTCTTCCTAGTGTTAACTGGACCGGTGGAGTTGTGACTGGGTTTTATAAACTATAAAATGTGCTGGACAGGGTCCTCCTGTCTGGTGTCCGGGCTGGTGTGGTCAGACCCTGTGGTCAGGGGTCAAGCAGATGCCCCCGGTGAGCAAGGGCTGCCTGGGGAACACAGGTGAGTCAAAGCTGGCAGGCGCCTGGGAATGCATGCAGGAGGTCAGAGCTGTGGTCCTGTCACAGGAGACTCATCAGTTGCTCAGGTGAATGTGTGAGGAGAGTCGTTGGTCAAGAAATTTGAGGAAGGAGGACTTAGGGCTCCATCTGTGCCCTAAGCTGGTGATCTGGCCCTCTTTAGAAAATAAGAGTCAGTTACTAGAGTCACTTTATTAATTCCAAGATGCTGAGTTGAGCCAGACTGGCTTAGCCCACTTTCAACAGGAGAGCAGGCAAACATGGCCAGTGACCCATCTGTGAGTTCTGGACATGTTCCAGTTAATAGAGGAATCAGTGTCCAAAGTAGCTGGGGAGTTCCTGACTGAGAATCCTGGATGGGAGATGAGCGATTCTCCGCATTCTAGGGCTCCTGAATGGCACTGCAAATTGTGCTTCTAGGCTCTGAGGCCATTTTCAAGGGAGAAAGCAGATCTGTCAGGAATGGATTAAGATCTCTTTGGGAGGTTTAGTGCTGTCCTGCTTACAAGCAGGAGGAAATGGACACGTGGTTGTCTTGCCAGTATTCATTCCACACTCATGGTTTGAGTGGCCCTGATTGGTCCAAGTCAGTCAGGGAAATTCCACTCTCCCCTTGCTGGAGGGACAGATGGAGAAATGGTCTAATCAGAACAAAGCTTAGGGCTTTAGTTCAGTGGTCTGAGAAATGACGCTCTCTCCCTCTGGATGTGAAAAGTGAAGCATGGCGTCCTGGTTGCTATTGGCAGCCATTTTGCGACCATGAGGAAAACTGATCTGAAGACAAAGTTAACACATGGAGGGCAGCAGGGCAGAGAGGATCACAAAGAAACGGAGCTGGACTTCCTTGAGATATAAGTCAATAAATCTCCTTTATTGTTCAAGTCAATTTGAGTTGGCTTTTCTGATTCTTACATTGAATACTTTCTGGCAAACAGGACATGGACATATTGTATTCTCAGAATCCTCTCAATCCTAGAAGTCAATAACTCACCTTTATGTTTTATGTCCTGGGACTACAGCCAAAAGCAGGTGGAAATGAAAAATTGGGGCTAATGTTCAACTTGGACACTCAGGCTTTCTGTCAGAAGTTGGAATGCTAGAAGCTGACCTGTACCAGGCATCTCTTTAATCCATTAATCACAGGTCCCTTTAAAAGCATGGAGAAGCCCTCTTTGAATTTTGGGGACACGTAGGTCTAGCTTGTGGTTTTTTGGGGGTTGGAGATGGTCTAGATCTAGAAGAATCCAACCTGAAAATTTAGGTTTGTTCTTCAAATGGTCTGTGGCTTGGAAACACTCATGAATTGAGGAAATGACCTCTTCTAAGTTGTGTTCTTAGCTCTTGAAATCAATTATCTATGAGTCTTAGAGCTCATTTAAAATTGCACAGTTCCGAAGCTTGTATGTCAGGGGAAGCCAAACAAACAGGCTTCCGTTTTACAAATCCTCAGATGTTTCCACAAAGGCACCCTTAACTGTCTCTGACA
Organism: Hipposideros armiger; assembly: GCF_001890085.2. NCBI lineage: Eukaryota > Metazoa > Chordata > Mammalia > Chiroptera > Hipposideridae > Hipposideros > Hipposideros armiger. Next base: position 2,345,587 of record NW_017731416.1, read on the forward strand.
GTAAGAAAATTAATAGAGGCAGCTGACAATGTGTAAAATGATGGTGTGTTTCGAGGTCTCAGAGGATAACATAACGTCTTCACTAGTAGGGTATGATGTGGACTGGTAGCACCAGAGATGGATGGCTAGAAAGCCTGCCATGGGCTAAATGCCATTACTACGGGCTCCTTCAATCAGGAAATAGCTGTCAAGTGCCTGCAGGCCTCCTAACACTAGGCTGGGTACCCAGGAATGCAGGTATGCAGGATGATGTTAAAGAAGGAGATGAACATTCCTTGACCTTGAGGAGCTGCCCTGTCAAGCTGTGAAGAGAAGGTCCACATAGCTCACTTCCAGGGTGCACTTTAAGGCTCTATATGTTCTCAGAAATCTGTAAGAAGGAAATGATTTTTGGGATCTGGGCTTTCTCAGGGGAAATGGGGCTTGAATTAGACTTCAAAGAAATTGAGCAAATTATTATTTGGAGGGGAATTATGTATTATTGAATAAACCTTGAAGCAGCCATTCATTGGCTAGGTCTTGGAGATTTTATTTACTGAGAATGTTGGAATAAAATTTATTATAACAAGAATTGGCCTGCCCCATATTTGTCCTATATTTAAAACATGTAATTTTTCATAGTAATAGCAGAGAACATGAAATTTAAATGTAGGCTTCTTTATGGAGTCTTGGAAATGACTTTTCTTCCTGGATGGAATTGGACTATTGACTGTGTTAGGTTTGGAGGTGATTGAGCAAATAGTATTTTCTATTTGATCTTATTATATTTTAATCACATTGCAAGAAATGTCAGAATAGTACAAAATGGGAAACCTCACAAGCTCATATTTCATTATGAAGTCAGCTTGTACAGAAGTTTGGAAGGGACCTCACTCACATTGATTTGCTGCAGTGATCAATTACGGCTTAGCTCTAACAGGCCGAAGCTGGTGTGTAAGGAGTTTCCGCCATGCCAAGCCTGAAGGTCACCCCTTCACACCCCGTCTGCCTGGAGTTGGCCATGCTATCTGATGTTTTATAGGGTGACTTGAACTGGGAAGCGGATGAAATACCACTCACTGTGGCTCTGGTTTGCTAACAAGCTGTCATGGCTGAACAATTATTGTCTGTGGACTGAATCGTATTTTGGGATATTTGTTTTTCTTGACTCCGCCCCCCCCCCACTTCCTATTCAAGCAGGGAGCAGGCTTGGGGCTTCATTGCCTCAGTGGAGCTGCATGGCCAGGCTGAAAGCAGAAGTTGCCTGCGTGACTTGTTGACATTTATTTTCTGAAATTCCAAGCTTGTGGTGTAGGATGAAATTTTTGGAAAAAGTAGGAGTACTGGGGGGAAGCAAGAGGCAGTATAGCTTCCACCTATCACCCTTAAGTGGAGATTACCCAGTTTGGGTGCCGAGAACAGTGACAAGTCACAGACTTGATGCATTTCCCACAGATGGGGCTGCAGCTTCAGGGTCCCATGTCCCTGAGTGATGATGTGGAGCCAGCAGAGAACCACAGTTCACCAGACAGCAGAGGTGATGAGGAGGTCAGTGGCTAGTCAGTGATACCTGGAAAGTGGAGGCTCTGCCCCTTCCCAGGAACCACATAGTTCAGGTGAGACTGGAAGGACAGCAGCCCCAGAATGACCCTGTAGCCCCTTGACCTAGTACAGTGAGTCTGTGGCTTCCATTCACCAGTGAAAGACACTTGGTCAAGGCCGGCCATTTTGGTGTCCTTGGTCCAACCTCCCTGGTGCCGCCTCAGGACGTTGCCATGGCAGGGCTGTTGCTAATCGCAGGACAGCTTGCTTCTGCCAGCCCTCTGCAGCCTCTGGGAACAGCTCCTCTCTCTTACTGCCCTCACAGGCTTTCTGTGAGATTCAGGGAAGCTGAGCTGGGAATGAAGGCGGGGAGCTGGAGAGAAAGTGCTCAGTCTGTCTGGTTCTTCCACAGCAGCCAAATACAAAACACATCTTGGCATGTAATGTTATTTTTTCTGCCATTCTTGTTAAACAGAGAAGCATAATGGGAAACACGAAAATCCACCCTCATCTCACCTATGGAAGATTATAGAATGATCTAGTGTGGAAACTGTGAACTAATTTGAGCTAGTAGTTCATGTGGCATCCAGCAATGTTGAGTATCTCTGTGTTTCCCTCAAAAATTTAAAATATTGTGTGGCATTCTGTGAGTTTGCTGCAGCACCCTGGGTGCCTTGGAGCACAGTTTGAGAATCATAGAACTAGAATTATATCATATATAAGCTTTGTGTATTGTTTAAAACTTTTTGAATAATTGCATGTTGCTATATTTGTATATACCATATATTACTGTACTCTGTTGTTGGACTTTAAGGCCATTAACAAGTCTTCTGTACTATAAACATGGTTACAATAAATAGCTTTGTAGGTTAATCATTGAGCAAATTTTTTTGTTAGGATAAATTTCTAGAGTGGAATGGCTAGGTCAAGGGTAGCAGCATGTTTAGGGCTGTTTATATAAATAGCCACATTTCTCTGAAAAGGTTGTGCCAATTTATAATCACACTATGTATGTATAGGAGCCATTTTCCATATCATCACCAACACTAAGTATTGTCATTCTTTTTAATCTTTGCCAGTCTGATGGCATCTGTTTGCTTAATTTGTGTTTCTTTGGTTATTTGCAAACTTGAACTTTTTCGTATGTGTATTAGTCTTCCTTGAATTTCCTGTTTATGTCTTTTACTCATTTTCCTATTGGAGTGTGTGATGGTTTTAAATTATGCCGACACTTTTTTCGCCATTCTTTTTTCAAAAGTCCCATCCCTCAAACGTGGGCTGGATTTAGTGATTCACTTAGAAAGAACAGAATGCAGCAGAAATGGTGATGTGTGACTTCCAAGGCCAAATTATTACAGGCTGAAACTCAAGAAAAGCATCACAAAGGTTAGAGAGTAGGAGTTTGGCCTCAGGCATTAGCAAATGTCTTTCTCAGAGACTGTGGCAAGCTGAATAATGGCCTCCCAAAGTTGTCCTTGTCCTAATCCCTGGAATTTGTGAATATGCTACATTACATGGTAAGAGGGACTTTGCACATGAGATTAAGTTAAAGATCTTGGGATGGGGGAATATTCTTCTGGATTACCTGGGTAGGCCTGACATAGTCATAAGGACCTTTATAAAAGGGAGGCAGGAAGAGCTGGAGAGAAGGCCACATGATGGTGGAAGCAGAGCCAGAGAGAGAAGTGCCTATGCCACTGGCTTTGAAGATGGAGAAAGGGGCCACTAGCCAAGGAATGCAGGCTGACTTTAGAAGCTGTCAAGGAAATGGAGTCTCCCCTAGAGCCTCCAGGACAGCGGTTCTCAACCTTCCTAATGCCNTTTCGCCATTCTTTTTTCAAAAGTCCCATCCCTCAAACGTGGGCTGGATTTAGTGATTCACTTAGAAAGAACAGAATGCAGCAGAAATGGTGATGCGTGACTTCCAAGGCTAGACCAGAAAAGACATTGCAGCTTTCACTCTCTGGAGTCATTCGCTCTAGGGAAAGTCAGCCGCCATGTTGTGGGGACACTCAAGCAGCCCTGTGGAGAAGAACTGAGAGCTACATGGAGAGGAACTGAGGTCTCCTGTGATCAGATGGCACCAACTTGTCAGCTGTGTGAGTGAGCCACCTTGGAGGCGGATCCTCCAGGCCCAGCCAAGCCTTTAGATCAGCAGTTCTCAACCTTCCTAATGCTGCGACCCCTTACTACAGTTCCTCATGTTGTGGTGACCCCCAACTGTAATTTTTCTACTGTTATGAATCGTAATGTAAATATCTTTTTGTTTTCTGATGGTCTTAGGCGACCCCTATGAAAGGGTCATTCGACCCCAAAGGGGTCGCGACCCACAGGTTGAGAACCGCTGCTTTAGATGATCACTACCTTGGCTGACACTTAACTGTAACCACATAGGATACCTGAGCCAGAACCACCCAACTAAGCTGCTCCCAAATATTTGATTCTTAGAACTGTGTGAGATAATAAATGTTTATTCTTGTGTCGAACTGCTGAGTTTGGGGGTAGTTTATTATGCAGCAATAGGTAACTAATATAGAGTATTTGTTTTATTCTTATTGATCTGTAAGGGCTTTTTATTTTGTAAGAATATCAATTATTTGTAGATTTTATGTTGCAAATATCCCTTAGGGTTTTCACTGAATCTACATTGAATTTATTATTATTTGGGGGACAAGTAAGATCTTCATTTTTACTTGGGGAGAAGAGCATTGCTTCTTCTTGTCCAGGAATGTGGGTTTATGTCTTCTTCTACACCCTGTAGTAAATTTGGTTGTTTTATTTGTTTAGGTCTAGTCCCCTCCCCCTTTTCTTATGTTTGTTTTTGGGGTATTTTACATTTTTCATTGATATTGTGAATGAGATATGATTTTACTTTATACTTTCTGATCAATTGTTGATGATAAGACTACTTTAGCAATAACTAGATCTTGATGAACTCAGTGAAACATTGGTTCTCAACCCACCTGGGTTAAATTCTTAGCTACCCTGTCTATAAAATGGGCATAATAATAGTACATGCCTCAGTGGGTAGGTTATGGGGATGAAATCAGATAATATAAGGGTTCACTGAATGCCTGCTACATAGCAAACATGTCAAATACTTGCTGTTGTTATTTTTACTAATAATCAAAGGAGGAAATAAAACCAAATGTTACCTATATTGACTTCCTTGACTCAGAGTAACCAAACTATGTGTTAAGAGGATGTGCATACAATACACCTAATGAATTATCTGCCAGCTCTGACTGAACTTCAGGATGTCTTCATTACAGAGCAGAGAGATTTGACAGTGTTTCTGATGTGTCAAGCCCTTGGATTTGAAATCCCTTGTAAGCTGTACAAATTAGTTACTTTTGTGTTATACTGTACACTTGTGGGGTTGCCACCTCTTGACTCCAACAATCAAATGTATGTGAAAATCATGGAAATGGTATTTCCCTGAATCAACTAGAGCCTTGTATGTCCCTGAGGTCTGTGCTGCCTCGAATGCCAAGCTCTGTGTTTACTAGTTTCTTCGACTCAGGGAAGGCTCAGGGCACTTCCAACTGTTCTCCACGACATCCTGAGTGCTCCCCGAGGGCAGGGCCCCTGGGCTCAGATAGCTCAGCAAACATTTTAGACAGGGATGTGTGCCCAGATTTGAGGTATGCTGAGATGTGGGGTGGGGTCTACACTGTGTGTGAGAGGCAGGTGGCAGGGGAGGGGAAGGCACGGGGTCTGGTTGAAGGGGTGTTTGTGTTCTGCTGCTTTGGGTTCAGGGCCATTTCTGAGCCCCAAGAGCTGGCAGGGCAGATAACAGGGTATTGGGGTTTAGCAAGTGGATGGGGTAGGTTCACTCCTGACCAGTGACAGCACTCCATCTCCAGGAATAAAGACCTGTAATCACAGTTCAGCACTGAATGGAGGTCCCACTTGTGGGAAGTGGTGGGCTGTTTGCATTCCCTTAGTGGATGTGTGGTGGGCTTCATGGTACACCAGTTAGAGTCTGACTTTCCGTTCCCGGGGGGTGGTAGCCCTCCCCCTTAGGCCCATGCTGTAGGCAATCAGCTCTTTCTTGTGTTCCAATTTTCATTCATGGCAGGCACCTAAAATCTTTATTAGCCTATTCATCCCAAATGTAGATGTTGATTACCAATGACACCTCAGTGTGGGTAAAGGATGGTGGGGAACAATGAGGTTGTGTATCAGTCAGCTATAACCACAATAAAGCTTCATAACAAACCTTCCCCAAACTCAGTGCTTGGCAGTAACAAACACTCTCAGGCTCAGGCATAGTCAGGTTGAATGTGGTTCAATTCACATTAGGCTGCACATGGCTGGGTGGGGGCGGGGCACTCCAGGCTACATGCTGGATTCAGGTCTATTTTATATGCGATCCTCCTAGGGCCCAGGCTCAAGGCGCAGCAGTCAGCTAGTGGATTATAAGATACATGAGCCAAACTAAACCACATATGTATATTTAAGGCCTCTGCTCATGTCACTTCTGCTAACCTTCCATTAGGCAAAGCAAGTCACATGACCAAGCCCAAAACCAATGGAGCAAGGAAGTGTACTCTGCCCACAGTGGGAGGGGGAGGGAATGAACAGCCAAATTATTACAGGCTGAAACTCAAGAAAAGCATCACAAAGGTTAGAGAGTAGGAGTTTGGCCTCAGGCATTAGCAAATGTCTTTCTCAGAGACTGTGGCAAGCTGAATAATGGCCTCCCAAAGTTGTCCTTGTCCTAATCCCTGGAATTTGTGAATATGCTACATTACATGGTAAGAGGGACTTTGCACATGAGATTAAGTTAAAGATCTTGGGATGGGGGAATATTCTTCTGGATTACCTGGGTAGGCCTGACATAGTCATAAGGACCTTTATAAAAGGGAGGCAGGAAGAGCTGGAGAGAAGGCCACATGATGGTGGAAGCAGAGCCAGAGAGAGAAGTGCCTATGCCACTGGCTTTGAAGATGGAGAAAGGGGCCACTAGCCAAGGAATGCAGGCTGACTTTAGAAGCTGTCAAGGAAATGGAGTCTCCCCTAGAGCCTCCAGGACAGCGGTTCTCAACCTTCCTAATGCCACGACCCCTTAATACAGTTCCTCATGTTGTGGTGACCCCCAACCATAAAATTATTTTCGTTGCTCCTCTATAACTGTAATTTTGCTACTGTTATGAATCGTAATGTAAATATCTTTTTGTTTTCCGATGGTCTTAGGCGACCCCTGTGAAAGGGTCGTTCTACCCCCAAAGGGGTCGCGACCCACAGGTTGAGAACCGCTGCTCCAGGAGGAAACAGTCCTGCTGACACCTTGATTTTAGCACTGTAAGATGCATTCCTTCAGACCCTCTGACTTACAGAATTGTTGAGAGAATAAATTTGTGTTATCGAAACCACTGAGTTTGTGGTAGTTTTTTAAGCATTTGTATTCAGTATGTTTAAGTAGACTTCAAACCTTGAAGATTACAAAAAGTTCTTGAAGTTTGAGATGCTGTGACAATTTGGTAGCATATTTTGAGATATGTGCAGGGTGAGGGGCTATCTCCCATGTCACACCTCACAGGTGTACTGTCCTGCTCCTATCTCCATCTTGTAACAATCTGCTTGACAATGTAATCTCTCAAGGAATGGCGGTCATCAGCTCTGCTCTGTTCATGATAGCGATTGGCCATATTTTTGCTTCTCAGTGGTGGCATGAGCTTAAAACCTTATTAGTTTATGAATTATGCTAGTTTTCCTACTTGTCAATTACATGCACACCTGGAGGTAATGTTGAATGCACCAGATCTTCTCTGTGGGGAGTGTGGATAAAGCAAGGAGGACTATTTGGGACTATGACTCAAGAGCTGGTTGCCTGAGGGTGTTTCACTTGATCACCACCTCATATGCTAAGGAATTAGAACCTGATGGAAGCCATTATGGGGCCTTCTTCCTTCACTCTATCCTTTTTTTATTCCTTCCTTCTTTCTTTCCTTCCTTCATTTTTTCCTTCCTTCCTTCCTTTCTTCCTTCCTTCTTTTTTCCTTCCTTCCTTCTCTCATTCCTTCTTTTTTCTTCCTTCCTTGTTCCTTCCTTCCTTCTTTCCTTCCTTCCTACCTTCCTTCCTTCCTTCCTTCCTTTTTTCCTTCCTTTCTTCCTTCCTTCCTTTTCCCCTTCCTTCCTTCCTGCCTTCCAGCACGGAGTGACATAATCTGAGGTGTTTTTGAAAGGCTAGCTAACTGGTAACTGTATGAAGGATGAACTAGAGTAGGCCAAGCAGACCAAGGAGGAGGCTGGCACATTCATCTGGTCAGGAGGTGATGAGAACTTCAGCTTGGGCAGTGACAATCAGAAAACATTTTGGAAGTAGAATGAGTTTTGTTTTGGGCCTGCTGAGTTTGAGGCCTGTGGTGAACACTGCCCAGGTTCCTGTGTCAGGAAGGAGGCCCTCGTCCCCGCCGCTGGCCTAGACATAGGTTGATGATGGCTCACGGCTGAATCCCTTTCAGGGAACTGCCCCTGGCCAAAAAAGCTTCATTACCGAAGGAGCCGTGAAAATGTGGGAAGAAGTGGTTACCAGAAGGCAGCCATGATGGGCAGAGAAGGCAATCTGAGAGTTCCCGCCAGATTTGGCAATGTAAAGGTCATTGGTGACTTTGGCAAGAGGGTACGAGGAGGGGGGAGACATGGGTGTTGGGAGCATGGGGACCACATGGGAGGCAATGAGAAGGAGCTGGGCCTGAGTCTTAAAGGAGAGGAAGGAAGTGGGGCATGGGAACCTTCTAGGAAGGGGGATGGTGTAAGTGAAGGAACCCAGTCTGGAGAAGTCACCTAGTTTGACTGGAGGGTGGGGGGGAAGGTGGGAGGAATGGATGGGAATGGTGCCTGGGCATGGCCGTCTTAAGTGGCGGCTCTGTCTGGAGTTAAAGCAGCATTGACCAGATGGCGTCCACACATGTCCCTGAGTTCCACTGGGTTTAGGGAACTGCCCCCTAGTGGGCACCGGGTATTTTGTCCCCAGCATGTGGACCCAGCTGTTCATGTGAGTGTTTTGACCATGGTCCAAGGATCCCCTCCTTGTTTACGAATGCAGATGTAATACATTTTCTGGAGGGAGTCCATTAAACCAGTTTAATGCCTTGATCAGTTTATTGTCCTATCTGATTAGAAATAAGTAAGCTTATTTCTAATACTTTTTACTTTTATTTTAATGTTGCTAAAATTATTTTCAAAGAATTTAATTCTGTTTTGTGTAAGTTGTACAGGAAAAATTTAAAACATCTACCAAATTTTATCCATTATGTCTGTCATTGTGAATTTTTTTTTTGTGGCCATTGTTTCTATCAAATCCAATTTTCCTGGACAAATATTTGCAGATCTAAATTTTATCAAGACAATTATATATATAAAATCTCTAACACATTGCACACTGTGAAGTTCTCTCATTATCAGTTCTATTTTGAGAGCTAATAAAATTCATTATGACCGGGGTCAAAGATCGATAGTTTATATTTACTTCTTTGCTAATTTATTATAAAATAATCTATGAGATGATTCAGGTTTGTTCTCTTGTTCAAGGCTGGGTGATTGAATTGTAAGTCTAATTCTTCTGTCTGTTTCTGATTGCTCTGTGTGCTGTATATTAAATACCTCCTGTGTCAGCAGCACATGGTGAGGTCAGGGTTTCCTCAGGGACAACGGAAGCGATGGGACTTCCTGCCTCAGCTCCATGATAACCCCCATCCTCGAGCGCTCGCTCTGTATGTCACTGTGCTAACCCTTTACAGACATTACCTCACTGAATTCTCCTTCCTTAGCCCATTTTACAGGGGTGGAAACTGCAACTTAGAGAAGTTAAGGGGCGTAACTGGGATTTGAACCTAGGTTTGTCTAAATCCAAAGTTCACAGTTTAAACTGCTGGGTAACACTGTATATATTTCACTGTATTTGTGTGCTCAGCAGGTACCCACTCACTGCTGGATATTATTTGGGGGACAGGGTTATAGGATGTTTAGTCCAGACCCTCCCTATTAATACACACACACACACACACACACACACACACACACACACACACACACACACACACCCCCCAAATGTGGAAATAAAGGCTCAGAGGAGAGAAGGAATAGCCCAGGATCAAGTAGCCATTGGGTGGCACAGTTGGCTAGAACCCAGGTTCCCGGCCCCTCTGTGCCAACCTCTGGTGGTTAGTGCCACTCAGTTTAGCCCAGCTGCCTGAACAATTGTCTTCGATACTTCTCCAGCTCAATGAGTGGCCGCTTTGATGGGGGAGCCAGGCAGTTTGAGTCTCCTGAGACTGGAGACTCTTAAATTTCCTTTGTTTTAGGGAAGTTGGGAGAAAATGCCCCAGTGATCGGAATGTTAAATCACTGGTTGGAAATGACCATGTCTGCTAATTGTCACATGCCCATCCTGGGTCCTTGTGTCTCTGGGCAGGGTCTAATTTTCCCACTAGAAGGAGCTGAGTGGGACCTCCAGAACTCTGTCCCCTGTCTGTGGGACACTGAGCAGGGAGCTGAGGAACGTCTGATTCTTCCATCTGTGGGCCTGGAACACACATCAATTACCTTTTTGACCTCCACTGTGAATAATGCACTGAGGCACTTCAGGTCCTTTGAAATGACCCAGAAGAAGGCTTTTTCTTTGTGTCATTATAACATATTTACTTTTTCTGATTATATAAGGAACGCTGGCTCATTGTGGTACAGTTTCCTTCAAAAGGGTTATTTTATAACAACTATCACAGAGCCATAATAGTATGAGAATGAGAAAGAGGTCTTGTTTTGTCCTTTCTTTCTTGAAAGCCTATATTCGCACAAAGAAAGGACGTATGGGGCTCAGAGCATGAGGAAAGTAACTACACACTTGACCTAATTAGATGGAGAGAAAGCTGACTGGCTGGTAACAGGCTGTGGTGGCTTTTTTCCATGCGGAATTCTGGGGCATCTGTACTGGCAGCACTGACACTCAAATCTCACTGTCCCTCATGACCTCTGGCAGTGACAAATGGTCACAATTACATATGCAAGGGAAGAGGACTTTCAAAACACCGCATCTCAGACAGTTTCCATTAATGCTAGGAAAGGAATCCTGTTAGGAGAGGGGAGTGTGGCTAGAAGATTACTGGGAAAACTTGTAGGGTCAACTGGAGGGTCTTGCCTTTGCTGCTGTCCCTCTGCTCCAGTAGTCTGGCTGGGTTAATCATAAGGTGATGACTTTGTTCTAAGAAGCTGAAGATACTCCTTCTGTTTTTAACATCCCACACAAAATGAGGCCCCACAGCCAAGGACCCAGTTCTTTTTTTTTTTTTTAAGTTTATAGGGGAACAGTGTGTTTTTCCAGGACCCATCAGCTTCAAGTCAAGTAATTGTTTCAATCTAGCTGTGGAGGGCGCAACTCAGTGGCCCATGTGGAGAATCGAGCTGGCAACCTTGGTGTTATGAGCCTGCACTCTAACCAACTGAGCTAACCAGCCGCTAGCCAAGGACCCTGTTCTAAGACAGTATTTTTAGCAGGTCGGGCAAAGGTAGGCCTATTAGGGTCTATGTGCCAGTCTACCTTCTTTGTCATCATCTCTGGGGACAATGTGGACTTCTCCTTGGCTTAGCATCTCAGTGGTCAGCTGTTTCAGGAGTGTGCCTGGGAGGGTGGGCCTTGCACAGCTACCCACTGCCAGTGTTCTGGCAGCCTCTGCTTCCCCGGACACCCCAGTCTCCATTAGTAGCAGAGATGTGGAGTAAGTCTGACCTGTCAGTGAGTCTTCCTTTGTTTGACTCCATTAGCAACCGACTTATCAGACTTCATGAGATGAAGATTCTACAGCCCACCTGTGCCTCCAAGCTTTCACAGAAACAGTTGGTCTGTGTTCCTTTCTAGCCAATAGCTTTGGGCTGAGAAGAAAGAAAGGGCTGTTGCGTATCCCAGAAGTGTTTTGTGAAAGGACTATTTATTCTAGGCACAGTCTATTTGGCCCGACACCACTCAGACAGTCAGTAATTCCAGTTTGTTTATAATTATCCTCACCCCCTCCCCCTCCATCTGCCATGAGAGTTTACGCCTCGTGCTGCCGCCGCCCCACGGAACGTGGGAGCATCTGTCTCTCTAATGACCAGCCGTAGCAATCTCGGCTGATTCAATATGGCTAGATGAAGAAAACATTTAATTTGTACGATATGGGGCACTCCAAAGCCAGACTTGACAACTGTTCCATTGAACACGAGTATTTCACAATTTCCTTAGATAACAGAGAGGAAGAGTTCTTTCTCCCAGAGGAATATATTTAAAAGATGGGATGTTGATAACTAGGCCACTAGAATGACAAATAAATGGTTCTGAAATATACTAGGTATTGACTTTGATGAATGCGCATTGCATTCTGAGGGATGCGATTCTTCCAGAGTGTCTTGTTCTTAGCCTGAAGGGCCTGCAGAAGTCTTAGTGAGGAGAAAGAGCCTGAGTCCTATTTCCTGGGAACTTCTTGGAGTCCGAGGAGACAGCTTTTGGGTGGAGGCCTCTGGGAAAGGCGTGAGTGGCAGGTAGGAGCTCCCAGGGAGGGAGGTCCCTGAGGGATGGGGGAGTTGGGTCAGAAGAAGCTTCATGTAGACGTGGGGTGTACATAGGGAAGTGAAGGACAGGAAAGGCCTTGGTAAGTGGGTAGTTGGGGGGACACAGAGGGCGAAGCCATCCAAACTTTTTTTCCCAGAAAAAGTGGACTGGACAGTTGTGGATCTGGGTGAAAGGGGCTGATCTGTGGGCAGGGAGGATGCTGTGGATAACGTCTCAGGGCTGTGGTCTTTTGACATTGGTCAAGATAGATCACTCCATGATCATGTGTGCAAGCAGATAGAAGATGTACCTCTGGCCTTGGCCCTGTGGCCGTGGAGGGAGAGGACCCAGGGACAAGGGCTAACAGCAAAAGACTATCGTTATAGAGGCTCGCTGTATGCTGGGCCCTCGGCCCAAGCCATTGGGGATATTTTTGTAGAAGGATTACAAAGGCCTATTGGCATGACAGAAGCCTGGGACAAGGAGGCAGCCAGGCTCCTCAGAGCTCTCTGAAGGTGGGGTACTTGCTCCATTCTAGAGACTCATTTTCCCATCTCATGGGCCATGACCTAGAGCCTGTGAATGAGAGAGGCTCAGCCTCCCTAGCCCGTGACATTCCTGCTCCGGCCCAAGTCCCCTTGTCCCTGTACATCGAAGGCCTGGGCTGTGATGGGATGGAAGGAAAGCTTGAGTCAGGAAACCTCCTTTTCACCTTATGAAAAGACAGGCATCCTCAGAGACTGGAGTAGTGAGAAATGGGCACAGAAAGTGTGCTATGATTCTCCAAAAAAGCATCTTCCACCAACATTTGCTTTAATTCCCTTATGCTTTGGGCTTTTTGGAATAATTAATTGGTGGAACAAGCATCTGCCCTGAATTTTTTAAGGTAATTAGTAGGTCAGGTGCCTACCAGAAAAGAGGATTTCTTGGGGTCCCTCTGGGTCCTGTGTCCTCCCAGTATTGTTTCCTCCTGACACTGCTTTGTGGAAAACTCACTTGGCTTCAATTTATTTCTTAATTCAAAATATAACTTGATGCCCCCTCCTCTCACCCCCCCCCACACCCCTAATAACCTTTAGTCAGCTTACCCTATGGTGGAGTGAATCCCTCTGGGTCTGGATTGGGAACCCTGGGGAGAAAAGGATTTTGTGACCCATTTCCCTCTGCAGAACACATTTCACTTAAGAAGGAGGTGAATTAAATAAACTTCGTGAAGAGATTTTCATCATGTCTCTTGAGCTGTTATAATGCCAGGCTTAAGTATTTCTGCCCTAAACACTACTCAAGTCATTGCTAAGGCTCAGGATGATTTAGTGATGATGCGATGCTTTTCCTTTTAATCCTTCCTCCTAGCAATGGGCTGAGAAGGGTGGTGGGATTGTAGGGGGGAAGAGCTAGCTTGTTAGATACACCATACAAGGCTGGTTCCCAGCTCTGTCCCTCACCAGTTAAATAGGCCAGTGATCGTTGCTTTATGGGGGGCGGGGGGCGGGGGAAGGCATCGGGAAGGGCAAATGCAAACACATTGTTAGGTGTCAGTGTCCTGTGGGTGGGTCTCGGCCCTTTGCTCTCAGCCCATAGCTGTTATTTCACTAAACAACTGGTTACTTGAACAGGCTGTGCACTTTTCACAGGTGTCAGCTGAGGGAGCAAATGGGGGCTGAAATCCAGTCTGCACTGCAACACCAACCTGTGTGTCCTTGGGGCTGTGTCTGCCAATTCTCTGATTCATACAAAAGAATAGTCTGGTGGTGGCCTTGGCTAGAAACTCTCAGGTTGGTCTCAGAGCAGGGCCTGGTCACTCAGAAGTCCACACCTTGTGAATTCCCCCAGAATGAGTGCCATGCCTCAACTCCATGCACTCTGGCTTCTCGTTTGCCAACACGCTCCAGTCCCTCGTTCCCAGGGCTACTCCTCTGAAGTTCATGCATCATTGTATTCCTTCAGGGGCCTGGAGTTCAGCTAATGGCCTCTGCCAGAGAGTGCTGACTGGTCAAGATCAGCTCCTCTGACCCATTATTTACCCACAACCAACTCACTTCCAGAAGGATTCCCCCGCCTCTGACTTCCATCTCTTCCTGCCCCGAGGCCTGGTCCTGGCACCAAACCTGCTATCCCAGAAAGGATGGGTCTCTTCCTCTTCTGTGTCTGCTCTTGGCTGTGGCCCCCAAGTTTGCATATCCAGCTTTCACTACTACAAGAGAGCTGTTTTTGAAAAATCTCTCACCCATAGTCTTAACTCTTTCCCTTTGCCTCCTTCTTCCTTTCCCTGCATGGCTGACTAGGTAGGGCCTGGTGTTACTACCTACCCCACCTTCAGAAGGCCTGACTAGGTCCTGCTGTTGGGTTTGTCTGTATTCTAGGAGAAACTCTTTGGCTGACTCTGCTGCCTTCAGTCCAGGGCAAAGGCCTCCTCCACCCAGCCAGTGTGCTCAGGAGCCTAAGCAACTCATGGGAAGGGAATGTGAATCCTCATTTAGCAATTCAGAAACTTCCTTTTGCCTTCTATGTATAAATTCCTTCCAGAGATTCCACAGGAGCAGGGAGCAGTTTGTTGGAGGCCAAGTTTAGGGGTTCAAAACTGAGTACCTCAGCCATTTGACTGCCCTTGGGACTCCCCACCCAGTACCCGCAAATTCAGCCTATCTAAAAGCCATTTTCCGGCTTCAGTCCAACACCAGCCCCAATGCTGGCTTCCCCCAGGACCCAGGCAAGGTCTTAGGCCAGGAAGAGGGGGGAGGAGACAGTCAAAGACCCCCAGGAGTTTCCCAGCAGTGCTTTAGGTGATAATAAAAACAAGAAGAAAATTAACCCAGATACATTTTCTAATCACTAGATCTTATTAGAACCTGATTATATAATCTATGATGGTTTACATTCTTTCTTAACCTGGTTTTTAAATTGGTGATAATGGAGCTTGAGCGTCTCATGTTGGACTCATACATCTGGCTGGAGTGGGCGAGTTGGGGCAATTTATTGTAAGCATAACCTTGGGAGAGCCAGATGTCTCTATTCAAATGGGAGGTTGTCACTAACAGTGGTTGCTTTGTGTTGTGGGATTTGCGATCAAGATTGATCAACATTACCATAAAGGGTCACTCAATTACCAGGTGCCACAGCTCTGATAGAATCACTGAGTTTGGTTTCTCTGGGGTAGTCCTTTAGCTTCCATGGGCCTGCCACAGCTAGCTAGAGAATGCTGGGAAGGGGAAACAGTATGTATTTATAGAATAAGGTGGTGGCAAATTTAGTGCAAATTCTGTGCCCCAGAATTCTAGGCCCTGCTTTCTCTGCTTCCACTGTTGTGGATGGCAGGAGGCCCCAGCCCCCATAGGAGACCTGTGGGAGAAGGTCCACATTAGGCACTATAAATAACAGGAAGTGAGAGCATAACGGTGCAGCCATTACCTCTCAGCTGGGGGCTTTAAGGGCCAAGAGAAGCTTCTCATCTGTCCTCACAGCGCCTCTGGTGGCTAGGAGGAGTTATTGGAGCATTTCCTCCCAGTCCCTCAGGAAGCCGGGAGCAGGGGCTTTTTCATTTGCTCCATATTCTCATAGCTAGGCTAGGTAGATTAGCAGTTGGCAGTTCTCTGCCATTGTTATTTTCAATAGCTAGTTTTGTCATTTTAGTACCTAAATGTCCATTCGCTTTCTCTTTTTATCCTTGGTGAAAATGGAACACGGCTCTTTGCATACTGTCAATGTCTTTTTGCAATACCAGTTTTTTTTTCTACGTTGGTTCTAGTTCATTTAGCTTAGAATAGGTGTTTCAATTGGTCACTGCTAGCAGTTTGTTGGGCTTTTTGGGCCAGAAATTATTATATATTTTTTTCCTGCCTGGGAACAAATGTCACTATATTTGGAAAGCAATTCTCTCAGATTTTGGAGCCAAAGCTAATTTTATGATTCAGATATTAAATGCATTTTTTTCCCTTTGTAAGTTTCTAATTTTCCTTTAGAAGAAATATATGAATAACTGTCTGCACATGTCTGTCTGAAAGAAAGACAGAACCATATAGGTTCATGAACTTTCATTTATAATCTCTAGTAGACTATAAAAGAGAGAGGACACAAACCTCATACGTGCTTAAGGCCTGCTTGCTAACTCTTGTGTTCTTCAGAATGATATAAATATTGCACACTTTTGAGTCTGTGATTTGTAGATCTCATCCTTTGAAACGAGGAGTGACAATGGCCTCTAATACAAAGCCTTGTTGTGAATGTCTCAAGGATAATGGGGTTACCTCAGCTGAGTGGAGTCCTTAATATTAATTTTCATTGGTTTATTTTTTAAGGTGTTAGAAAACTTGTTTTGCCTAATATATTAGCATTCATTTCTAGGCTTTGAAAACTAATCCTACTTTGAAAGGAGAGTTTTAAATTTGAAATATGAGGCCTGTATTGCAGTGCCTTGAAATCATTAACTGTCCCTTCAATATTAATTGCAGGTATATCCATCATGGGGAACTCGTTTGTCATTAACGTGAGGGGGATGCAAAAGGCAAAGCGCCTGGAACCCCTCCAGGGGGAATGTTGTCACTCAGAACTTTGTTCTGGAATCGATCTGACCTCAGAAATGGGTTGTACCTATTGATAAAATGACAGTTGGTAGTTTTAACAAAGCTGACGAGTGGCAGTTTTAGCAAATGGAATGGGAGTTGGTTTGTGGATGAATATGCTAGGCAGCTTTGGCTCTAAGCAATATTTTTGTGGATAGGTCTGATGAGCCTGAGGAGTCAAAGGGCAGGACACCTTGGAATCCATGTTGAATTCCATGGTTCTGCCAAGGATACGGTTTATTTACCACATAGCCCAACTGCCACAGGCTCGGCCTGCTTGGGGAAGGTGGCATTTATGTTTGTTCAGGTCTCTGGCTAAAGGAATATTCATCTGTGTATGAATTATACATAGATTTAAACATTTTAGCCACTCCTTCCGATCCCCGAAGAGCTTTCATGGCTTGTCTTCTTATATGCTTATTGACTCGTGTGCTATTGATTCCCTGTTGGGGCTGGTGACTTTTCGCTTTTTGCTCTTATTCAGCAATTTTGCCTGTTAAATTCTAATCTGGGTCTAAAACATTTTCCAATAAAGCCAAAGCTTGAGGATCAACCAGTTGAAAGGGAAGCTAGATCCATAGAGGGCCCTCGGGGTATTTGCACTGAAGGGCTTTGCCTGCACTGAAGAGCATATCTGTCAGTCTGCAAACCTTGCTGGTCCTGGCAGGATGAACCAGCAATGAGTGTCTCTTTTTAAAATCGAGTTTTTATTTCTTACTGTAGTTGCCCTGGTTTCTTACAGAACGCCATCTTTCCTGGACAGAGAGCTGGGGAATGAAGACCAGGGCTGAGTCGTTATTCTTGAGAACAAACAGCCCTGACTGCATTGTTAGAAGACATTCCCTGCCTCCAACTCCCAGCTTGTCCCTTTGCCTGACCAGGGAATTTTCTGTGCTGATGCAGTTCAGGTATGGGAATATTCAGTTCACTTTTCTCTTCAATAAGTTCAATTTTACAAACCCTTATTGAGTGCCAGCTCTGTAAAATTGCCATGGAAACCCAAGTGGAATCTTTAAAATCCACTGGGGGAATTGTTCAGAGTTCCCACATCTATGGACGTTTCAGTGAGCAGAAAGGGTACATCTTGGCCCAACCTTTGCCTTGTTGGTTAGATGCTTGTATTCAGCCTAAACAGCAGAAAGGGGAGACAGATAGAGGAAATTTTGTAAAGCTGATAATATGGCTTTTTGTTCCTGGCAGTGTAGTGTTAGGTTCCCAGGGAAGAGGAGTGAGGAGCCAGGACTTTGATTTCTGTGGGAGCGAAAAGCTGAGTTCAGTTACAGCTGTCTCTGCTCAGTAGTGTCAATCACCCACAGACCCTGCACCAGGGCAGGACCTACAAAGGGATGTCTGGGTGCCTGGTGACAGCCTCCTCTCTGGCACCCTGCAGCACAGTGGGGGCCATGGGCTTCAGAAGAGCAAAGCCCCCATTATGTGAGGCACTCATCACGCAGCAGGAGTAGGGCTTGTTCCTGACACAGGGCTAGAAACCATAGAATCATGGTCCCAACGGGGGTCTTAGAGGAACCATGAGACCCCATGCTGTTTGTTCTTAAGGAGACAGTCGTTCCAACTGTGCTTGGGAAAGTTCCAACTTAGAAAAGGGGAAGATGGGGCTTTGACATTTAAGATTGTTGTAATGATTGTAAATCTGTGCACTGCACATTAAAAAAAAAAAAAAAGCAAGCAAGCAAAGAACAGAAAATCAAACTGGCTTAAACCATGAAAGAAATCTGTTGGTTCAGTTAACAGAAAAGTCCAGATGTGAGTTTAGGTGAGGATTGATTCAGGAACTCAGTGATGTCACCAAGGACAGTTTCTTTTTCCATTGCTCTGCGCTGCCTTTCTGCTGGCTTCCTAGATGGGTCCAAGCTGGCTGCCAGCCGTCCCTAGGGCTGCAGTATATCTCATCCATGTCTAGCAGGAAGTAGAAATATCTTTGCCTCAACTTTCCCGCACTCCCTGATTTTCACCCTCATTGGACTGGCTTGGCTCACGTGGCCACTCCTGAACTAATCACTGGTGGACTGAAGGAGCTCACAGTCAGCTTTGGGGGGAACCAAATGGAAATGAGGGGCTGTGGAGGGGGCACAGGTTCAGGAAAGCAAACAACAAATATTTACTAGTTTTACAAAGGACATGACTTGAGTTTACCCATATCTTTGCCTACTAGTATCTGTCTACAGGTAATTATAACAACTTAGATTCATAAATGTTTGTAGCTACCATCGATTTGGGAATTTACCGTTAGATCTAAAAGACTTCAGTATGCTAAGCACTTCCCATGAATTGGGTTATTTAATTCTCACACAAACCCCTGAAATTGTGATCATGTGTCATCATGCATCTTTGTACAGGTGGGGAAACCAAGGCACAGGAAAGTGAAGTGATTTGCCCAAGGTCACAAAGTCAGTAAGTTGTAGAGACAGCATTTGAACTCAGGTTTGTGACTCCAGAGTCCATGCATTTAAAGGCAGGATGCCGGAAGCAGTGTTTTCTGAATATTGCATGGTGAGGATTTCCTACCAACAAAGGGTTTGAGTCTTTCTCTGGACTCTCTGGCCATTCCAGAGAAGTGTTCTTCAGATGCCTGTGTTCCAGGCCAGTCCTTATCAGCAAGCTGCCCTAAGACCTTGGGTTTCTGCCTCCCCTGAGCCTCAGCCACCTCACTTGCGAAAATGAGGGCTCGGACTCTATGGTTTCTCTGGTCATTTTCAACTCAGACAGCCTAGGGCTGCCTGAGTCTGAGCTGTACATGGAATTTTTTCCTTGGTAATACTTCTTGGAAGAGAGAATTCCTTTATAGGCTCTTGTTTCCCCCTAAATAAAAGGAGTATTCAAATATTTTCTTAGCTAATCTCAGAGAATCTAAAAGCAGCAAACAGATCACGTCCAGGGATGAATTTCAGTGGGATGACGGTAAATCTACCTGAGATGCATCACCTTTTAGCCTGTGAACTTGGACCTCCACTGTACACTCCTGTCATCCTTTAGACAGGCACTCCACCTGGACACCCCCATCCCCTACCCCCCTGTGGGACACTGCAGCCTATATGGGCCTCCAATTCACAGGGTGAGAGTGGGGGAGCCAAATCCCTCTCTCACCCCCTCTGTCCCCAGAGGAGGGAACAGTTTAATTTTCAGTAACTCAGTGAGCTTTTCATCTGGTTTTGCCATCATGATGTCCTTTCCACATATGTCTTCTTAGATCCACTCCTCTGAGGGCTAAGAGATTCCATCATCCAAGCATAAGAAACACCCACATAGGCGAGTCTCTTGCTCTGTAAGTGCCAGCTTTGTTTTACTGCTAAAAGTCTGCTTGATAGCAGCTACCTCTGAGATTTCACTTACCCGCTGTTAGTATAGGTATCTCTGTCACCAACCTCGAAATTTGCTTTTGTTTCCTCATATATCATGTCCCTTTTCTTTTGGGGGCATTGAGTTTTCTTCTCTTGGGGGTAGCTGATGGTTGTGCTCAGCCATGTCTGTGAGCTGTCAGGCTTTGGGGCATGAGATGGCGCTTTGATGGTGGTGGCTGGGTGTGCCTGGCCCATTGTCTGTCTGCTCAGCACGCCCCACAGGGCAGCCCTGCTGGCTCCTTGGCATCATGTGGTCCAAGCACCAGGATGGCTGACTTTATTTGTGTTCAAATGAATGAGCTGCTTTGTCACCACATGGACTCACTGGAGGTCAGAGGGTGCAGGTGTCCGTGGTACTGGTGAAGTGACTCCCATGCAAGAAGGCCCTGTGACCAGAAAACCATGTTCACACTTCACTTCTGCAGGGTTCAGAAACAGAGGTTCATACAGTGTTGCGTGTTGTGATGTGGGGCTGTTTATCCTAGAGCGGTGATGGCTCTAGAGGACAGACAGTGAAGGGGTCTTCCAAAGATGTCAGAAGCCAATTCTGAGCTATGAAGAGTGGTGCTGAATGTCTTCTTAAAGTCATAACAGTCTCCTAAACAACATCTGTTCTCAGTCACGAAGGCTGGGAGGGAGGTCACACTGACTCCTTGTACCAGTCTGGGGTAGCTTTTTAAAGAATGGCCTGCATTCTTTAAAAACAAAGGCAGTGCCTAAGGCCACCCCACAGAGCAGGATGAGTTTCCTGTGACATCCAGAGACTCAGCCTTCCCTCCTGGAGAGGTAGGGCTCTTCAGGCTTTTTGGCTCTCACAGTTTATTACACAATATGGTGGACGCTATTGGTGTCCTGTCCTGACTCCCTTTCCTGCTAACGCTCCCATCCCCTGGCTGCTGTATTCTGTGAGTTCTCTAGGAACTGCCCTCTGCCAAAAGGGAGCTGCCTTGTCTAGGTCACAGATGGAGAGAAGAGAAGCTCAGACCACATCCTCATCTCACACCCTTCACCGGTGGAGATCAGGGTCTGCAACATGCAATGTTCTTTGCTTTTAGGGAATCTGACCTAAGGTACATAGTCTCCATTGCCCAGGATTGTGTCGTAAGCATAGGATTAATAGGGTAGTGTCCTCCATTCATTCCAGTTATGCCAGTCCCTTCTCCTTTGCCTCTCCCCAACCCTTTCTCTCTTTCCCCCTCCCTTGCTGTTTCATATATCTGCACATACACTTGCCTACCAATCCACTCACCCATATATCCACCCTTCTGACCACTCAGCATCCAGAGACTGACCTTCAAACCCTCCTGTGTGGTGGAAATATCAGGATTCAGATTCTTCCCAGATGGAAACCACTTGGAACCAATGATCTCTTTGAGACCGATCTTCCCTTCTGTTCCTCTAGAGCAGCGGTTCTCAACCTGTGGGTCACGACCCCTTTGGGGGTAGAATGACCCTTTCACAGGGGTCGCCTAAGACCATTGGAAAACAAAAAGATATTTACATTAAGATTCATAACAGTAGCAAAATTACAGTTATAGAGTAGCAACGAAAATAATTTTATGGTTGGGGGTCACCACAAGGAACTGTATTAAGGGGTCGCGGCATTAGGAAGGTTGAGAACTGCTGCTCTAGAGAATGGGGAAGGCTGGGAAACAGAAGGTGGGTGCCATTGCTTCCGGCCAAGGAGAACACTCCAGGAACTGGCTTTGTGGATGCAGCACAACTTGCTTTTAGTGCATCCTCTGCCATTGTGTGAGCTTGTTTTCCTAGAGGCTCACCACCTGGCCCTGGGTCACTGGCAGAGGCAGGAGAAGGGAGTGTTTTTCACTTATAAATGGTATAGGAAAAATTGAGGTGAATTTTCCGGCTGCTGCGTGAGTGCTTTATTGATTACAGAGCGCCAATCAAATTAGCTGTCAGAAGAGAATGCAGATGGCACCGTGTAGAATGGATTTTCTATATCCCCTAATTGCATTATTTCAATCAGCGGGTGAACATTGCATGGCCTGCGGTGGGATTGGGGTGGGGGGAGTGGGGGTGGATTGACACACTGTCTGGGCCAGGCTGGGAATATGGGTTTGAATGTCACAAGTATTTTAATATCAAGGTTGAGGCTTAAGCAAAATGGATCTGGGTTGCTTTATGGATTACTGCAGGTCAGGGGCAGGACTTCAAGCATGCACTTACGGGACGGAACACTCCCCTACCCTTGAATTTGGAGATATGTCAATCCCTAGTACACGCAGATTGAAACAACTCCCTTCCAATGTTTGAAGTTGGATTGCTTAGTACTTAAGAGCTTAAGTTCTAGTCCAGATCTCAGTTCTACTCCTTACCAGTGGAGTGACCTTTGGCAGACTACTTAAGCTCTCCAATCCTCAGTTTCCTCATTTGTAAAATGGGGCTGATCATTGTGCCTTCCTCAGAGAGCTCTTGTAAGGATCAAAGGAGATCTTGTATGCAAAGCGTTTGGCATGTGCCTGGCCCATGGTCGGTGCTCAGTGAGCGTGAGTTCTCCCTCCTGAAGGCCATTCACCTTTCTTTTGGGTGCTTGGAAATTTAGCAGCGTTCCCAGATGGGACTGTGGAAAGTTTGGTTCAATGATGGAGAAAGGCCTAAATTCATGATTTCTGTTCTTCTTAGAAATTCTCTTTTTATTTATTATATTGTATTTACTTAATTTATATCTATCTATCTATCATCTATCTATTTAATTTATATCCTTTTACTTATTTATTAATTTGTCTTTGGACTTGGCTCTTCTTCTGAGTGGGAAAGATAAACATGTGGAATCTCCCCAGAGATCCATCCCAGTGGAACCTTGAGCGTCTACTGGTAGCGAGCATGTAAAAAGAATTGCAGGGGCTGTGTTGGCAGCGGCATGAGCATCCTATTGCCTGGCCTCCAGGGGTTCTGAGAAGCAAAGCTTCCTCCATGGCAGGGTGGTACTGGCTAATGACAATTGATCACTGAATTCCCAGTCAGACCCATGGGAGAAAATTCTCTTTGCACTGGGGCTGCTGCAGCTGCCAATGGAGGACCCTCAGAAAGTTCTGGGCAAGAGCTGGGCAGAAGTGAGGAAGAAGGGTGGGTGAGGTCTGTGGGGCCCCAGCCTAGGCTCTATCACCTCAATGGAGTCAAAGCTCCATTTTCAGTAGCCCTGGGCCTGGTAGCATCAATGAGCCCTGTATACCACCCTTGCAACTCTGGGATATCTTTGGCTGTCCATGTTGTGGTCACTTGCTCCTACCATCAAAATCTTTCTTTCTTTTTTTAAATCCCCCATCTGAGAACTTTCTCCTTTCTTGGACAAGTGCATTACCTCCCCCAGAAGGAAGGAGGTGGCAGGTAAGGGGCAGTGCTAAGACGGCATCAGGGTCCAACTTGCTATTTGGAGATGCAAATAAGTTTTTTTTGGGTCAGAAGAACAGCTTCTTTCATTTCCACCACCATGGCCAAAAAGAGTGGTGTGGAGCAGGCAGAGGAGGGAACTGGGAGCCTGTTCAAGTCCACAAAGACCCATTCATGTGGTCCATCTTAGGTACTAGGGTCGCAACTGTGGCCTTGGCCAGACCTGTGCAGGTCACAGGAGGAGAGAGGAGAGGCTCAGACCACATCCTCATCCCACACCTTTCAGCGAAGGAGACCAGGGTCTGCAATATGCAATGTTCTTTGTCTTATAAGAAAACACAGAAACAGCAAACTCCAGTAAGTTCACAGTTCAGAGTAGTAAACTTTTCAGAGGAAAAGCTCCCAAGGAAATCTAATTAGGAAGCCTGTAAACCAATAAGTCTCTGTGTTCTGGGACTGTGTAATGTGTGTGTGTGTGTGTGTGTGTGTGTGTGAGAGAGAGAGAGAGAGAGAGAGAGAGAGAGAGAGAGAGAGAGAGAGAGAAAGAGAAAGAGATTGCAAGAGATTGACACTGGGAGGCAGAAGCCCAGCAACTTTCCATCTGGCTTGGCAGAAGCCCTGGGTGAGGGCAGCCTGGCCAGGATGCTGACCGGCTGCTTCTACTCAGAACCAGGGGCAGGTTGAGCACATTCTGAGAGCTGGCTGGTGACTCCAAGCCTCAAGAAATGTGGACACTGCCCATGAAGGCCCCCAGGGCATCCTGATCTCCTTCTTCCTGCGCACAGTAAAACCCTGATATATGCTGTAGACATATCTCCAGGGTTGGGGCACTAAATTCTTCCAGAATCAGCCTCTCACCTTGTTGGATCCATGGTCAATGCTGACAAGGCTGGAGTCCATCTGAGATCTGTCTCCTGCTGATCCCTGGGAACCAAGCTGCAGGTTGGACACCAGCAAATTGCAGATGCCGTTGAGGGGCTGGCCAGTGAAACCTGGAAGACCAAGTGCTTTGGTTCTACTTCCTTAGCTTGTCCCATGTCTGTTTCCTCCCTTCCCTCTCCACCAACACTCACCTGACTCATACACCACTGGCATCTCTTGTCTGGACTTTGATGCTGTGGTTGGCTCCAGTTGAGTGAGGAGAAGGGTTACAAGTACTATCTGATTGACAAATAACTAAAGCATCAGTGTTTAATATCATTTACTTTTATCTAGACTAGCAGATACAAGGGTATTGCTTTAAATCTCACTTTCCTTCTGCTGTTGTTTTGATGGATGATGAGAGGCCATTACAGAAAGAGTTTGGAGAATTGCATATGACCCATGGCCTCTCTTACCTAGGCCAAACTCCTGTGGTAAATGCCCACAGGAGTGGGTCAGGCATGTGAACACTGCTGGAATTAAAGTAATAATTGATGTCCTGGACTTTTAAACAACCCTCTAAGAGGGGTTTTACCTTTAGTCTTATCTCCTCCAATTTATCTCCCACACTGAGGACAGAAATATTTTTCAAGAATACAACTGAGCATATTCTTCATGGTTCCCTTTTCCCAAAGGGCAAAGC
>NW_017731416.1:2375856-2383097 GCF_001890085.2 Hipposideros armiger
ATTCAGGTTGGTACAATAAAAGTCAATTTACTAATTGTAAGTGGCCAAGGGGTCTACCAGGTGACTAGGTGGTCATGTTGGAGACTGTTGGAGGCCATGAAACGGCTCTGACCATCCGAAGGTGGTTGGTGAGCACAGAATAAGAGTCAGAAGTGTTGGGGCTCCTAGGGATGTTCCTCTGAGCTCACCCCTCTGTTTCTGAGGCTCCTTCTTCTAATGCCCGGGGCCAGGTTTTTCTCAAATTTGGCGTTTACTCCTCTGGATTGAGGAGGGGGGCTGTCCAAGGAACAGAATTCTGTCTATATCTCCTTGCTTCCTGAACCATATAATCTTGAAATATTCTTTCTTTTCCTTTTTCCTCCTCCCATTACCAGTAGGGTGTGTTGGTGGGGGACAAACTCATCATTTAATCTGTAGGTGATGGAGTATTGAGATGGGAGAAATGAGTGTTACCCAGAGATCTTGGGCTTGAAGTTGGATGTGGTAACTATTGATAGATATGACTTTGGGCTGGTTCCTTTTGGGAAGGGATGAGATGGTAACACAATGTTAGATGAAGAAAATTTTAAAAAGCATATGTGAGGAAACCTCAACAATTAATGCTTACTGGTCACTTACTGGGTACCTGGCATTGTGCTAAAACTTCACATGTATTATTTACTTCATCCTCCCAACAAGCCCTAGTAGGGGTATTATCTCTTTTTATGGAGGAGGAAACAGACACAGAAGTTTAAGTAGTTCTCCCAAGGTCATGCGTTGGTCAAGCCAGGATTTAAGCCTCGACCGTCTGGCTCTAAAGCCCTAAATTTCCTCTCTTATTCTCTTCCTTCCTTGCTTCCTTCTGATATATATTACTTACAACTAAAGAACCTTATCTGATGCTCCCCGCCTGCTGCTGCACTGCCCCCCCCCACCCCTAGTAATTAGTCTGGTCGCAGACCATTCTGTCTCTAAGTCACGTCATACCCTGTTGTTAACTCCCAGGAGGAAACTTAGCACATTAAAGACAGTTATATGTCATGCAGGCTTTCTCCAGTTCTCTCTAACAAAGGAGTTCTCCTTCAAGGACCTAGGAGTCATCGCCCCGTTTCAGTTCCATCTTTTCAGTCCTATCCTGCAATGTCTAGAGGTATCTTGCTTCGGGAACATGGGTTTCTGCTTCCAACAATAAAGTTGGGGTAACTTCCTTACCCCAGCACCTAGTTTCCAAATTATAAGGCATGTGGGTCCTTTCTGGGAAGGTTTCCTGGGGCTGTTGACCTGACTGAATCTATGTCCCCCAGACATTCTATCTATAGAGGCTCTGACTTGAACTCCCCGGGGCCCGGGCCCTGCATCTGGGAGAATTTGGCTTCCATGAGCTCTCATCCTGAGATCCATGGAGGGCATCTGGCTATGCAACGTTGTTTGTTGAACACTCGTCATCTGCTAAGTGTTAGTGAGGAGCCCGCTTTTTATTCATTTTTCTATCACAAGTGGCCTCTCCCAGGCTTGGAATACTACCAATCTGTTGAGGGAATGTAGGGTATAGCTCCCTTCAATAGGCTGGGATGCCGTTTCCTCTGCGCACCCTTTTCTTAAACTGGGTCAGGCTGTGGACAGAATATTCCAGAGCTGGGGCAGCTGATACCCTCCCCTTGGTCCCTTTTCACATCCCCAGTCTTTCTTTATGTTTTATGTGCAGAAAAGGCCAGCAAAACCTGCCTGTATGTTACTGCTGCTTCTTTCTTCCCATCCTGATGGTATTCAAGGGGTAGTGATGGGCTCCCCCAGATCAGTAACTGCCCCTGGCTTCTTGGTTCTTCTAATGCTGTCCTGGAATCCTCTGCCCTTTTCAGCCTCTGCCTAGTCCCAGCCTCCTCCCTGTCTTACGGTGCTGTGTTCCAAGGGTTGATTTCGGCTGTATGAAGCAGGATGGCCTCTGATTCATACTGAACTGCCCTTTAAACTAGTATGGAATGGTTCCAAGGGCCAGATTTCAGGAGTTTGTGTCCTATGCTGCAGTCTTATTCTTGGCCTTCGAAGCTAAGATGTTGATGGGGTCTTCACCTCTTTGGCCCTAATGGGACATACCTTGACCTCAGAGGGCAGACTCTCCTGGTTCCTCTTGAAGAGCTCATCCCTGGTATTGACCCTTCACAGCCAGCCTTATCCCACAGCCCTGGCGACTGCTCCCCTGGTCTGCCTGGGGGAGGGAGAGCTGGGAGAAATGCTGATGACTTTCTCTTGTAGAGGATGGAGCGCATTTACTGCATAGATACAGCCCTAGCCAGGTGACTGCTTCAGTGGCAGAAGAGGTCACAGTGGCTTTGTTTTCAAGTTTAAACTAATGTTCTGGTCTGTTAGCTACAGGTTCTTAACCCCCAGGAAATACCCATTTCTATTTCAGCTTTCACAAGTGTCAAGGTAAACCTCCTTGTAGTCTTTAAAGTGCCTTTTGTTGTTGCCAAGTTTGCTGCCTGTTGGAGTTTTTCTGTTTCATTTTCTGTCTTGTGACTTCTGAAAGTTGATGGCTCTCTGGGTCTTTGCATCTTCTTTTTGTCTGGGACAGAGCTCTAGATCTGGAACGTGGTTTGTATAATGTGAAGATGTGATTGAGAATACAGTGATGGTTCCCCCACCTGCCACCCGATTTGGGGATATATNGAATGAAATTAAGGACTTGCACATGGAGAAGCCATGTGTGGAATGAAGGGCCATTTGGTGAGCCTGGACCAGTAACACACAGTGAGAAGTCCAAGTCCACATCATCAGGCTGGTTGTAAACACTCTAGGTTGAGCTGCAGTTCCAAGCCCGCTCAGATGGCCTCCCCCTTCAGGGGTATCTGATTGCAAGGGGGGTGGACAGCTGGGGAAGCCCTGGGCGGTGGGCAGTTGCAGGCCTGGGCTGCAGCTCATGTGGAACAGGAAAGCACAGGCCCCCGAGCTTGGCAGGCAGCAAAGGTGAGTGGCTGATCTGAAGTGGGAAAGAAGGGGAACCCAGGGGGCAGGCTGTGCACAGGGAAGTAAGCAGTGCTGGTGAGAGGGTAGTTCTGCTGGGGGTACAGGTGGGGGGACAGAGCCTGCTAACGGCTGGGCTTTCTAGAAGTTTCTAGCTCTGTTTCTGTGGAGCAGACATGCCCCAGAGATGTGCAGGGTGCAATAGAGATGGCACTGCAAAAGCCCTCTGGTTCTGCCTGATGTCTCTTGTGTGGGGAGCTCTAGGACCTGCTGACTGTGGAGTTAATGCCCTTGCAGGGCCATCTTCCTCAAGGCCCTCAGTGCAGGCCCAGCAGTGGTCAGTGTACAGGCCCAGGCTGTAGCTTCTACCACAAGCGTCCTCTCTTTGTTACATTAGAAAGGGGGGCGGGGAATGTCCCAAATTGCCTGGCGGTGTTCCTGCTCCTCTGGTAACTGGCTCTGGATTGACCTGAGGGGGTTCCACCATTGGCTCTGGCCCAGTGGGGAGCACATGGGCTGGCTGTGCATGAATCACTGGGTACCACCGTCAGCGGGGGGTGTGGGGTGCTTACCAGATAATGTCTGAGCTGAGGTCTCTCCTGCCTTCTGGTCAAAGAGGCTGGGGTAAGCTTTAGAGAAGCTGGAATCATAGAATGAGGGAGTAGGGGGGCACCGATGTTAGGTAGTTAGAAAGTGCTCTAATTTTTCTGAGAGTGAATCTCTGACCAGATTTGAAGGAAAGCACAGACACCTCCTTTCTCTCTGGGTGAGCGTCTCCCTGCACCTTGGGGCGATGTTCTGGACTCCGTGGGCCTCCCACTGCCCACTCGCCTTCCTTTTGTTCTGCTTTGTCTCTCTTCCGTTTTTCTTTATTGCTACTCACAAGAGGCAGTATAAAAATAAATGTGACCCCATAACTCCCTTGGTCCTCCACCCTAGCTAAACTCTAAATCTCTAATCTGTTGGGACTCTTTTTCCTGCACATGTGTAAACTCCCAGCCGATCAGCTCTCTGAGAAACCTCCCACTTTCTAGATGTTGTGTGAAAAGAGATTGGAGCAGGAATTGGAATGTGTATGTTCTAGCTTGCTGTGTGGCCTTGAGGTGTCTCTTGACCTCTCTGGTCTCCTGCGATGGCCTCATCTTCAGCCTGCTTTCTCCCAGGTGCTGTGCACAGCAGTGCCGATCAAAATCGTGTTTTGAATCTTTTTTCCAGAGTGTGGGTGACTTGCTTTGCAGCAGAGCTCATTCAGTCCAGCCCAGATCAAAATGTGAATGGGCTATTGTTAGAGGCCCAAAGACACAGGCAACCTGACTTTATGCTTGAGAGAACTTTCCAGGGTGGGCCCCTAGACCAGGCAAGAAAATTGTGTACACCCTAAATTGTGCCTGCTGTTTCTTCAGCCCTTCCCTCTGCTGCTTCTATACGGGAAATCGGGTGTCAGCTCTCTGGCCTCCCCCACCCCTTCCTCCCCAACTGCCTGCGAGTCCCAAAGCAGATCAGGGGCAGAGCAGCCCTCTGGGTGTCAAGTATCCTTGTTGGGGCTAGAATTTGCATGCACGTTCCCAAGGTCCCATCTCTTTTTATCTCTAGGACACATTCAAGGCATGAAGTATCTCTTTCTTGGTCGTATTTCTCACTCTTTTTTGTTGTTGTTGATTTGTTTCATTTTCTGCCTTTCAAGTTCTACTGTGTTCTCTAATTGCTCCAGAAGCCAGACAGATGGNGCTTTGGTTCTACTTCCTTAGCTTGTCCCATGTCTGTTTCCTCCCTTCCCTCTCCACCAACACTCACCTGACTCATACACCACTGGCATCTCTTGTCTGGACTTTGATGCTGTGGTTGGCTCCAGTTGAGTGAGGAGAAGGGTTACAAGTACTATCTGATTGACAAATAACTAAAGCATCAGTGTTTAATATCATTTACTTTTATCTAGACTAGCAGATACAAGGGTATTGCTTTAAATCTCACTTTCCTTCTGCTGTTGTTTTGATGGATGATGAGAGGCCATTACAGAAAGAGTTTGGAGAATTGCATATGACCCATGGCCTCTCTTACCTAGGCCAAACTCCTGTGGTAAATGCCCACAGGAGTGGGTCAGGCATGTGAACACTGCTGGAATTAAAGTAATAATTGATGTCCTGGACTTTTAAACAACCCTCTAAGAGGGGTTTTACCTTTAGTCTTATCTCCTCCAATTTATCTCCCACACTGAGGACAGAAATATTTTTCAAGAATACAACTGAGCATATTCTTCATGGTTCCCTTTTCCCAAAGGGCAAAGCTCACATGTCCTGGAAGCCCCTTTGGCATGGCTAACAAGGCCCTGCATGTGGGTTCTCTGTCCTCCAACCTCCGGGCAAAGGCTAATGCTATCAACTTGTCATCTGATAGTGTGAAGGCCAGAGATGATGGCGTGTGGGTAACAGTTCTACACACCGGTTACTTTCTCACATTTGCAACTCCAGAGACTGAAGACCTGTCTTACAGAGTCAGAAAACTAGTGGTGGAAAAGTGAATGCTAGCTTTGGAGAGTCTGTCATGATTTAGCTTTGTTTTCTTTCTCCTTTCAGGTGAGATGGAGCACTAGGGCAGGACTTTAGGGAACACTTCCCTGATGCTTAGGACCTTCCAAATTGAGGGGTAGTAAAAATAAAGTGCGACCATGATGAAGATGTGGGATACCTCTTCAGCTTGTAAAGACCCCAGTTCGCTTGTGACAAAATAGATCTACAGAAACAGGTTGTTTTTCTGTTACTTGAGGTTGCAAAGAAATCTTCAGATTCTTGTTATTAGACTGTGACTCAGAGGCAGGAAGGGAGGAGCAGAGATTAAAAATGGCAGAGGTTGGTTGGAGATGGACATGTATTTTAGTGAAGAAAAAGGAGAGAGAGAGAGAGAGAGCGAGAGAGCGAGAGAGAGAGAGAGAGAGAGAGAGAGAGAAAAGAAGGAAGGAAGGAAGGAAGGAAGGAAGGAAGGAAAGAAGGAAGAAAGAAAGAAAGAAAGAAAGAAAGATATTGTGGCCTTTCCTTTTCTAAACTTGTGTTGATTACAGGGAGGAGTCAGGCATGGGGTGTTTCTGTGTTGGTGAGGAGGTCCTTCCTTAGACACTGGGAGGCCTGTTAGGAGGAGAGGGAGATCTTGGTAAGGAGCCCCCCCCTTCTGGACAGCCCCTCAGGAACCCCCTACCCCACCCCTCCCACACTACACAGCCCCCTGTTTGCTCTCATGCTCTCTGGCCAACCTAGGATGCTTGTCAGCATACACACAAGACGTGTTTCCTGGATACAAAGGAGTCCAAATAAGAAAAAGACAGATATGGAGGACAGAGGGTGGAGGTCCGACACATGGATAATGGGGCTCTTGGAGAAGAGATCAGAGCAAATGAAACAGAAGGAATAAAGCTATTATAGAAGAAAAAACACTGAGTTGAGAAAATATATGAATACACAAGCTGAAAGGGTTCACCGTGCTCCAGGCAAGATAAGTGAAGTGAGATCTGTATCTAGCTATAGCCGGCTAGCATTTTAAAGCAAAGTTTTATTGTGAAAAATTTCAAGCACACACAGGAGAGTTAGTACAGCAAATCCCCCATGTACGTACCACCCAGATTTTAAGTCATAAAAGTGTTGTCACATTTGCTTCATCTATTCCATTTTCTTCTCTTATTCTTGCTTTGTCTTCTTTCCTTTTGTTCCTTTTCTTTTAATTTTTGCTGAAGTATTTAATTTTTTAAATTGAGATATAGCTGACATATAACATTGTATTCATTTCATTTCATATGTACAACACAATGATTCAATATTTGTATATATTGTGAAATTATAACCACAGTAAGTCTAGTTAACATCCATCACCATACATAATTGCACATTTTTTTCTTATGATGAGAACTTTTAAGAATTACTCTCCTTGCAACTTTCAAGTATGCAATACATCACTGAAGTATTTTCAAGCAAATCTCAGACTTTATCTCATCCTCTCTATATATTTAGTATAAATCTTTAAAAATACAAGTACTTTCTCACATACCTACAATGTAATTATCATCCCTACTAAAATTAACAATACTCTTTGATATTGTCTAATACCTATCCATCATAAAATTTCCCTGAATGTTTACAAAATGTCTTTACAATTGGTTTGTCTTAATCATGATCCAAACAAATTCCACATTTTGTATTCATTTGCTATGGTATTTTTAAGATATATCCTCAAATTTTTCTACACTTTTCCCTTCAGAAGATGGAGACTAAGACCCCTTCCCTTGAATGTGGCCTGGAATTAGTGGCTTGCCTTTT
>NW_017731416.1:2389111-2404134 GCF_001890085.2 Hipposideros armiger
ATATGAAGTAATGACATGCCTTCCTCAATTTCATTCAGCAGAGGATGAGATTAAATGAAAGGATTGTTCAAAGTGGCTTTGTTTTCAATATTTGAAGTCTGATTGGTTTTACAAATTGAATCCCTTCATACTTTGAAGCTAAAGGTGTATTATTCAGCTGGGATCCTCCTTCTGCACAAGGAGCTGTATTTGGAACTGACTGCTCTGCCTCTCTGGAATCTTTCCCTTCATTATTTTCAGCATTCACAATACTAAAATATGTTAAACCTACAGCTGAAAGAAATACCCCAAGAGCTATAAAAACCCTTTTGCCTCTTCTTTTGGCTCATTCACGGGGATAAAGGAATTGGGGATAATTTCCGTAGCAGCAGCATTTCCTGGGGGAGAGTGGAGATTACTGGGCCATGGTGACATGAAGCTCTCCATAAAGACCACGGATAAGAAGCTGCCCTTGCCTGTGCATCAGGGACCCCCACCAGCTTCAGGGCCACCTTTGCCAAACAGTGTTTTCAGGCACTGTCAGCTGTATTGTGCTCTGGGGTGGATGCCCTCTCTTGATACCAAGTGTACCCAGTAGCCCACAAGGCTGGTTACTCCAGGGGTCAATGTAAGGCCTAGAAGAGTGGCATGGCTGAGTTGGTCATGCAGTCACTTTTTAGCCTGGTTTCCCTCTTGGATGTGTGGACTCCGGCCCAGGGACACTGACTCTCTCATATGAGTGTCAGTTCCACATGGGGGAGATGATGCTAGCCACTCTCTCGTATTTTCTCTGCTATCAGTGAGTACTCAGAATCACTCAGGATTCTGGATAAGGCAAAAGTAATAATGATGGTCTGATGAGAACATTGTAGTTAGCTGGCTTAATCTGGACTCTGGGCTTCAGAACAAAGACCAAGGGAGAGAGTTGATGGGAGTCATTATCCTTTAAAGTTTTATGTCAAGAATGACACAGGCGCAAACAAGATTCCAAATCTAGACCTTTTCCCAAACTGGGTCTCCCCAGTGTCAACAAATGGAGGTCTATCTGATGCCCAACACCAGGTCAACTGTCCTTTTTCATAGGATTGACTGCAGTTTTGGAGTCATCAGTCTCACACACCCAGACACCCTCTCTCAAATATTATGAAAGGTGTTAATAACAACCCCTTGCATTGGTGCAGAGCTTCATCCTTTTCCAATCTCCACATCTATCCTCGTGTTTTATTATCACTATTCACTCTCCTGTGAGTGCCCGTGTGTGGTCCAAGCCAGCTTCCCCAGAGCTGAGAAGACTCCAGCTGGTAATCCCAAGCTGTTAGCCAGGATTTGGGAAAAGGCAGGAGTGAGGCTAAGGCAGGACTTTGAAGGCTGCTGTCTCTATGATTAACAATTTAAAAGCATGGCATGTCTATCTGAAAGATATTCCTCTCCTAAACAAAACAAATCACAGATCCGAGGAGTGGGGAGTTCACGGAGAACACATCTCCGGGTAACAACCATCATTTACTGACAGACTAATACTGCATCTTGGCAACAGGCCATTTTCCTCATCACTGCACAGAGCTAACCAACTTCTAACTTGCATCTACGTTTTCATCTCTGCATCTAGTTTGAGCTCTTTTTCTGGCAAAGTCAACACCGTGAAGCTTACTGCACCGCGAAATACCCTCTAAAGATGGTGTTCTAAATTTTATATGAAAATGGAAAGGATAGCTAAAGGATAGGATTTAGCTGGAATAGCTAAAACAATTTAAAAAGAGATGAACAATGTTGGAGGACTTATACCACCTGATTGGAAGACTTA
Organism: Hipposideros armiger; assembly: GCF_001890085.2. Taxonomy (NCBI): domain Eukaryota; kingdom Metazoa; phylum Chordata; class Mammalia; order Chiroptera; family Hipposideridae; genus Hipposideros; species Hipposideros armiger. Next base: position 2,390,895 of record NW_017731416.1, read on the forward strand.
CTATAAAGGTAATCAAGACAGTGTGGTACTGGCATAAATATAGACATATTGCGATCAATCAAACAGAATAGAGTCCAGGAATAGACCCTCGCATATGTGGTCAATTGATTTCCAACAAAGATGCCAAGGTAATTTGATGGAGAAATGGTAGCGTTTTCAACAAATGGTGCTGGAACAGCTGGATACTCACATGGAAAAAAATGACCCTCCACATTTACTTCATGTTGTACACAAAAATTAACTCAAAATGGATCATAAACCTAAGTGTGAATGCTAAAGCTATAAAACATTCAGAAAAAAAATGAGAAAAAAATCATAACCGTGGGATAGGCAAAACTTCATAGGACACAAAAGCACAAACTAGAAAAGGTAAAATTGATACATTTGATTTCTGTTCTTCTAAAGACACTGTTAATGAAATGAAAGTCAAGCCATGGATTGAGAGAACATATTTTCAATATGTATTTCTGATGAAGACTTTTTATCCAGAATGCATAAAGAACACTTACAAATCAGTAATACAAACAACCTAATTTTAAAAAGGGCAAAAGACTTGAACAGATACTTCACATACACACAAATATATGAGTGAGCAATAAACACATGAAAAAATGTTTTACATTATTTGTCACTAGAGAAATACAAATTAAAACTACAAAAAGATACCACTGCACTCACATTAGAATGGTTACAATTAAAAGAGTACCTTATGGGGGAGGGTATGGAGCAGATGGAGCCCTGATACCTTGTTGATGAGAATGTACAATAGTACAATCACCTCATGAAAATAGTTTGACAGTTTCCTATAAAGACACACTTACGATAAGGCCCATCAATTCCACTCCTAAGTATTTACCCATGTGAAATGAAAACAGGTTTATCCTAAAACTTGTACATGGAAGTTCATGGTGCTTTACTCATCATAGTTAAATGCTGCAAACAATCCAAATCTCCATCAATGGACATCCATGTAATGGAATACTACTCAGCAATTAAAAAGAAATGAATTACTGATACATGTAATGATATGGATGGTGTTCAAAAGTGTTGCATTGAGTGAAAGAAGCCAAGACACTGAAGAATACATATGGTGTGGTTTTATTCAATTGACGCTCTTGAAAAGACAAATCGAATTTATGGCCATAGAAAGCAGATCAGTGTTTGCCTGGGGCTGATGGGATTGACTCATGGGGATGAGGGAACTTTTCACTCTGATGGAAACTTTCTATAGTTCAATTAGTAGGTAGTTGCGTGAGTCTACACATTTGTCAAAATTCATCAAGATATATGTTTAAAATGAATTCATTTTATTGTAGGTAAGTTGTACCTCAGTAAAGTTAGAGGAAAATATAGTACAAAGCACATTAAAAAAAAATCAGCCTCTTTCTGTAATTCCTAATGAGACAATAGTATTGTCGTGAAGAAAAAAAAGGTGCTTGTCGTCACAGCCTCTTTGGAACTTCTGACTTGAACCGCTGTTGCTCAGAGCTCAAACTCTTGAGTGAGCTCTTAACCAACTGAGCCACTCAGCTGGCCCTCTCTTTGGAACTTCTGAAGTCAGTGCCCTGTCAGGAGCGTTGTGTGTGATGATGAACCCCCAGAGCTTGCTCTCCAGGTGGGAGTCAGAGGAAGCCATTTCTGGGCCAGAGAGTGGCTGCTTGTAGGGTCACTCTCACTGAGGGCAGACTCTGACTTTCAAGGACTGGGTAGGGGATTTGCCAAAAAACCAACTGGCCAAGGGACAGATACTTAAACTGAATGAAATACTGATTTGGAAGATCTTATTCCAATTCAGTAATTTCAGAAATTCTCTGTCTAGTTTCCCTTTTCAAAAAATGGAACCAAATGTTGTGATCCATAGATGTTAATATTTGGGATTGGTTTTCACTTGATGATAAGCCTCATGAGGGAAGAGACTCTTATTCTTGTTTCCTACTGTTTTCCCAGTGCTTAATGGACTGCCTGGCACACCATGGGTTCTTTATAAATATTCTTTGAATGATTGTGTGACTCTATGAAATCAGGATTCAAGTAATGAATAAGTTTATGCAATGTATTAGTCAAGATAAAATAGGTTATGCTGCAGTAACAAACACCCCCTCAAGCTTGCTGTGACTAAACGACACAAGTTTACATTTTGCACAGAACTGGATACATGGTCTGGCCTGACTTCAGGGGAGCTGGGGAAACAATTTTTCCACATCGCCAGAAAATGGGGGATATGAAATGAGATTTGGCGAACACGCAGCATTGTTTCTGCCACATTAGGTATAGAATAGTTTAAGTTTACAGTTGGAGGCAAGTCTCTGCTGATGGCCTGTTGGTTTTTGGAAAAGCGAGCCTTGTGGGAAGTGAACACACGTCTTCCTGACAGTCTATCAGATGCCATGCTCGCTGGGCTTCCGCACTTTAGCTCGTGCAGTTCCTTCCATTTGGAAGGCCCTCCATTTTCTTGTTGGATGAGCTAAAATTCTGATCCATTCTTAGATGCTCAGTGAAGAGTTAGCTCTTCCAATGACCCGTTCCTTGTCCGTGGCCATGGTGAACTATATGTGCATTTGCATGCTTAACTGCTCTTGATCCTGTATTTGGTTACACATAGTCCTGTGGTTTCTAATGACTCCACATATCTAAGGATTGTTTCCTCAATTAGCCATAAACTCGTAGAGAGTTGGCACAGCTCTTTCTTCTGCTCCCCCATCTGGCAGAGGACTAAGCACAAGGTGGACGCTCAATAAATTCATGTTTTCAACAGACATGGCTTGAACAAGCCAGTGGGAAGCATCCACTCTGTGGAGCGGAGCCGGGGGAGCAGAGCAGCCCAGGTGTGGCATGTGTGGGCTGCACAAGGGTCTCCTTGTCATGCTTCCCAAATAGAGCTGATTTCACAAGGCTGTCCACAACACGATGTGGGGTGGGCATTTGTTTATCTGTGGTGCACCTTCCCGTTCCCACTGAGCAAACCCAAACCAGGTGAGCCCTGAAAAATAGAGTCCTATGGGATGTGGCTGCTTGTTCTCTGAGGAGCTGAAGAGCTCTGGCCCCAGGTCGCTTCATTACCAGCCTAAGTGATACGAATCTGCCCCCTTCCCCCCTTAGTCTAGGCTGGAGCATAATGAACTGAAGGCTTAATCACTTTGGTATCAAGATATGCCTTTCCGTCTGTGCAACTGTTCTTGGGTGTGTAATGTGAACATGTTGCACTCATTTGGAGCCATTGTTCTCTCTAAATGAGAAAATGCAAATGAGGCACTCAGGGTACCACGCCATCACTCGCTGCATAAAATTCTTGACATCAACATGAAGCTACTTAGCATAATTTTCCTGTTAATAAACTGCCAATTTAGTCATTTAGGTTTCAGCTTCTAGAGAATGCAACAGCATCAGCTGGATTCCCCCCCCCCATATATGCCTGAGTTTATTATTTTGATGTTTATGTTAAAACATAGGAAATCAGAGTTTATGCAATTATTTGGAGATCGTCTATCCTAATTTGTTTACTTTCATAATTCAGAGAATCTTTGTTCATTTGAAAAGCAAAACAATTTTTCAGAGCATTTCCTTCTATTCAGGACAAAATTTCCATATTTAAAATGACTGAAGGAACATTTTGAGGACCTGATCGAGTCAAGTCTATGCTGAAGGCATGAAACCAGGGGGCCATGCCTGCCCTGGCCCCCTGCGAAGGTCCTGATGGAGGCAGGAAACTTGAGGGGAGGCTTGGCGGTGCCTGAGGTTCCCAGTCAGTGTGGAAGCCTCATTTCTGGAGGTCCTCCCATGGCCATAGTCCAGGCCTGCCAACCTCCTTGCTGGTCATTTATCTCTTCACTCAAGGAACATCCAGTGTGTGCCCATCATGGTGGTGATGCTGGGATAACACATACCCTAAGGGGGGAGACAGATGTTACTTAATGAATCGTATGACAACAAATGAAAATGCAGAGTGAGAGAGCCATGGTGCTCTGGGAGAGCCAAGCGAGGATCTGACTAAATTCCTGCCTTCAGGGGCTCACAGTCTAGATTTACTCATGTCATCACAGCAGAAGTTTTATGAAGCTTAAATTATCTGTCAAGTTTTTCCACTTCTCCAGGTTGCTATGAAGTGTAGACACCACCTAACTGGTGGCATCAGATATTTTATTGACACCGTTTCAGGCACCAGATATGCAGAGCCCTCGGCTTCTGGTAAAATGGCTGGAGGGCAGCCCAGCTTGGCCATTGAGAGTGTGGGCTTCGGGGTGAGGCAGGCACAAGTGAGAGTCTGGTTTGTGCCCCTTCCCAGGCATGCATCCTGGCTTTCTCATTTGTATAAAATGAGTACTGAGTCACAGTATCATGGGGAGGATTATATGAGATGATGGAGCACAGGCACGTAGAAGGGGCTTGATAAGTCATGGTTATTTTATGTACCCAGAGAAGAGGAAACACGTTTGCACAAGAGCCACGGCTGCTATTTTTGTATCTCCTCTGTGTCTAGGCCAGGGATGAGCTGGAGGGAGGTCTTCGCAGAGCTGCCTCTGACCATATCATTATTGTATGATTCAAACCCATAGCCCAGCCAGGCCCCTGGTGCTGTTTCCAGCTTCTCACCTCTTTCATGGGTAAGTGGGCAAGGGCCTGGGGGAAGCAGACCCCTCCTGGTGAGTGCCTTGTTACCCTGGGAAAACTAGGGAGAAACTGTCTCAGGGTCTCCAGGAGTCTAGCTGGCCAGGCGGCTCAGCATCCAGGCACCCTCTGTTGGGCTGTTTTTTGGGGGTAACAGATGCCTGTGGCCGTGCACTGTCTGCTACAATCTAGTAGGAAGGGCTAAAATGGCTTCACCCTGGCTACTTGCCTGATTTCAGTGTTGAAAGAAAACAGGCTCTCCCATCACTCTTAGTTGTTTTTTTTTTTNACACATTGTTTTTTTAAAAAATGGACATCTGCTATCATCTTTACCATATGGTCAGATTTTTATTTTTTTTTTTTAATTTATTTTTTTTTTTAGCTGAGCCATCCTGCCACCTGTTGGCAGCTCACCGGCTGCTCAGCTCGGGCTGACTCGAACCACTGTTGCTCAGAGCTCAAACTCTTGAGCGAGCTCTTAACCAACTGAGCCACTCAGCCGGCCCCCATCACTCTTAGTTTGATTACTTCTCTTTTCTGAAGCCCTCAGATCTTGCGCAGGCGTGGAGATCAAGGACTCTACTCCCTGCTCCCCCAGTCCTCCTCTCCCAGCTAGGACCCAGCAGCTTGTTTTATACAGCCCGATGAAAGCTGCGTGGTGGAGAGCTGGACTGGCCCAAACAGGGGGCATCCCGGGAAGATGGACGGATCCCCCAAAGCTGTCTGGTAGCTAGCTTGAGCTCACGGTTCCTTGATTCAGTGCATTTAGCCTGCTTTCTTGGGAATTCTGCAGGCTTTTGTTGTCTGTCTTTTCATCCCTGGTTCTCTGTGTCCTCATTTCTGTGCTTTCGTTTTCTTTAGAGGTGGCCTTGGTAGGCTCTGGGCCTGCAGGGAGGGGGAGCATGGCAGGCTTAGGACAGCTGAGGCCAGGCAACAGAGGAAGGCCCTGAGCTATTTCCTTCCCAGCCTATCACGCTTTGCTTTTCCTATGGGTTTGTCCAAAGCACGTGTTGGAATGATTACGCCAACCCATAATTTATTCTTTGTTCATCCTAATAATTAGGAGAGTTGCAATTATCACAGGAATTTAAATAGATAAGCTAAAAATAAATATATCTTTCTAATTTTTACTTTTAATTTTCAAGATAAAGACCTAATAAAAGCCTTTTCACTGTATTTATCCATGTTCTGAGTGTATTCACAGAGGCCTTTGTCTCTGCTTCCTGTTATCCTTGAAGAGCAAGGACCTCCTCATGGGTTTCTTTTGATTGAAATACTGATGTTAAGAGTAGCATGTAATTTTAGCCTTCCAGCAAGTCTCAGATACGGGGTCCTTACACGTTCATGTCTTGAGCCGGGGGAGAGAGAGAGATGGTGTAGCTGTGAGAGCCATGCATACATAGCCTGTAGGGCCTGCTGCAGGTGTGTCCTCAGGAGCCTGCATTGTCCTCGTGGGCGGCTGTCCCTGCTGGGGTGGAAGTCTGGCCACACACCCCTGGTGGGGTTCAGCTTCCCGCCCGCTTTCCAGTCACCTGCACAGCCTCATGTGCGGTGTGACTTTCAGACTGGCCCTCTTGGGAATCCTGGCCCTCATGCGGGCTGGGGTTCCCTGTTGCAATCTGCCTAGAAGGTCTCCGGGACAAATTGAAGACAAACCTAATGACATCTATGCCTAGCGTGTGTTTGTAACCAGATGGAGTGGTTCCCTCCTACATGGTCTCCACAGGCCTTTTGTGTTTCTTCAAGGGAAGCTTTACCTCACAGTCAGGCACTGTTCTAAGGACCTGATAATTCACGTAACGCCCCATTTTACAGATGTTGAGACTGAGCCTCAGGGCACTTCAGTAGCTTGCTGGGTCACACAGCTGGCGAGACCAAGGTGGGGCTGGGGACAGGATGTCCCCTAGTAGTCTGGCTCCTGAGTGCGAGCTTTTGGCCCACCGTGCTGGGCTGCCTCTCCAGCAGCTCCGTTCTCCCCGCAGGAACATCACAGAAGGCTGTAGCACGCAGAGACCACTCTGCTTCTCGATCCAACCCCACCAGGCCTACTGATGAAGCCCCACAGTTGCTATATCAATACTGGGACGATGTCATTGATTTTAGTGGCATTTAGATCACAAGAGCCTGTCTGTAGCTGTGCCCCAAGATTTATGCTCCCCACATCCATTAGAGTGAATGGGAAAGGTCTGCATAAATCACGAGTGGTGGCAAGGAGTTACTGCTCTGAGCTGCCCTCCAGGAAGTTTTCCTGCTGGCTCTGAATTGGGACGCTCACCCTCTCTAGTTATCACATACCCCCTGTATCTCAGTTGTTAGTTTTCTTGGGGAGACCGGGGTTTGGGGAAGAAAAATCCAAGGCACCAGGCTGGGTATTTTGTAGCTGTGTGACCTTAGGTAAGTTCCATCACCTCTCTGAGCTGTCCTCAGTTTTCCCACCTGTGAAATGAAGTGAACACCTTGGTGTGCAGTTGGGAGAAGAGTTAAAGCCCTGAGTTCGGCAAATGTCAGCACTTCCTTTCTTTCCACCACATCTCCTCTTAGTACAGGGAACCCAAAAGGGACTGTGTTGCTTTTTGGTACCTAATTCTCTGACTGTGAGAACGGCCAGGCGTACTTACAGCCCCGACCTGGAAGAGGCTTTGAAGCTCAGAGGAGAGACTGGTTTTGTGACCACAGAGTGCAATTAGACATAAATGTTTCTTCTGTTCACTTGTGTGCTTGTACCTGTATTTATTTGTTCATTCATTTATTCTGCACATTTTTATTGTTTCTAACAGTACTTACTTTAAGTTTGGGAGCAAATGTGAGCTAGTAGCATCCTGATACGATGAACACGCAGCGGTTCCTCTGCTCTCAACACCCCACGGTCCTGAGCCACTCAACTGTCTTGCCACCTGCAGAAGCTAAAACTCCTTAAAGCTGGGTTCTTTGCCTATTTGCTTGTGCTTTTACCATTTTTTTGTACAAACCAGGTGCCCAGGTCTGGGCTATGCTTTTCAACGTGCTCTCTGGGCACGTTGGTCAGGCTGGGGCCAAAGGCTGGAGTAGACAGCAGATGAGAAAGGAGAAGCTGTGGCCACCATCCCTGAGCAGTGCTCAAGTTCATGAGTGTCGATGGGGGCCTCTGAGGGTCCTGGGTAAGGAGAATGAGAGTAAAGGAGGCTATATAACTTATCATCCACACTGGGACACTCGAATGACAGGAGGCACTGTTAATAGAAACACTGGACAGGAGGTGTACGCCAGAACCAGCTCAGGCAAACTGGGACATCTGGTCTCCTGTCAGTCAGTCTGAGAGGTGAGAGGAAGCTTCATGAAGAGTGGGGCCTGCGGCTCAGCCCGATGGAGGCAGCGTTTGGTGTTCAGATCGATCTCATGTCCCCAGGAAGGCATGGTTGCAATCAAGTGTCCTAAAGGGGAGCATTTTGGAGGGTCCATTTTCCCCCCAACAAAGGAACAGGCATCTGGGAGGGCTGATGGCTGCCGTTTGAGGAGGGCATAAGCACCGCCTTCCTGAGCGTCAGGCTGGAGTGCTGAGCCCTCCTCCCGTGGCCCCGCCATGTCAGTTCTGACTTGGACCCTGGATGCGAATCGTCCTGATTGCAGAGAAGGGAAAGAGACAGCCCCAGGCTCTGCAAGCTAGTTCCCTAAACTCAGTGTCTCCCTGGTTCTCCTGTGGAGCAGGCTCCAGGGAGAGGGCATCACGTCCACAATTTACTGAGATATGTCGTAGCCGCTTCAACTCGAAGCCAATAAAAACACAACTGATGGCCCACATGAAAGTGACTAGATGGGCATCTCTCAGATGGCTCCCTTTGAGTTGCCCAGGGGCAAGACTGTTAGGGATGAGGCTGCTGTGTCTGAAACCTACTCACAGTGGGGTCTCTGACCCTTCAGGTGGCTTGAGATGGGGCTTCTGGGCAATGAGAGAGGAGCAGAATGAAGGGGTGGCATGATCAGGGCAAGTCACTGTCCTAGGACATAGGAGCTCCTGCCTGCCTGAAAACGCTCCTGAGTGGCCCAAGCTATCGCTCAGCGAAGCCGACTGCGGCTGATGGCTTCATTGCTCTATTTCATTGGGGAAAATAAACACCCCAGAAAGTGCTCTTCCTGCTGCGGAGGCAGGAAAGATATACTGAAGAAAATATAATGAAGGAGCCAGTGTTTTTAGAATAAGTGCAGCCAGTCCTCGGAGTGCTCATATCTCAAGCAGAAGTTGCATGTGGTGTTTGGACATAAGGGAGAGAACGTGGTTTATCTGACCAAACTGCCAGCTGGCCTCTCAAGATTGGAGCTGGTCCTAGTGAATAAATGGGCTCGTATTGGGGTGAACGTTTGGTCTAATCACGACAAAAATCCTCATTTCCTCCTCTGTCTCCTCAGCTCCTCCTAAAGTGGTCAGATTGGGTTTGACATGGATGGCCTATAATCTGGAAAGATTTCCTTCCCTCCTGTTCGTGACAGCTGTGCTTTACTTTGATAGTGGCCATGTGTCTAAAATTTTGTGTATAGAATGATTTGTAAGTCATATCCCTTTTCCCTCTGGGGGAAGTTTGTTATGGATTGATATCATAATCAGTAACGATAGATAATATTTGCTGAGTGACTACTGTGTGCCTGAGACTGCCAGGGGTTGAATACAGTGGTGAATATGACCATTGAGGTCCTTGTCCTCGTGGAACTGGGTTTCTAGTGGAGGAGAGAACCTTCGCCAGCTTTTCTTTCCCTGGAAATTAAGGCCAGCTTTGGTTCTCCCCCAATCCCATCTCAGGGAGGCCCAGACCAAGGTGGCCCCTCTCCCCCAAGTGTGGGCCAGGTGGGCTGGTCAGCTCCCAAATTGTCAAAGGAGAGAATAACCGGAAGTGATGATAATGTTGACACAGAGCTGCAGCTCCTTGGGCTGTGTGTTTGGGGAACACTGGTCCCTCTTCTGTGGTCATGGGGTCTCTCCCACGTGCCAAGTGCAGTGAGCTGGTGGCTGTGAGCAGCCTGTGGAGCAAGGTCTGTCACTGCAGTGGAACAGGGCAGTGCCCTGGCCGGGGAGGGGGCAGTGGTCAGGCCCATGGGTCTGGTTCAATGTCTCAGGTCCAGCAATGAGGTGGCTGGTGGTTAATTGGGGCACATATCCAAGGGCAGAGTAGCAGTGGATGTGCCCTCTCTAGCCCCGCCCACTTCAAAATAGAGCAGAGTCATCCCCAGGTGGAGGAGTGTCAGAGCAGGGCACTGAGTAGACGAAAGGGGCATTGCCAGGGAACCTTCCTTGCAACGTCCATGGCCAGGGTCTAAACAAATGCAAACCACCTCGTTTTAGAGAGGAGGGAGGCAACCTGGATATCACCTTCACATCTTTAATGAACTGAATTTCTTCCTTCCTCTTTTTCTCCCTCTTCCTTCCCCCACTTTCTTCCCTGTTTCCTTTCTACTCCGCAGCTATTTACTGACAATGTCATATATGAAGCTCTGTTACAGGCATTGGGGAGACATGCTCCCAGCTTTCAAGGAACCCACAGACTAGTTTCTGACCTGCCAATCTGAGCCCAGACAGGGAAAGACTCCAAATGCAGTGCTCTGAGCAGGAATGCCTCCCCAGTGGGCTGGGGTCCAGGGAGGGGCTGTGCATTCAGGCTCGCAGGAGGAAGTGAGTTGGCCCATTTTGTAACCCATCTGATGACTGAGCCTGTGGTCAGAGTTGCTGGGCCTGCCCCCCCCACCCTCACCCCCTGCTGTCCCCACCTGTGGAGCATTACAAACACTGATGTCTGTCCCCTCCATCCCCATCCCCATGTTGCTGTAATTGCTCTGGGATGTGGCCTGAGTACTGGGAGTTTTTAAAGCTCCCCAGGTGATTCTAATGAGCTGCCCAGCTGGTCTGAGAAGGAGGCAGCTTGATGTGTGTGTGGGGGATAGACAAGGGGTCTAGGGGAGACAGCTTCCATCCAGGAGGAGTCTGAGGACAGCCAGGTAAAAGGGGTTAAAAGGAAAACAGCCTTAGAGGTCCCAGTGGGAGGTGAGGAAGAGGAGGGCCAGACCCTGAAGAACAGTTAGGTGGCTCAGGCTGTGTCAGGCACATCCGGAAGGCAGCCCCTTGCCATAGGCCCACCTCCGACCTGGTACAGCTTCCCAGGGTGGGAGGACTGCTGTGTGAGATGTACAGGGCAAGGCCTATCTGATCTCTTCTCAAAAGCCCGGAAGAAAGGGGGAATTGGCAGGGGATGTGGTGGTGGTCCTATTCCACGGAGCAAGCGTTGCCTTTCCTCTTCTCTTGTCCTGGGGAGACACTGCTCCCTGGCTCTGAGCTTCATGGAAAACAATGCTCAGCGGCTCCTCACTTGGTATGGCCCACCCCACATTGCGCTGTCACCTACTGAGAGCTGTCCTTGGACGTACCTCCTGGTGGCTTGGTGTGACTGCTGTGGAATTTCTTCTAGCCTCTTCACTTCCTCCTCTAGAGAAGCTTCTGTTCAGTCCTCCTAGTATTGTATCCCAAAACCAGCTCACTGCATGCTTGAGGCCCAGAGCAGGGAAAGGGCTGACTCAAGGCTAAGGGCAGAGGTAGGAATCAAACCAACAACTCTGGGCCCCAGGGCCTTTGGACCTGGTTGCAGAGATGTTTTTCAAGCCAACTATACTCTTTCTCCTGTGTGCACATCATTCATTTTCCCCAACTGTTTGGTTTTATTGTTGCATTAAGGTCCTGGGAGATGATTACGTTCCATGAAATAGCGTGATTGATTGACCTTTTGAAATGTCAGCAGCCACTCCCCGCTCTAGGGGATTTTGTGGGCTTCATCAGCCCTCCCCTCCTGGGCCATGTGAGCAAACCTCTCCTGTAATTGGCAAGACAGTAGCGAGAGGGGAGCTTCCAGAGAGCTGGGGAGCTTGGCAACTGCTCACTGTCAGGGTCCTGGAGGAACTGGGGCACAAAAATCATCCATCATTTAAACAAACCAGGATTGGGTTAGGGAACGGGAGAATGGCTGCAGGACAGAGGTGTGAGCCAGTAAATCACTCAGCTCTGCTACTGAGTGGATGCTAATTAGTCCCCTGACACCCTCCTCCTTGAAGAAGAAGGAAGCTCACCTAAGCTTTAGAATTGTCCTGGATGCTTAGCTCCTGCTCAAAGCAATGACAGTGTGCTTATGAGCCAATGATAATGCAATGGGAGACAGTGCCTTTTCCTCCTCAGCCTCTCCCAAGCCTCCCTGCGCCTGGCCAATGTGATGGCTGCCGGAGGATCATGGAAGTTGTGGTTTGGGTGGGGCCTCTGCACTACTTGAAGGTTACTCCTTTCCGTCATCCTCCCCTGAGCAGCATCCTCATGGTTTCCAAACTTGAGAGCTCCGGCACACCAAGAGGAAGGGATGGGGTTAAACCATCCTGTATGTGTTGTCTTGGTTGGAGGCAGAAGAGCCAAGGGGAAGGGGGCTGGCTGGAGGGAGATGCTCATGAGTACGTATGTGCAAGTCTGTAATTCACGCAGTAGAGGTTTGGCGGAATCCCCTTCTAGCAATCAGAAAGCTCTGTGAAGTGGCATTTATAAAATTTCCCAGCACAAACAATGGTCAAGATTTTCAATGATGACGGAAAGCCTTAGGAGAGTCTTAAATATCTTTGGGTTCATCAATTATTAAGTTGTGGTATATGATATTTTATTCCTTGAAAAATTCCTCTTCCTAGTACGGCAACTCTGGTAACTTTCCTTTGAGCAAAATGGTTAACTAGAACATTCTTTTCCTAACTGCGCTCAGTATTTTCGATTTTCCATTATTTATTATAATGATTGATGATATATAGGTCATTATAAGCACAGTGATAAATAAAAATTTTTTTTTGAGAATGTTTATAAGAGTTTATCTGAGCCAAACTGATGACATATGCCAGGGAGCAAGATCTCAAATACTCCAGAGAATAACAGTGTTGTAGCTGACAAATATAATTTCTTGAATGCTAACTGTAAACCAGACCCTGTGTGCTAAATACTTTGCATATATTTTCTTTAATCAACAACCCTATTAAGTAAGCCTTTAACAGATGGGGTTTGGAGAGACACATCCAAGACCACACAGGAAGGGATAGAGATATGCTCAACTCCAAATCCTATATTCTGAACCATTGTGCATGCTCTCTTCCTGTTGCAGTGTTACTGGACACCTACCATGTTGGCAAACTTTGTGAGAGTGATTGTCGTGGTCTCAGGTCCTGCTTTCAAGTCAGGTGGGGAGATGGCAGCACATAGAGAAGAAAGGAAACAAGCAACATGCTTAAGGTTCCTTGCCATGTGAACCATTCAGGTAGCTGAGAAATGATAGAGCCACACATTGTGTGTATGAATGCAACAGAGAGGAGCGGTAGGTGTGGGGGAAAGAGAGAATCAGGGAGGTTTCTGAAAGAGGAGCAACTTGATCTGAACCTTGAATGACACAAGGCAGATGAGGCAAGGCAGATGAGGAGATGGGTGACTGCTCTGGCTAGGGCCCAGAGGACCCATAACAGGAAGGGAGAGAAGATTGAAGAGGTTGCTCAGACAGGTAGTGAGTGCTGTGGCTGCAGCCCCACATCTCTGGCTTGGTCCCCATGAACACCCCAGCAGGGTCCCTGCAGGATCAGAGGAATGCCCAGTTGAGCCTGGATCCTG
>NW_017731416.1:2407309-2411298 GCF_001890085.2 Hipposideros armiger
TTTATTTCTTTCATCAATGTCTTATAGTTTTCAGAGTAGAGATCCTTTATCTCATTAGTTAAATTCCTAAGCATTTTCCTGTTTTTGATGCTATTGTAAATGGGATCAATTTCTTTATTTCTTTTTCAGAAAACTTGTTAGTGTATTAAAGCGCTACTGACTTTTGTATGTTAATTTTGTATTCTGGAACTTTACTGAATTTTTTCATTAGCTCTAACAGTTTTTTGGTTGAGTCTTTCGGCTCTTTTACATATAAAATCATGTAATCTGCATATAGAGATAATTTTGCTTCTTTGCTTCCGGTTCTGATACCTTTTATTTATTGTCTGATTGCTTTATTTAGGACTTCTAGTACTATGTTGAATAGGAGGGGTGAGCATGGACACCTTGTCTTGTTTCTGATCTTAGAGAAGAAGCTTCCAACCTTTCACCATTGTGTATGATGTTAGCTGTTGGCTTGTCATACATGGTCTNATGGACACCTTGTCTTGTTTCTGATCTTAGAGAAGAAGCTTCCAACCTTTCACCATTGTGTATGATGTTAGCTGTTGGCTTGTCATACATGGTCTTTATTATGTTGAGATATATTCCCCCTGTGCCTAATTTGTTAAGAGTTTTTTTTATCATGAATGTATTTTGAATTTTGTCAACTGATATTCTGTGTCTGTTGAGATGATCACCTTGTTCTTTTTTTTCCTTATATTAATGTGTTGTATCATATTGATTGATTGATTTGTCAATGTTAAACCATCCTTGCATCCCAGGGATAAATTCCACTTGATCATGGAGAATGATCTTTTTAAAGTGCTGCTAAATTTGGTTGCTAGTATTTTATTGTGAATTTTTGTATCTATGTTTAGCAGAGATATTGACTTGTAGCTTTCTTTTCTAGTAGTGTCCTTTTCTGGTTTTGGCATCAGAATAAAATAAGTTTGGGAGTGTCCCCTTCTCTTTAATTTTTTGAAAGAGTTTGAGAAGAATTGGTGTTAGTTCTTTAAATGTTTGGTAAAATTCACCAGTGAAGCCATCTGGTCTTGGGCTTTTTTTATTTGGAAGATTTTTGATTACTGATTCAATCTCTTTACTAGTAATTGATCTATCCAGATTTGCTACTCATATATCTTCCTGATTCAATCTTGGTAAGTTGTATGTTTCTAAGAATTTTTTTGTTTCTTCTAGGTTGTCCAGTTTGTGAGTGTACAGTTGCTCATAGTAGCTCTTACAATGCTCTGTATTTCTGTGGTATCAGTTGTAATGTCTCCTTTTTAATGTATAATTTTATTGATTTGGGTCCTTTCTTTTTTTCCCTTGGTTAGTCTAGCTAAGTATTTGTCAATTTTGCTTATCTTTTCAAAGAACCAACTCTTATTTTGGTTAATCTTTTCTATTGTTTTTCGGTTCTCTATTTCATTTATTTCTGCTCTCTCTCTCTCTCTCTCTCTCTGGTTTTTTGTTTGTTTGTTTGTTTTTTACTATTTTCTTTCTCCTGATTACTTTGGGCTCAGTTTGCTCTTCTTTTTCTAGTTTTTTAAGGCATAGAGTTAGGTTCTTTCTTGCTTCTTAATAGAGGCTTTGTTGCTATAAATTTCTCTCTTAGAACTGCTTTTGTTGTATCCCACAAGTTCTGGTGTGTTGTTTTTATTTTCATTTGTCTCAAGAAACTTTTTTATTTCCCTAATTTCTTCTTTGATCCATTGGTTGTTCAGAAGAGTGTTGTTTTATTTTCACGTGTTCATGAATTTTTCAGTTTTCCTCTTGTTATTGATTTCTAGTTTTATGCCATTGTGGTCAGAGGACATGCTTGGTATGATTTTAGCCTTTTTTAATTTGCTAAGACTTGTTTTGTGGCCTAACATGTGGTCTAGTCTATCCTAGAAAATGTTCTATGTGTACTTGAGAAGAATGTGTATTCTGTTGTTGCTAGATAGAATGTTCTGTATAAATCTTCTAGGTTTATTTGATCTATAGTATTCAAATTCTCTGTTTCTTGATTGATTCTCTCTCTGGATGACCTATCTATTGTTGAGAGTGGGGTATTAAAGTCTCCATCTATTATCGTGTTATTGTTTATTTCTCCTTTTAGCTCTGCTGGTTTTTGCTTTATATATTTAGGTGCGCCAATGTTGGGCACATAAATATTTACAACTGTTATATCTTCTTGATATATTGACTATTTATCGTTATATAATGACTCTTTCTCTCTCTTACCATTTTTAGTTTGAAGTCTATTTTGTTTGATACAAGTGTAGCTATTCTTGCTTTTTTTTGGTTACCATTTGCTTGAAATGACTTTTTATATCCCTTTGCTCTCAGTCTATGTGTTCCTTTAAAGTTAAAGTGAGTCTCTTATAGGCAGCATATTGTTGGATCTTTTTAAAAAATATATNCAACCTTCGAACAAGTTAGTTAAGGGCCTGAATTTCCTGGTTTCCTCTTCATCGTGCAGACAGAGCTGTTTCCTGAGCCCGTCTCTGCTTTCCGTTCACAAGCCTCACCGGTGTCCTTGGCTCGGCTTTGCCACAGCTCAGGTGGTATGACCCAGCTCAGCCCCGGCATGGCTCAGGGTCAGTCTCCCATCCGACTGAATAGGGGTGGACCTGCAGCTCCTCCCCATGGCCTGCCCCCCACCCCAGCATAGTGTATCCCCAACTGCATCCTGGAGAGGCAGAGTGGCCCCTTCCTCTGCTCACCAAGGGCTCTTCTCTGGTGGAGGGCCTCCCCTCTCCCTACCCCCGCCCCATAGTCCTCCACACCTAGGACAGTCCTGCCCCACAGCCGTGTTGTAGGTAGCAGCTGTCTACAAGTGTGTTTCTAACACAGCGATTTTTCTTGACAATTTTTTCCTATATTCTCTTTCAATGGAAAAACAAGGAGCCTGAATTGAATAAAGAAACAATTTATCTTCCCCTGCTCCAGTTGTATGGACAAATAATTGAAGTACATCACTGCAGAAGTTTAAGGCGGACAGCGTGATGGTTTGATTTACACATGTGGTAAAATGATTACCCCAGTAGGTTCAGCTAACGTCCATCTTATCATATAGATACAATGCAAAGAAAAGAAAGAAAAAAACATTTCCTTGTGATGAGAGCTCTTAGGATCTACTCTTAACAACTTTCCTATATATCATAGAGCAGTGTTTACTACAGCCATCATATCGTACATGACATCCCCAGTTCTTACATATCTGTGACTAGAAGTTTGTACCTTTTGACCACCTCCCTCCAGTTCCCCCGCCTCCAACCTCCACCTCCGGTAACGATGAGTCTGATCTCTCTCTCTTTCTCTCTCTTTTTAGATCCCACATATAAGTGAGCGCCTACAATATTTGTCTTTTTCTGATTTATTTCACTTAGCATAATGCCTTCAGGGTCCATCCGTGTTGGTGCCAATGGTAGGATTTCCTTGTGCTTTATGTCACCACAACTTCTTTATCCATCAATGGACACTTAGGTTGTCACCATGTCTTGGCTATTGGAAGTAATGCTGTAGTGAACATAGGGGTGCATATAGCTTTTCAAATTAGTGTTTTCATTTCCTTTGGGTATATTTCCAGAAATGGAATTGCTGGATCATATGGTAGGTCTATTTTTAGATTTTTGAGGATCCCTCATCCTGTTTTTTATAGTTTCTGTACCAGTTTAACATTCCTACCAAGAGTACATGAGGATTCTCTTTTCTCCACACCCACACCTGCATTTGTTACCTCTTGTCCTTTTGATGATGGCCATTCTATCAGGCGTGAGGTGATGTTTCATTGTGGTTTTCATTTGCATTTCCCTAATGACTATTTATATTGAACATCTTTTCATGTTGACCTTTTGTATGTCTTTGGAGAAATGTCTGGTCCATTGCCCATTTTCTAATTGGGTTATTTATTTATTTATTTATTTTTGCTATTGACTTGTATGAGTTATTTATATATTTTGGATATTAATCCCTCATTGAATTTATAATTGCAAATACCTTCTCTTGTTCCATAGGTTATC
>NW_017731416.1:2417708-2424961 GCF_001890085.2 Hipposideros armiger
GCCTAAGACCATCGGAAAACAAAAAGATACTTACATTACGATTCATAACAGTAGCAAAATTACAGATATAGAGTAGCAACGAAAATAATTTTATGGTTGGGGGTCCCCACAACATGAGGAACTGTATCAAGGGGTCGGGGCATTAGGAAGGTTGAGAACCGCTGCTCTAGCAGGACAGAGAACGGGACCCAGGGCCTATACAACTTGTTTTGGGGACCAGATCAAGCAAGAATATGCACTGAATTCCCTGGTCAGGTTTTTCCCTGTGGATGTGGAAAGCCACTAGCTGTGCTCTCTGTTCAGGTGCCACTGTGTGCAGGGCTGTTGGATGGGCTACACAGCTTCCCATGTGCTCTGGTTAGGTCCTGGTCCAGCAGGCTGGAGGCGGTATACAGTGATGAGCAGGCTATGAGTTAGATTCCTTGTCCAAGCACAGCAGGAGAAGCAGTTCTAAAGCCTGTAAAGCTTTTTGCTTGTTGTGTTAACTCAAGCCAGCCCATGCCCCAAATTCCCTGACGGAACAGTTCCACTGGCTTTGCTCTGCAAACTATTGGCTTTGTCCACTTCTTGGCTTGTGTATGGCTGGGCTGCACAGCTTCCCAG
The DNA here is from genome assembly GCF_001890085.2 of Hipposideros armiger. NCBI lineage: Eukaryota > Metazoa > Chordata > Mammalia > Chiroptera > Hipposideridae > Hipposideros > Hipposideros armiger. The sequence continues at coordinate 2,418,312 of NW_017731416.1, forward strand.
AACTGTTTCCAGCACTTCTGGTCATATGGGGCTGGAAGACACTCTCCATAGTGGGTGGGGCTGCATTTCAGCTCTTGCGTGTGTGTGGGCAACCTGGGCTCTGGGGCTGGCAAAGCTCCTCATTTGGGGACCTCAATCAGGCAAATCTGCACTCTGCCAAGTTTCCTGGTCAGAATGTGCCCCTGTCTTGGTCCTGCTGATGAGCAAAGCCACTGCTTTGGATTGCTGCTTGGGCACCACAGGTAGGAACTCAGTCTGCCAAGATGCGAGTGCTGATTGTTGCAAACGCATCCCCCTTGTCTGTCACAGTTAGATTCCCACTGGTTGAACCCCAAGATTCCCTTGCAATCCCTGTTGGATTAGATCAGAGTAGGGGCTCCTGCAAAGTGACCCACAATGCTAGGGAGGCTGGCTCTGGAACTGGAGGCTTGGGATGACCTTTCTGTGGTGCTCTGCTGGCCTGGGGGAGGGGCACTATGGTCAGTGTGCAGCGGCTTCTCTTAGCCTTCTAATGCAGTCTTCCTTGGTCTCTGTGGTGCAGAGTGGGGGTGCTTCACCTCACTCTCATGTCCCAGAATTCTCAGTAGTGATTTATTGTTGAATTGCTGTTAGTTCTTGTGAGTGGGAGTGAAGTCAGGAACGATCTCTGTCACCATCTTGGCGATGTCATTCCTAAAGGAAAGAAAACTATCTCTGTGCTGACTGTGTGTCCTGGAGAAGCAGGGGCACTGCTGGGCCCCAGGCAGCTTCCCTTGCCCTGCCCTGTGTCCCCTCCTCTCCACGGCCTTCCTCTCTGGAAGTCTTCCAGGCTTGCTCTCCAAGTGCCCACATTTGTGCCCTCAGCGAGTTCCTGTCCTTCTCTTCCTGCCCAGGATCCTGCAGAACCTCTACCTCATTTTCTGTTTCCATGTCAGGCTGAGTCTGGTGGGGTTCCCTCAAGGCCGTGAGATCTTCTTTCACAGATGGCTCTGTCTCCTCTCTGGAGGTTTCCTGAGGTACAAAGTCCTTTTCCATCCCGTTGGCCCCTCTCTTCAGCCAGGGCTGACTTGTGGTCATTGGCATGCCTAGTCTAGTGTCCTACAGGAATGTTTGCTGCAGAACTGTCAGCTGGGCCTGCAATGATCATAAATAGTCAAGCATGCGATTGGCACAGCAGGTCCCAAGGTATCATCTTGGCTTTTGTCCAAGTGACAATGGATGGACAGAGGGACAGAGCACTAAGAGGTTGTGCCTGAGCCTGACCCTGGCTTTGTAAATGCTTTTTCCTCCCCAGCCCCTCACTGCTGATGTCAGTGTGGGAGCCCTTTATAATGATCTAATTGGAATGGTAACAGATATAGCCTTCTGCCGTAGCTAACAGCAAGATTGGAATTTGAGGAGACGCAGAGACAAATTACCTCTGAATTTTCTTGCAGCCATAAAAGCTTTTACTGTATAGTAATTTTCCATTTCTGCTGCTGGCATATTTGCATATTGCTTAACAATTTATCTCCTGTCATTTGTCAGATATTATCCATCTCCTGTTAATAAGCTAAGACAGGTCATATTAAGACTTTGCAGGCCTTCTGCACTCACTGTCAGTCCGGCTCTCCTGCCCACAGGGCCCCTCTGCTGTGGGAGCAGACAGGGCATAACGGGGCTGCAGCTTGGCTCTGTGTCAGGGGCTCTGCCCACAGCCCTTCTGCTCCTGTCCTCAAGTAGAGAGATGCTGGAGCCATGGCATGCTGTGTCTCTGTTTATCGCCTTTAGAGGATGCTCCAGTAACCCCATTCTCCTTAAGTGGGAGCTGGGGGTTCATGTGCAAGTGGAAACAGCCTTGCTCTGACCTTGCTCCTGGCTCTGGCTCCCAGTCTCTCTATGATTCTGCCTAATTCCTTTCCCCACTGGAACTCAGTCCCCCCATTTTTAGAGTAAGGATTCTAGGACAGGGTTAATGAATTCTCTCTCTCTCTCTCCCTCTTTTTAAAATATAAAAGCAATAGCACGCTTCCTTCCAAACTAATTTCCATGGAACCCCCCAATGTATGGAACAGGTGAGCTGCATTCAGGGGTGAGTGAAGAATGGGGTCCTGTTTTCCTGCCTATTTCCATTGACCCCTCTTGCTTCCCCACACAGAGTGGCCCCAGGGGCACCTCCTGGCCCCTTGGGACCCCATGGAGCTGAGGAGGAAAGTGCCTGGTGTCATGTCCCTGGTCCTGCCTTCTGCTCTGACACTCTGAGGCTCTGGCTTTATCAGCACATTTGTTCAGCACCTGCCGCTGGCTCTGTGCTCAGGCTGAGGTGTGATTTCCTTTTCCAGCTCTCAGACTTAAGATGCTGGACTCCACTCACTCTGAACCCTGAATTGGTAGTAGTAGGCTCAATTGGCCGTTGGTGGACAGAACCTCAGAGGAAAGAAAAATAGTTTGATGCTGAATGTGTGATCAGATTTGCATAATTGAATTGAAATAGAATTAAAGGGTCATATGTTTACACAGCGATGCCTAAATCAGATTGCAGTGATGTATACTCAGTACTAAAATAAGTTCCTTAGGGACATGTGCATATCTGCTTCCCAGAATCTCTGCAAGACCTGGAGAGAAGTTTCTGGGTGGGGGATGGTTTCATGGATGCCTGTTGAGGGAGCAAAGGGGTACTAAGGACAGTAATAGTGTTTACTGAGCACTTCCTGGGTGCCCGGCCATGTGCTAAATGACTTACCTAGGTTTCCTTGCAGATCCTTACAACATCTGTGATATCGGTAGTATTATTGGTCCCCTTTTACAGATAAGAAAACCGAGGCTTAGAGTGGTTAAGCGAGTCGGAGATGGAGGGAGCCCTTGAACCCAGGCAGCAGTGCCCCAGCCTGTGCTCCTGGTCACTCTCTGTGGAACTGAGTATTGTGAGCCCCAGCATTCTGCTGGAGAAGTGTGCAAACACATTCTCCTGTGTGCACTTGATGACACACGCTTGCTATTGTGTTCCTGCTAACTTTTTATTTATAAGTTTGAACCCTGCTGTGGTTTTTTTTTTTTTGATCTGACAATGCCATGTCAAGGTGTACCAGCTGAGAATGTGTCCAGGAAAACCAGTGATGGGCATTGAAGAGTAACCGATTCCTGTGCAGGACTGAGCCGTGTCCTCCAGCCATGGGGGACCATATTCCCCAGCAATGCCAGAATGCACGCGGGGACCTGAGGCTGCCCCCTGTGTGTGTTCCTCTAACCAGGTTCTCATATTCAGCACCAAATGCCCTCCCTAAGGCAGTCAACCTGGCAGAGACTTCACTGTTGTCATAATCATGGTTGAGACACTGACATTTGTCATTCATAGGAGATATGCCTAAGGATTAATATGTGTCTGAACTGATAAAGAGAGGCCCCTCGTTCTCAAGGTTGTGGAACAGCTCTGCCTTTCTGTCATTTTGACACAATCTATGTCTAGAAGGGTCAGGATCCTATGGAATTTTTAAATGAGGGCTGGGAGTGACTTCTTCCTAACGTGCCACTGGATCCCTTCAAAGTTTTACACAGCCCCCCATTTGATCCTTACGAAGCCCTGCAATGTAGGTCATGTATCCTGTGTGTGGATGAGCAAATGGAGGCCCTGAGGGGTGAAGTGACTTAACAAAGGTCACACGGTAACTGCGATAGCAGGGTGGTGAGGAGAATGGGCCGCCTGGATTCACCTCCTGGCTCTGCCACTTGGGAGCTGTGTGGCCATGGTAGATTGGGGTATTGTCTTGGGTCTGCACCCCATCCTAAAATACAATCACACACCACGTCCTTATCACGGACGGGGTTCATACGTCCCTGCACACATCACAGATACTTGGCTTAGCCGTTGGAATGTGAGCGGATATGACGTGAGCAGAGGCTTTCAATGTGCTTCTTTGGTTTGGTTTTCTCTCCTGGGCTACTTGATCTGTCACTTGGAAAGCTCTCAGGGGGCTGCCAATCCTTCAGCAGGGACCACAGAATGAAGACCCAAAAACAGATGTGAATTGGACGAGAAGTCTGGAGGCCAGACTGGTACAGATGAGCCTGGACTAGATTCGCCAAATTGTAGCCAACCGGCAGACCTGGAAAAATAAATGTTTATTAGATAAGGTACTGAGGTTTTTGAAGGTATTTCTTATGCAGCAGAAACTGACTGGCACCAAGCACGTCTTTGGGCAAGTAACGAACTTTTTGGAGCCTCCATTTCTTTATGACTAAAACAGAAATCCGAATACTAGGTTCTTGCCTGGTTCTGTATTCGGCATGGATTGTTTTTATTGAGTAGTTGTGAGGACCAAATGAGATAAGCACAGTTCCTGGCATAGGGTAAGCACTCAGAGTTTGGTTTGGTTTGGTTTTCTGAGTAGGAAAAGTTTTCCTTGGGATGGTTTTTGATGCTACTGCTGTTGGTGGCAGAGGGGGTGTCCCTGACTTTTGGGTAGATGCTGATTCCAGCATGTTTTTTCCCCCTTTGGCCTCCCAGCCCTCAATGGGCCTGGCTTGATGAAGCAAGTGGAACCTAGCATGAATTCCTCAGGCCCTGCCAGGGACTCTGGTTAGCCTGAGTGACATCATGGAAAGGCTCGCGGCGAGTGCATTTTTATTCCTCTTCGTTGTTCTAAATGTCCTACCCTTCCCTTCAGAGAGGGAAAGGCTGGACAGAAGGCTGGGACACCCCTGGCTGCCTTTCTTTCTGGCTGCTTTGAGATTCTGTCCCTCGTGGTGCTGGCCTTGTCACCATGATTCTGTGAGGGAGAAGTCAGAGCAGTAGATGCCTTGGCCTCAGGAATAAAACTCTGTCTCTGAGAAGGCCTGAGTGCTGTGGGCTCGTCTCCTCTGAGAAAGACCCACCAGGTCTCACACACTGCCTGGCTCCCTAGGCTCACTGTACCTTGTAGTCATTAGTCCCTCCAGCTTGGGAGGGAGCTTTGCTGTCTCTGTGAGCAGATTTTGAGCTTAGGATTCTCAGGCAGCTTTTTAGGACAGACCTGGGACCTTCTCACTTTTCTCAGAGCGAAATCATCTCCCACATACTGAGTGCTGTCTCTGCAGGCACGGTGCCAGGCATGCTCACGTGGGACAGTCACTACTCCATCACGTGACACTATTTTTATTACTGTTTTGTGGAAGAGGAACTAGAAGCTCAGAGAGGTGCCTTGTCCAGGTCACCTGGCTGATAAAGAGCAGAGCTGGGCTTTGGAACAAGGTCTGTGATTTCATGCTATGCCCTTTGTTGCCACAATGATTGTTCCTGTCTGTCTGCATCTGTCCCTCTTTCTTTCCCTGGAACCTGTTAGATGAGGTTAGATGGATGCTCTCTGTTATTTCTGGAAGTTTCTGGTTTCTGGAACAGTGCCCCTCCAGTTTTCCTTGGGGGTCTCCGGGATACTGTCCAAATGCTTTCCGGGGGTGAGCAGGGTGAGTCAGGGTAAAAAGTGGTTGTTTTCTCTCTGTGGCTTTGAACTTGACAGTCTATGGCCAGAGGCTGTTCTCTCCCCTGTATGGTTTCCTCCATGGAACTGTCCACACAGTGGGTGCTTGATCAATCCTCACTGAGTTAAGTCAAAAGGCAAGAAAAGAGACTGTCCTCAAGGAAGTGCTAGACCTCCATTGGAAATAAAGCTGTTATGCTCAGGGTAAAAGCTTGAACATGAGCCTCCACTATGTGAGCCGTCCTTTTCTGAAACCTTTTCTTCCCTGGTGACAGGGACAGATGCTGGGAGGGCGTGATGAGGCAAGTGTTCTCAAGCATGGAAGGAGCTATTGTAAATCTCAGCTCGTCCTGGCACCTTGGTGACTTTGCAAGGCTGTGCTGGTGGGTGGTCTCACAGCGTGGTCTGGAGGTGGGAACCCTCCGTGGGGCCGTGGGCAACGGGCCTTCACTCTCCCCCGCATCTGCCAGTGCTGTGGAGAGGATCACTGTGTGATGCCAGGGGGCCCATTTCACATTAGGTTTATAAATTCAGCCTCTTAAACAGAAAGAGATTCTGACAAGTGGGGGCCTCCGCGTTCACTCCTCATTAGCTGTTGATGTGCCTTGTGTTTTCTTGGTAAATTCATGTGAATGGGGGAGGGAGTGGAGATTGTCTTTTCTATTGCTTCTGAACATGGAGGGTTAACGTGTGTACTTTTGGGGGTGTGATGTCAGCACAGTCTGGGGCAGGGGGCGAGGTACCACTGATACCACTCCGACTGCCCAGCGTGGCTGGTGGAGTGGCTGCTCAGGAGAGCGGGGGCTGAACTGGGAGGGCTGGGTTCTACCTGAAGTTGCCTGATTGACCTTGGCCTGGCAGTGACACGGCCTCAGTACTGACAGAGAGCACATTTGCTCTTATGTAATGCCTGTGCTCTTCACTGGCAGGGACAAAGAGAAGAGCCTCACAAAGGATGTGCCCACAGTTGCCATGGCAGTTTCCAAGCCCCGCTCACTGCCCTCTGCTAATGCCTCCTGATCGGCCCGTGTTTTGGGCATTGCAGCTGAGGTGACGTGTCCTCTGGCCTAGGACCTTGCACTAACCTGGTAAAGCTCCTTTCCCACAGAGGGTCCTCTGAGGTAGGCTCGGGGTCAAATTCGGCTTCAGGGGCCCAGGCCATGGCTCAGAAAGGGCTACCTGTCAGCCTTCCATGCGCCTACACACGTATGCACACACGCAAACTCATGTACATTCACG
>NW_017731416.1:2426416-2428874 GCF_001890085.2 Hipposideros armiger
GGAAGCCTGCCTTTCCCTCTGACATGTGACCGCAGGGGCACTACCTCCCTGCCCTTTGAACTTGCAGTGTGGGGTGAGAGTTCTGGCTCTAGTGCTGGCCGCTGGGGCCACAGACTACAGATATGGACCATCGGGCGCCTGATATGTGCCATGATGATAATAGTTTGGAACCCATAGGGGAAGATGAGAACGTGCTAGCCAAGCGACATTGCTGCTGGGTGCTCAGAAGCGGCTAGCTATGGTGCCATCTGTGGCCCACTCATGAGGAAGAAGAAGCTAAATAAGAGGGCTGCAGTCACCTGTGATACCATGGCAAGCCTGGCATTCACTCCCCACTGCTGACGGGAGGCACCCCAGGGGTCCGAGCAGTCATCTGGTGGCACAACACACATGGCTCAAAACAAGACGAACCGTAACAGACGCTGGAAGAGAAGTAGGGACAAGGCACACTAGGAGGGTCCTGGGAACCCTCCTCATAGGGCTCCTGATTCTGTGTGTATGTGGAGGATAGTGACAGGTGCCTGTCACCCCTACTGAACTGTGCGCCCCAGGAGGGCGGGAGTCAGGTTAAGGTTTACTCTTCACTGTGTCCCTAGCACCTAGCAAAGTGCCTGGCACATAATATATGCTCAATTAACATCTGCGAATTAATGTTGTTGGGTGAGAGGAGGAGACCAGGGAATTTCTGTGGGGTGGGGGTGCACAGAAAATTGCCGATGAGCAAGGCAAAGGCAGCCTTAGGCTTTATGGGGTGTCTGGGACTTTGTAGCATTCCAGTGAGGTCTGCCCTGGGCCCAGGGACAGTGTGATGCAGATGGGACACCCTCTGGAGGACAGGTCCTCGGTCTCCTCTCCCAGGTACTCCCTCATCCTGGGCACACCTTGAGGCAGTTAATGCTTTTCATGGCTTTGCAGAGGACCAGAGGGGGCACTTGTCTAGTGTTTGGAGTTTGAAGGCCTCCACACAGAACTCTGGTGGGGCTCGCAAAGCCCTGCACCGGAAGTGTTAATCCATAGCAAGGTAGCCATTGGAGCCCTTGGCAGGGCAGAGCAGGGACAACTAAGTCAATCAATTTATCAATCAAGCATAGTGGCTGGCATTAACCCACACTGACCTCCTCCCTCACACGATCAAATCAGAATCCCATCTTCCCTCTGGGTGGAAACAGAGACGCAGTTTTCCTCAGGAGATGCGCAGGGTATTATAATTTGAGAGGATGCAACAAATATTTTATAATTGTATAATTTGTACATAATTCCTTGTAATAAAATGTGATGATTATAGTTATGTTCTCATAAAAGGCTCCCTAATCTTCTAATTATGAAAGGATGTTTTCTGTGCTCCAGAATGGTCCATCTTTAAAAGTTGTTTTATTTTTAAATTTTTTATGAGCGTCAGTATTGAGTTTGGATTCTGCTAGCTCTGTGCTTTCCAGTGGGTCCGGATCTTTTCAGACAGTGGAGGCAGTGGCCCGGTCCAGTCCCTGTCCATCACCCGGGGGGGTGGGCCAAGAACGAGAGAACTTTCTCACAAATGGAAATCTTTCCACGTCTGCCAGAAATGTTATCACCTGAAAAAAGTATATGGCTGCCTTTTTTCCACATTCATTAAACAAACATTTACTGAGGACCTGTGTGCCAGGTTGTAGGTCTCCCATTGTCGAGCTCCCCACACAATGGTGAGAGAGATGTGAAGAATCAAAGAATCATGCTATGGAATGTGACATTACAGCTGTGACAAGTGCTGTGGCTGTGACGTGAGCTGTGGCTGCGAAGGACGTGGTGCAGCAAAAGCAGGTGACAGTGGCCCTGACCTAATCAGGGAGGTTAGAGGGGACCCCTGAGGAAGTGACATTGAGTTGGTCTGTGAAGGATAAGTAGGAGTTAAGTGGCTAAGGGGTGGGCGAAGCCCTCCAAGCTAAGGCAGCGGCATGATGTGGGAGGGGGTCTGACCTGTTGTCTTCTCACACTTGGGAAGACTCGTGATCTTCCTCTGCCCCCTCCTGGGACCAGAGCAGCAGAGACGCCATCTTGGAGCACATGATGCTCATGTCCCTGCTGCAGAGGTCAGAGCCCCCATTAGCCTCGCCCACCAACATCCTCCAAAAGGTCTTCTTTTTGTTCTGCTTTGCATGAAGCCATGGCTCTGGGGACTGAATCGGCTCTTGTCGCACAGTCCAGGCCACTGCCATCTCTCACCATAGACCACCTGGACTTGCAACAGCCCTCTCACAATCCTTCATCCAGAGAGACCTTCACATGGGACAAATCTGATCACATTACGCCCCTGGCTCAAACCCCTCAGTGGTTTCCTACCACCACCTGTTGAAATCCATGCTCAGGCCCTGCCAGCCTCAGAGCTCCTTGAGTCCCAAGGCCTCCACTGTACACACTCCAGACACCTGACTTGGTCGGGCTGGTGGATGTGCCCAGCTGCCCCTCTCCTCAGGGTCTTTAC
>NW_017731416.1:2429576-2433617 GCF_001890085.2 Hipposideros armiger
AGAAATAAGGAGGGAGATAGTGTGAGGATTCCATTCCCTGGTTCTCAGCTCTGAGCATTTCTGAACTTAGATGTGAATCTGAGCCATGTCCACAGTCACAGCCAACTCGTGGGCAGGACAACGGTAGCTGGGCGGGCCATCCATCTGGCTGGAGTCTGGCCTGAGCGCTGCCAGCAGTGCAGACCCCTGGGAGGACACATTAGAGACACATCGCTTCTGGAGGCTGCAACAGAGTCGTATATGGCTGGCAATTATGTATTTCTGATCCATTAAAGAATGCTTTGGCATAGGAAATACAGATTAGGAAAGAAATTGTAATATAATCAAATTGCATTTTTATGGAAAGTACTACATTTTTCTCTAAATAAAATTCAGTAACAAAATTTTATTTGCTTTTCCTCAAAAAATGCCTTTCCAAATTGATTTTTCAGAGAAATTGTGAAAAGCAATGTGGTTCAGTGGAAGAAAGGTCTAAATCAGAGGCCTCCAACCCGAAGCATGGCATGGGTATAATTGGCAAGCTCAGGATACCTTGGGCTCAGAACCTGCCCGATTCCCAAACTGCTTCTAGCTGGTCAGTGCATCTTCGATGGAGCTCTCTGGGAGATGGCGTAAGCCCACCCCTGCCAGAGTGGCGGAGGCATGTTCTTTCTGAGGCATCTCATGGTAAGGGAGCCACCGGCAGGCGTTCAGAGAAAAATTATTAGAAGAAGCAGAGAGGAAGTTTAGAATTTGGAAACTGCTGGAAAAGAGGATATGCCAATTACCATCTCTATGGGCAAAGGTTTGCAAAAAGGATTTTCAGCTGTCCATGCATAGCCCCGAACAGTCATGTGAAAAGTCACAAATTCAGCTCGTCCCGCTGGTGTTTGCTCTGCATCTTTACGTTTGGGAACATCTGGGTCATCACGAATTTATCATCCACCCACACGCTTGATGTTCCCTACCTGGGGCCAGCTGTGTGCACACAGCAGGAATTGAGCGTGATTTATTCTTTCTCTAATAACTATAATCAACCGCCAGGTCCTCAATAACTGTAATCAACCATCAGGTACTTATCTCTTATACTAGGCATATGCAAGGCACAAGAGACCTATGTCATGATGCTTCACTTAAGAAAAGTGGCATCTTGTTTGGGAGACAAAATCAATAAGCATGGTCTACTTCACCCTTGGTTCTCTCTTTTTCTAACCATGAGCTTTCCAGGGCATGTGATAGGAACCAGGCTGAGTAGACAGGAAGCTTCTTGGAGGAGAAGTATGAGTGGAATTTAGGGTAATGAATGGTAGGAGGGGTCCCTTTATGTTAGTGGAAGATAGGCTGGTTCAGAGGAAGAGGGTATAGGTATAAAGGGGAGGAGGAGCTGACTGGGGAAGAGGGGAGTGTGATGGGGGAGTTAGAGCCCTAAGACCACTAGCCTGGTTGTGGCTGTGGGTCACATTTTGGGGAACAAGGACCAGTCAGCTTGCTATGTAGGGTGGGGCCAGATGGACAGTAGCCTGAACTCCTAAAGGAAAGACTTTTCCCCTTTTATCCAGGGCACAGCTGTACCCAACAATTATCTCAGAGTTTGTGCAGGGGGGTCCTTTCATTCTTGGGCCCAGCACAGCACTGCCTGTAGATGGAAGAAACAGTAATTCTCACACATAGACCCACAACCATGCCTGAATACACAGAGGCTGCTGTAGTAAAAATAATGCAATTGTATTGAAAGGATTCACTGAATTTGAAGTAGCTGTGTGGCATAATGGATTGTCTCAAGCAATGTTTTCTAAACTTACCTAATTACTCTGAAGCGCAGGACTTTGTGTTGTGTTAGGAAGAGGACCTCCCGCATCAGAGGTGGGCACTGCTGCCCCAGGGGGGAGTTAGCCTGGGGTGTTTGGACAAGGGAGGGGGTGGTCCACAGTGGGCTGTGAGGCGATGGCTCTGGGCTAAGTCATGGGCAGATTGGAGAGATGGGAGAGACGAGGCTAATGGGCCAGCAGGGCCCCGGGAGCGAATGGGGTCTGAGGGGCCGGAAAGGTGGGGTACAGAGCAGGGGAAGACCTGAAGGGCCATGGAGGGGCGTTGGCTGCAGCGTTCTGCTCGGGAGCTGAGCAAAGACGTCCATGAGCATCCCTTCTCTTGCTGAGTGGCATCTGCCTCCGGTTGGGGCTCTTATCACCCTGAGTTGCCACTCATGCCAGGAGATAAAGGATTGAGCAGTGTGAGGGGCATATGGGGTTCAGTTTTCTAGGCTCTGAAATTTGATCCCCCCTCCCCACCTCACAGACCTCAGTGGGGGGCCTGGCTTGAGCTATATCTGAGGACCTCGTCAGAGGCCCTGTGGGGGACAGAACAGAAAGTCAAGGGGAGCCATCCGCTAAGGACAGGTTTCTACCCCGAAGACCGTCAGAACTGTGGGCCCTGTGATATTTCTCATCAAAGCCATACGTTTACCGAGGAAGTCAGAGTAATTGAATTTATTAGAAAGAACGAGTTTCAAGTCAGACCTATTTATGCCCCTTGAAGGTTATATCTAGTCATCTGGCTTTTGTGTGAGCTCTGTCTCCAGGATCTTTGCTCTGGCCCCAGAATGACTGGGATGAGATGAGTAGAGAATGACTGTTCTGAGGCTAAGGCATAAAGCATTTTCAAATCAATGACAAAGCACAAAAACCTCTTTTGTCAGAAAGAGCCAGTTGTCCCCCAATATCCATTCTCCTCTCCTCTAGCTCCATCTGTTTTTAGCTGGGCTCCATTTCCCAGCCTCCTGACAGCTGGCTCTGGCCATTTACTGAGTGCTGGCCCATAGGCAGGGAACACAGAGGCATGAGCGACTTTCAGGATGCACCCTTAAACCGTGTTCCTTAGGGCTCCCCCCTTTTCCCTTTGCCTTTTGCCTGGAATGCAGACATGGTGGGATGACTCAGGATGGGTGGACCAATTAGACAGAAGGAGTCCGGGCCCCTGGCACCGAGAAGCCATCACATCAGCCTGGACAGATTATGCCCACATTGTTGTTCAAGAGGGAAGTAACGTTTCCCTTATTTGAGCTACTGTTACTTTGGTCCCTATTCACAGCAACGACATGTAGACCCTTGTTTATAATTCTTTCATTGGAAAGGTGAATGCGTCCAGTTGCAGGATAAGGAAGACACGGGTATAAGCCAGCCACCTTAAGGTTCTGGCAACTTAACGCTCTTTGGATTTGCCTTCATGAGAGGGAGGAATGAAAGGCTTTCTACAGACCCGCCCGTTTGCAATCAGTTTTGAAACCTCACCATCCTGGAAAGCCCCCCTGGATAGCCTCTCATGTCTTCCCTCCTCTCTGTCTCTGGTTACTGCTTTCCTGGCTGAGAAGTTGATCGTCTCTTGCTTGATTGAAATGCAGACTCCAAGAGGGCAGAGGCTTTTTGTTCACTGCTCATCCCCACAAGGGACAAAGAGCACCTTGCAGATCATCGGTGTTCAGTACCTGCCGAAGGACTTAGTATCCACAGAGCTCAAACTTGGTCTCCGGGCCTCGGGGCTCATTGCTGTCTTGCCTTAGTCTAATCCACACAATCATTTTTAAAAATCTTGTTATCATATAGAGCCTACCACCGAACCCTATCCCTTACCCCAGCCTGTCATTGGCTCCTTGAAGGGTAGAGTCTACACTCCTTGAGTTGTGACCCATGGGGTCCCAGTTCCTCATGCATGTGCCCTTGGGCCGCAGGCTCAGTCCCTGGCACAGCTTGCAGCTCCCAAGCCATGGCGCCCTTTCCTATATCTCTGCCAGTGCAGGTTTTGCTGCCTCTACTTGCAATGCCATTCCCAACTCCTTCACCTGCTGAACTTCTCATCCTTCAAGACTCAGCCCTTGCTGGCCTCTTCCCACCCACCACTGCCCTACAGGGCAGGCCCTCCCTGCCTTGCTGCCCCCTAACACAATCCCACTTCCACTGCAAAATTTCCTTCCACTGAAGCCACTTCTCTAGAGTTGGCCCCTCTGGCACCGTGGCTGCTTCACATGAATTCTCAGCCCCTAGATCAGAGTAAAAATCAATGAAAGTA
>NW_017731416.1:2434877-2440517 GCF_001890085.2 Hipposideros armiger
TTTTATCCGCATTCTGCATTACTGGGTTTTGCTGTTTGTGTAGAACAGCATGAGCTGGGCCCCGGGTGGACGGAAGTTTTATTTCTTGCACCATTTTAGCTTCCATTTCCCAATCTAGCCAACCAAGCACCTTGCCCCAGTGTATGCTGCAGTGTTCCTTCTGAGGTGCCATATTGAAAGCCCATGAACTTTGAATTGAATGGAAGGGATAGGGCTTGTCATGTCAAAACCAGGCTTCTAGCAGAAGAAACAATACGACCATTCAGAAGAGTGGACGGCCCATCACTGGAGAGTTGCTGAGTCCCCAGGGGCAGGTCCCTGACGCCAGCGGAGCTGTTGCTCATGCCCTTTGAACACTAGGACTGACTATGCTTGGGCTGGATAGGCCCTGTACACTTGGTCAAGAGTTCAATGCTGCCAACCAACTATTTGTGAGAGAAGAATTTATAGGCTCTTTCGAACAGGTCTTCCGAGTATAGACTACAGCAACGGGGCTGCCATTTAAGTCTTGTCGCAAATATATCTCAATCCCTGGAGCTTCTGTTTGGGAAGAAGCCTAATAAAACAATGAATAGTAATTTGGGGATGTTCATTATTTACAGCTGCCCCAGGTCATCTGTAAATTATGCAGCCCTCAATTATGCGATTTCCTCCTTCCGTGGTGCCATCTCTGCAGACTGCCATCACTGTGGGTGATATCTGTGTCCCAGCTAATTATATCATGAGGACAGTTTCCCATTTCTTGAGCTGCTTCAGGTCCCCTGGTTGAAGTCTTATATTCCACAAACTCAATATCTTAGTGATGGCTCCTTGGATACTTGGAGGCAGAGAGACAGACCAGGTGTTAGGCTCAACAGCAAGAGTATGTGCCTCTCTTTGCTGAGCATCAAAGACAGCAAGCATCCCCTCAATGGGTACTTGGAGGAGAGAATGTGTATGTCTCAGATGCAGCAGTGGCTAGGTCAAGGAGTAGGTCAGGGCCAGCGGTCACCTCTCTGTGCTTGGGAAGCGCAATGTGGTTGAGATGCAGCAAGTGAGGGAAGGGCAGTGGGTTGAATCACCTCCCAGAGACATGCAACGAAGAAGTGGGGGTGGGGTGCAAACCCTGGCACCTTGTGGGTGCTCTCCCCTTTGCAACCACTCTGGCTGACCTGGGAGGGTGGATGAGAGGAGAGCGGATGTGGAGGTGCAGGCAGCAGCTGGACAGGCAAGGTGAGCATCCCGCTGCTGCCTTTTGCTTACCCGTCACTTTCAGCCCCGCACTTGGCATGTAACTGAAAACAAGACCTTCCCCTAACGCGGAGCTTAATGATCCCTTTAATGCCCGAGCCGTAGCATCACTTCTCTTTCGCCTGTTCCCTGTCAGCCATGGGGCATTAAACCGGTGATAAAAATGCCTTTTTGGTATGGTCCACAAACCCACCAAGAGGCTCCTGGTAGCAGTATAGCCATCCAGCATGAAATCAAGAGGCAATCACCGCGGGAGAGGTGAGATGAGCTATGCGCAGAAGCAATTAGTAGAGCCCCGCGTCCTGGGTCCTGTCCTTCACCATCTCCTTGCGCCCGCACCCACTGCCTCGGCCCCAGCAGGGAGGGAGCCCACCGTGGAATCCTGCAGCCCAAGCCCAGCTCTGAAGTGGGTTCTTTTCCTTTTCTGTGTTTAGGTCAGTGGAAGATGCTTCACCACATCTTGAATGCAACTGAGCACAGCATTCCTGACCCATATGGCCCCTGGGAACAAACATGCTTGGTTATGTTTTCAATCCAGAAAATAGAAGACACAAAAGAGCAAAAAAGGAAAGACATGCCCAGTTATGAATATGCATTAACATGATGCTGCGTTTGGAGCAGGAAGCAGGGACCATTTATTTTAAGCAAATCGGATCTTGATACATGGCCCGTGAACGTGCCGACTTCTCTATCACACAAACACGCTGGGCAAGCTTGATTTATATGGTGTGCCTGTGAGGGTTTTTTCCCCCAATTAAAAACAAACCGAGAAAAACCATTAATTTAACTACTGTATATTACATTTACATTAAAACATTCGTTTGTCTATATCTATCTGTGAATTATCAAAAATATGAGCTCATGAATTCTAATTTTTAAGATCACATGCCAAATATTGAAGATAAATTTTATTTATTTCTGCAATTAATTCTATGAGAACAAATAGCTCTAATTTAGGGGATGGCAGATGTAACTGTCCGCTGGTGCCTTCCTGCATAACAAACATAACATTCATCATTTCTCATTAGGGTTTTCCTGGGCCTGGTCTCCAGATACCTAAACCTTGGCTATCTTTCTGTATCTTGTGCCTCCAACCCCCCTCAGCAGACACGCCTGGAAAGTACTTTGGAAAATATGGACCGTGTCAAATCTCTTTTTTCTGCTTCTTGGTGATGTGCAAAGGCTTCACCCATATCTCACAGGCTAAGCAAACATTTCTCCAAAGTCTATTTTGACATTAGCCACTTGGGTAGAGGAGCTGGTGGCTTTCCTCTGGGGCCACTGCCCCCACGTAGACTTTAACAATACAAGGATCGTAAGGAAGGGAGGCTATGATCCAGCCTCTCCACCTGAGCACCAGGACAGTTGGTTAAACTTAGAATTTTGCAACTCCCGTTCTCCCCCTGCAGGAGGCCACCTCAGCCCCTCCAGCCTACCTTTCCTGGGCCAGGCTCTATGTGATGAGTATTATAGGCTGCACGGCCAATCAGAGCACAGTGCTTCTCAGGGCACACAGGCTCAGGGCTCTAGTCGGTGTGGTGCCTCAGTTGGGTTGTTCTCAGAAGCTCTGCCCCCAGGGCAGCCAGATGCTGTTTGTCACCACCCAAGTGCCTAGAACAGGACAGTGTGATTACCGTAAAGGCTTTCTTTTGGTAGATGGCTGCTCATATGGCCAGCGCTGGTGTTTAGTAAGTAAGTAGTTTGCACACCTCTTGGGTTACGTGTGGGGCTTATGCTAGTTTTAGCCATTAATTGGGGGCAGTCCCTGCCCTTAGGAGCAACACAGGCAATGACAATGCAATGTGATCAGGGCCAGACCAGGGGAGTTGGGAGCAAGAGTGGCGATGACCCCCACTGCTATTTGGGAGACTGCCAGCTGATTGGGTGGCTGAGCTCACACTTGTGCCCTGAAGGGTTTCACTACATTGAGAGGTCCATAGTTCTATCTGATGGTTGTCATGTCTGTATATGAGCTGAATCATCACACCCCCTCCCTTCCAGACACTGCTGTGGGTGGCACCATCATTGTGCAGAAGGTGACAGTTAGGCCAGGAGGAACTGTGGCTATGCAGGGGGGTCCTTTCTCTGTATCACAAGTACTGAGGGTCACTGACCCAGTGTCCCTTCTGCAAGCAGGGCTGAGGCTTCTCTTCTGTGGACCCATGCCACCAAAGACCCATTAGCCAGGAGTGACTTTCTCCATGCTGGAAACTCTTTTCCTTAGCAGGCTTGCTGGTCTCATCCCCTGGGGCTAATTCAAGTTCAGCTCCAGGAGCAGGCCTTGGCCTCTGCTGCAGCCAAGGGGTGGCTTCTAGTGATCTCTTCTATACAAGAGGGAGACCCAAGGCTGAATCTGGAATGCCGGATCCTCCAAATACCAGGCCCACCTGGCTGGGGGTCACAGGTCATTTGTGAAACAGATGCTTTTCCAACACAGGAGCCTCCAGGAGCTGGCATCTCCCCTGGCCTTGCTCCTCTCCCAGGGAGGCTCCAGATTGCTCCTGATTAGCAGTGTTTCTAAAATCACATTTTGTAATGATCGGCCCCAGGAACACTCAAGTCAATTACAGCACATTATCAATGATGATTGTCATGTCAAGTTTTTCTTTTTTTCCTTTTCCTTAGTAACAGAATGATCAGACAGTGTTCTGT
This sequence comes from Hipposideros armiger, assembly GCF_001890085.2. NCBI lineage: Eukaryota > Metazoa > Chordata > Mammalia > Chiroptera > Hipposideridae > Hipposideros > Hipposideros armiger. The sequence continues at coordinate 2,438,760 of NW_017731416.1, forward strand.
GGGCCCATTTCAACCTACAGCAAGCAGTGAGCACTCCCTGTCAAGGGTTCCCATAGCATGTGACCCCCACTTCTTAGAGGATTAACTAGTCTACAATCTCCTTTTCTCCTCCAGGATCTCACTGAGGGCAAGGAACAGCTGATGATTATAAGAGACCTTGACTCCCAGTGAATCCTCAACACATATTCATCAAAATAAAAACCTCTATGGGCCCCATTGGATAAGGCCCCTCCTTACAGGCACCCCATCCCAACTGCTGGTTGAGAGGACAGGTGGACACAATGTCCAGGCAGTAATCTGGCTACAGCAAAAGAAACAGTGATATCACAACAGCCACCATCGGCAAGGACTCACAGTACTCCAGATGCTATGTAATAACATTGTGTGCACTACCTCCTGCTATGCTCACAAGAGATACTGCCCATCACCTATCTTACAGGTGAGGGAACTGAAGCTCAACAAGGGGAATGACTTGCTCCAGGCTAAGTAGCTAGTCATGGGCAGAGTCAGGACTGAGCCCAGATCTGTGGGACTCTATAGCCAGAGGCCTTCCCCACTGGGGGCTGTGGCCTCTCTACTGAGGCCTGGAAGTCTGGACAGTGCAGGGGCACCCAGGGCAGGCAGATGAGAACTCCACACAGCACCGCCCTTACCCCCAGTGGGTGTGACGGGCCATCTCCCTAACGTCATTCTCATGGCCTGATGATTTGCTCTTAGTGGTCAGCACCAGTCACCTGGACAGGGGCAAGTGCAGGAGGGAGAGGTAGCTGGTGGGCAGGCTGGCTCCGGCCCCAACCTTGGGCTCCTTCTGGCTTTGTCTCCAAATGCTCAACTCTCCACGGAGGACAGACCCCGGGCAGGCCATGGCAAGGTAGGTCAGCCCTACCCCTGCTTTCCCAAGCTGCCCCTAAATGACGCGAAGCCAGACAGGAGTACTGAGTGAAGCAGGGCAACCCCGCCCCTCCCCCCAACACACACACACACACACACACACACACACACACACACACACAGAGGCGTATGTTCTGTCCTCTCTGAGGAATAACAGGTGATCGTCACAGCCCTTCCTGACTCCAACAGCCCGGAGTCAGATGCTTCCCATCTGGAACCACCAGAAGGACAGGGCTGCAGCCCCCACTGAGTCTGCGATCCGTTCCTGGACATGTTAATATATTCTAGAGCCCAATGTAAGTGTGATCTACTCTTTGAAAATCAAAGGGAGACTGATCATTCTGTTACCAAGGGAAAAGAGGAAAAAGAAAAACTTGACATGACAATCATCATTGGTAATGTGCTGTACTTGACTTGAGTGTTCCTGGGGCTGATTGTCACAAAATGTGATTTTAGAAACCCTGCTAATCAGAAGGAGCAATCCGGAGCCTCCCTGGGAGAGGAGCAAGGCCAGGGGAGATCCCAGCTGCTGGGAACTCCTGTGTTGGGAAAGCGTCTGTTTCACGAATGACCCGTGACCCCCAGCCAGGTGGGCCTGCTGCCTGAAAGATCCAGCCTTCTGGACTTTCCTGGGTGTTGTCGTAACTGACGCCCTAACTCTTGGCTTTCCACTCTCTGTCCCCACCACCCTAACCCACCACCCGGCCACTTCTTCTCAGTCTGCTTTTCTGGCCCCTTCTCTTTTCACCAACCCCTAATTACTGACATCCGGTCCTTACTCCTTGGTTCTATGTTCTTTTATATCTACACTCCCTCTACAGGTGGTCTCCTTTAGTCTCAGGGCTTTAAATACCTTATAGACAGTGC
>NW_017731416.1:2444412-2447813 GCF_001890085.2 Hipposideros armiger
TGAATCCTTTTGTTTACTAGCAGTGTTAGAAATAACAATACTACAACCCTCATTTATCTGAAGGCCGGAATCGCAGTGATCTCCACTATGAAGGAGACAGCCAAAAGCTTTGAAGTAGGTAGCGGGAAATAGCTCATGGAGGGGCAAATTGTTATCACACTGCTGATGCGTGTTACTTACAGGAAAGACAGAACAGCCCCAAGTGTCAAGACAATTGTGTGAGATAGAAGTTAGCAGGATATAAGCTGTGGTCCACGGACATCAATGCATGAGCCCGTCACTCACAGAGGGAAACAGTCCCCTCAGATGATGCAGCCACCTGGGTCCTAGGTGCAGGCCACCACCCTTCCTCTGCTGCTGTTGTATTACTACCTTGCATGCAAGTTATTTTTATAGTGATTAGCAGATCATTTCAAATGCTGAATTCTGTTCCCAAGTCTGCTTGTTATTGAGGCAAAACCAATAAGGATTGCATTATAGAAAAACTATAGTAAAAACAAACAGACAAATAAGTTCTGGCTCTGAGAGGAACTTGGTGAGTTTGAATCTTGCCCACCCTGTTTTCTTGATGTCTTTGCCCCTCTATTCCAGCTCTTATCAAAGTTGGCCTTGGTTATGGCCCCCTTTCTTCATATGTTTCTCCCTCACTAGATTGTGAGTCCCTGGAGGCAGAGAGGATGTTTTATTTATTTCCTGGTCATAGCTCTGTGCACATAATAGGCCCTAGATAAGCATTTGTTGATTTGCATAGAATTAAAGTTTGGGACTGGAAAATTCACTTAAATTGGGGAATTTAAAGTGGAGGCAGATGCGTTGAATTTGAATTCACAGTTGCTGGTGGGCATCATGAGATGTCAAATTAAAGACCTTGAGTTGATTAATTGGGTGATCTTGGTTAGTTTTGAGCTAAGGAGGTTTGAGTGACAGGAGTGTTGAGAAGCCACCCTGTACCATCTTATTTTAGGGGTGAAGAACTAGCAGTGAGCAGCAGCCAGGCGGGCTGAGTCAGGAGGAGACACCCCTACCCCGGGAGGGACCCTGGATGGCTCCATGGGGGCCGGTTTTCTGCCCAGGTGACTGCCGAGGCTCCCCACTCACAGAGAGAAGAGCTGGAGGTCCCACACCTACGCTCACAGCCAGCCCTGTTGTGCTGCTTTGCGCCTATTCCTCCAGATACCTTCACATGGGAGGCAGACGCCAGCTGACTCCTCAGCTCTGCGGCATGGGGAGGGACCTCATGTCCCCAATATCCCCCTAGATGCTTTGCCTTCTCTATGATCTGTGGGCAGAAAATGTGTTCCTCTGACCTTGCTATCTGAATTGCATCGATTCGTTGTCTTTAACCTTTTATCTCACCTTTTTCTATTTCAATGAGCACTGTTGGGCTTGTCCTTCAGATAAGAATCATCTATCCACCCATTCACTCCTGAATAAGAGCATCAGCGATGGGATCACTCAGATAGGAGGTTTAGTCCTGCTCGGGCACTGTATCAGGATGGGCCAGGCTATGTGGCAGTGACAATCCCAAATCTCAGTGGCCTCAACCCAAAAAGGTTTATTTCACTGTCATGTGTAATGTCCATTGTGGGTCGGCTGGGAACTGTCCTCTGAGTCACATTTAGAGAGCTGGGCTGAGTGCGTCACCAGGTACGGTGGCAAGAGGGGGTACTGTGGCAATCTTGCATGTCTTTTAGAGTCTTTCTCCTAGAAACGACACACAGTGCTTCCACTGGAGTTTTATTGTCCAAAACAAGTCCCAAAACTCTGTCAACTTCCCCAAAATCATCAGGTGCCTGGAAGGAGAGCCAGAATATTGACCCACAGCTCTGATGGCTAAAAAGCCACTGGCTAGCTATGTGCCCTAAAAGAGTCATGAAACTTACTGTAAGCCTTAGTTTTACCTATAAAATAGGGATAATAACAGTTCCCATCTCTTGGTTACTGTGAGGATTAAAAGAGATAATACATGNCACTTCTGAGTCTGCTCAGGCCTGAAGCAGATATGTACGTTCCTAGGGTATGAATTAAGGATGTAAATCTCCATTTCTGAAACTCTATTCACGGCTGGATACCTTTCCCAAGTCTTTGGTCGGTGTTTCCAGTGGGTGGGATCCACTTTGCTCCTGAACTTAATGGTCTTTCCACTCTAGGCTTTTCTGGTTCCTAAGCGGGACTTCCCTCTCTAAGGCAAAGTGTGCTAGAGATCTCAGGTATCATTAATGTTCTGTCACGTGTGCAGAGGGGGTAAAGGCATTCCTGATTGCATATCCATGTCTATGCGGGGGCCGAATCATGAACAAGCTGCCCAGCTCCCACAGATTTGGGGTAAATGACCTCCAGGACTCAGAACCTGGGTCTCTTAGATTTGCCTCCCTGGGAAAGAGTCTGAGCAGAAGAATTTTTATTCAAGCGGAAAGTAAATGTTTTATGGCTCAAGACTGACGTATGTGAGAGTGATTCTATTTGAGGATTTCGGCTTTTAAACAGAGGCACAATTTGTCAATTTTGGTTTCAGTTTTACAAGCATTATCTTTTCCAAAGACTAAATTTGTGTGAGCATGAATGTTCTAATGAAACATGACATTTTCCTCTATTAAATGTACCTTCTCCAGGGAAGGGTTCTAAAAGAGTTCATAAAACTTCTCATGGCATTTGGGGAAGCACATCATTATATCTATTGATGTTTGAAAGCAGGGCTAAAGCTCTCATGGTGGAAAAGTACTCAGAGTAATTTACACTATTAACATCGAGAGACTAAACAGAATACAAAATTAGACAAGAGACGTAAAGGGATACACATAGTTTTTTCCCTTCCGGTTTCTGATAAGGGGCTGTCTTGCAAATGGAGGAATTTCCATTTTAATAGTCACAATTTAATTTTCAGGCTGACACAAACTTGACTCAATTTTAGCCTAAGAAGCCCAAAAGAACAATCTATTTTTTAAACATCTGAGCCTGTAGGTTTAGTCATGGTGTTCTTGCGTCTTCATGTAATAGGAAATTGGCAATATTAATACTAATGTTTTCTGCTGTTAAGCTCCAAATTGGTTATTATCCAACTCTTTCTAAGGCAGAGGAGAAGGCTTTTCTAAGAAAAAGGGAAAATGCAGAGAGAACAGTTACATTTCAAAGTATTTTTGAAGAATTGGAATCTTGAAAGAAGAAACTAATTAATAAAAAGTCTTGTTAAAAGCAGGATTATTTTCAGAGAGCTAAGAATACATGGAATTTAAAGTGTTCTTAACAAAAGGTATTGTTACAAGGTTTCTCCAGCTATCTGAAAGTGATTGAAAAGTAACCAGAAAAATTCCAGAGGTAGTGTTAGTCAATGGTGTTACAAAACAGTAAAAAAGTGTAAACCTAATTTTTCCATACTAATTTCAGTGTTAGGATTTTTTTTT
>NW_017731416.1:2454161-2460458 GCF_001890085.2 Hipposideros armiger
ACCCCGTGCAGTGAGCCCCCGCCCAGGAGCAAACCCCAGTGCATAGCACACAGCACACAAATACATTCAGTTGTGGAAAGTCATCCTTAAATGTAGGTCACAAGTTCAGTCCTGTCATAAGGAGCCCCTTGGCCAGTTGTTGGTTTTCTCACCACAAATATATGAGTGAGAAATGTCATGGCGTGAAAGGTGAGGATGAACCCCTAATTTATCCAAATGCATTGATTCAGTACTGATAGAATTTTGTTCATTCATTTCACAAATATTTATTGTTTACTTACTTATGTGCCAGGCACCGTTCTAAGTGAGTGGACATAGCAGTCAACAAAACAGATTAAAAAAAAACTCCGTCCTTGTGGAGTTTATATTCTAGTAGAAAAAAAAAGACAATAAACAAACACAATATAAAGCGTGTGTGATGATAGGTCATGTGAAGAAAGATGCAGCAGGGAAGGAAAAGCAGGCTAGGAGTGAGGGCATTGAACTGCAAGTAGTTAGGATGATGTTGGAGCACAGAGTTGAGGTGAGAGCGTCTTGCAGATACCTGGGGAAGAGCATTCCAGACAAAGGCACAGCCAGTGCAAAGGCCCTGAGGTGGAAAGAGGCCTGGTGTTGAGCTGAAAGAGCCAGGGGAAAGGTGTAGGGGACGAGGTCAAAGAGAGTTTTATGGGCCAATGTAAGAACTTTGCTTTAATGCTGGGTGATATGGGAAATGATAGAGGGTTTAGAGCACTGAAGTGACATGATACCCTTTATGTTTTAAAAGGAGCATTCTGGTGTTAAAATCAGACTGTAGGAGGACAAAGTCAGAATCAGGGAGAAGACCATTGCAAAAATCTAGGCAGGCAATGAGGGTGGCTTGGACCAGGGGTGGTAACAAATGATCATATTCTGGACATGTGTGAAGGTGGGCCCAGTAGAACTTAGCTGATGCATTGAAAGTGGAATGTGAGAGAAAGAGCAGATTCAAGGATGACAGCAAGGCTTTTGTCCTGAGAAACCAGAAGCATAGTCTGCCTTTGTCAAGATGGAGAACATGGGGAGGACACGGTTTGCAGGAGATCAGGACTTAGGTATTGGACATGCTCAGCTGGCAGCGCCTGTGAGATGACCAAATATAGATATTAAACAGGCAGTTGGCTATGGGAGGCTGGAACCCAGCAGAAGAGAGAGAAATTTGGGAACCGTCAGCATTTTGATCGTGTTCGCGGCCATGGGATTAGGAGAGAAGATAACAGGTATCAGAGAAATAATGATGCTTTACAAATACATCTATAGCAATGTTTTCAACAAGCAAGGGACAACACTTGAGAAACCCTTTTCAATATGGGAATAACTTCTTTTACTTCTATTCAGTTTCTTTATCCAAATGTGTTTTGATTCTGAAAAAAAGGGAAGAAAGTCTTCACTGTGAAGAAAGGAAGATTAACATAGAATTGCTTTGAAATCAGATTCAAACTGTGATCTGCACTGGAGGTATTTCAGAGAGAACAGTCCAGGAAAACTGCATTACTTGAGAAGGTGCTTCTGTACAGTCATGAGAGGGGAAAATGCCATGTTAGAGCTACCAGGGTTCTGGAAATAGACTTTTTTTTTTTTTTTAAAACAGTGAACAGTTGAGAAAAAGCTTTTAACATTTTAAATACCCTTTAACCATGGATATTTATTTCTGTGAACTGATTTACATATAATTAGAATATCTACAGGTTCTAAGGGGGAAAATACATCTTTATTCTGAACTATAGAAAGACAATATTGGAGGCTTTTCAGGGACTAGGGAACAATAAAGCAGGAGAAAAGCATCNATGCTGTTCCTGGAGGTTTGTCTGGCTGTCAGGTGAAGCACCTCAGCTTGCCTTCAGAAGGTCTTTCATCCTTGGGCAGGCGAGTCCAGGTTTCTTTTCATGGTGCAGGCAGGCAACCCAGAAAGAGAGCAAAAGAATATAAGAAGCCTTGAAGCCTTGGCTTGGATTTGGCACATGGTCACTTCTTCTGTATCTTATCAGCCAAAGAAAATTCTCAAAGTCAGCCCCGCATCAAAGGGTCTGGAGATAGATTCCACGTATTTGCAGGTGGAGTTGCCAAGCCACACTGAAGAGGCTGCGGACACCGAGGCGGGGCCTTGTGTGCACAGTCTACCACAGCCTGCCCTCTGGTCAAAACGATCCACTTTCCTATGTGCGAAATACACGCATCCCCTCCGAAGACCCCCAGATGTCTTACTTAGTCATGGTACCATGTTTAATATCCAGGATCTCATAATCTACATAAATCCAAATGTAGCACTTCTTGATCTGGAGATCTAATGAACAAAAAAAACAAAACAAAACCCCCAAAACCCCAAACAAAACCCAAATCCTTTGTCTTCCACACACCCGCCATACAGTGGTGAACCAGGGATAGCATCATAAGATAACATAATAGCAATAAATACTCCAATTTGAAAGAGACTAGCCACTAATCCATCATAATCCTGAAATCCTGCTGGGCAGCTGTTGGAGGTGGGAGGCTTCCTTGCTTAGACCACAGTTCTGCACCCAGGAAATGACGCTCTAGTTCATTGTTTTCTACAGCTCTTGTCTCCACCATCTGGGCTCTTGGCTGTGCCCTCTGAGACATGCCTCCTTTTCCATCACCCTCCAGGGCTACTTCTAAAGAAATGCTCTAGGTTGGTGGCTCAGTAGTCTTCTGTCTGCTTCCTGGCCATAGAGCATTAGGGATCCAGGGGCCTTTTTGCAATTGGGACAGTCTAGGTTCCTGCTGGTCCAGGCTGACAGCACTTTTTACAGGTACCACTCACATTAAAAACATTGTGGAATTTCTATATATTTCATAATAACCCACTTCATGTTCACACTCACAATTATTCCAATGTGCATCTGTCTCCTGAGACTTACTGCTACGTTGAGATTAAGCTTCGGTGGGATCTTGCCCTTAAGCTTTCTAAAGCCCATTTGTTCATCTGGGAAGTTCTACTGGGCAAGTACATTTATCCTTTTAGATGTCTTAGCAAAAGATCTTACAGCCATACACTGATTTGATCTATGGCCCCGACCCTATTGTTTTTAACAGCTTTGTTGGGGAATAATTAACATACGAAAAAGTGTAGATATTTAAAATCTAAAGTTTTGACATTATATCTGTGACACCATCACCACAATCAAGAGAATGAACATATATGTGATATCCAAAAACTTTTTGGAACCTTTTGTATTCTCTTCCATCCATGCTAACCAATGCCCCATCCTATGCAAACGCTTTCTGCTATCTGCCACTCTAGATAGGTTTGTATTGAACAAATGGAATATAGTTGCATTTCCTAGAATTTTACATAAATGGAATCAAGCAGTATGTATTGTTTGTTTGTTTGTTTAGGTGCTTTTGCTTAGCATATTTATCTTGAGATCATCCGTATTGTTTCATTGACCAATGCTTTATTCCTTTTTATTGCTGAGTGGTATTCCATTTTATGGATACAGCAAAAATTTTATACTAATTTATCTGTTGGTGAATCTTTTGGTTGTTTCCAGTTTGGGGCTGTTACAAATAAAACTGTAATGAATATTCAAGTACAAGCCTTTCAGTGGACATGCGCTTTCATTTTTTTCTGGTTAAATACTTAGAAGTGGAGTGGCTGAGGCATGTGATAGGTATGTATACATTTAAATTTTTCAGAGACTGCCAACATAGTCGTACAATTTTGCATTCCTACTAGTTGCCTAAGAGCTTCAGGCTCCACAATCTCACCAACACATGGTATGGAGGTCTTTAATTTTACCCATTCTATAGGTGTATAGTGGTATCTCATTGTGGTTTTGATTTGCTTTTCCCTGATGACTAAAAATGTTGANTTCATTAGTACTCCCAGAATAGGCTGTAATGTAGTAATACACTACATAGCTAATGCTATGCTATTACTTACACTAACACTAATTAATACTGAGCAACTACCTTTTTGAGCCCTTGTTAAGTACCAGGCTCTGTGCTAAGCCTCGCAAGCACGGTGCTGTTTAATCTTCACCACCACCCTGTGAAGCCATAACCAGTGTCTTTACAGATGCGAAACCCGAGGCTCAGAGCACTTCAGTGGCTTTCCCAAGGTCACAGTGACGTTAAGCGGAGAAATCGGGGTTTGAACACAGGTGGTTATCTGCAAAGCGGGAGTTCATAATCTCCTCGGCTGCTTCCATACTGTTTTCTTTCTATCTATTCATTAAACACAGTGTGGATGGCATTTGGAGTGGGCCTCTCTGGATTTACTACACTCTGGAAGCAATCATAACTGCTTCTCTTCATTCAAAGATTTCCTAACTCAGACTCTTTCCTTGAGCCATCTAAATTAGTGTGTGTGATTGTGCATAAAAGAAATTTAAGACACGGAACATATGTAGGCAGGTGAGTAGAGAAGGGGTAGGCCACAGGAACCAAGGGGTCACATTGACATCAGTTTGCAGTTACCCACTGACATGGTCTGGGAGATGGCACGGCGGGAGGGGCTTGTGAATTCTGGGCACGTGTACTGAGAGAACCTGGGCTGTTTAAAGACACATGGCCCTGGGCTGAATGCAAGCATGGTGACCTTGAGCACATCTGGGTATGCCCTGCCCACAGCCCCAGAGAATGCAGAGAACCTGTGGCCAGCAGCAGGGCAGCAGCTAAGGCCAGCCTCTGCCCTTGGCACCCACTGTTGAGGGAGTTTCGTCCTTCCAATCTCAGCTTAGATATCACTTTGTATGGGAGGATTTCCCTGAGACCCACAGGTCAGGCTGGGTGCCCCCAAGTACTTCCCTCACTCTATTGTATTGCTTTTTAAACTATTTATCTTGACTGGGAGATCTAGTAGGGCAAGGAGAGGGTCGACTTGTTCACTGCTTTGTCCCAGGCCTGAAAGAGGGCCTAGAAAACAGGAGCTACTTAATAAATAATCATGAAATAATTTATAATGTTTTCCCAGACAAGGGAAGATGGAAAGGATCTGGGTACATGACATGAAAGGGACTCAGGAAGCTTACACTTTTTCTCACTGTCTGCATCTGAGCATGTTGGGGGTGCAGGACTCCTGGTTTTATTCTTTCAGACCCTAACCTTTCTTTTTGTTGACTTATCAGTGTTTCTTTTTTTTCCCTGTTTCTTGCTGAACTCTTGCTACCTCATGTATTTCCTTCCTTTTATCCTTTCTGTCACTTTGGTGTGGTTTTGTTTATTTCTCTGAAATCCTTTTTTTCTGGAGGAGCAAACATAGATTGAGAGCTTAAGAAATTGATAGGGGAAAGATATTATTCTTAATAACATAGGGACAACTACTAGAATGTATAAAAAAAAGAATGTATAACTTTCAAGTCAGCAGAAGAAAATCCCATCTATCCAACAGAACATATGAAAGTAAGGGGAAAAAAAAGAGAAACAAGGAAAATTGGAAACCTAAAAAAGGCAGAAATAAATATGAATATAAGAATTATATAAATGTAAATAAACTTACCAAAAATAAGCAAAGATAAAAATTTTAATATGAAAGAAATGGTAATTTAAGGCATAAAGTATTAAAAGGGGAAAATGAAGATATATTGGTAAAACAAATAATATATCAAGAAATATAATGATCATGAACATGTATGCCCTTGACAATATAACATCAAAATCGTACATAAAGCAACAACTGACACATCTAGGATGACAAATAATAAATAAAAAATCATAGTTGAGAATTTTAATAACCCTCTCAAGAAGGATAAAAAATAAGCAAAAATATAGAAGGTTATAGTAATATAATTTATCTGTCCCTATCTATCCTCAACAAAGAAAATACTTTCTTTTCATATACACATGGAACAAACAGAAAAGAATTATGGGCCAGAAAAGAAGCTTTGGTAAATTTAAAAGAAGCTTTAGTAATTTAAAAGGACCAGCATCATATACACAACACAATGTTCCTGTCAATGATGCAATTAAATTTAATTTTAAAATCTTATATGTCTAGAAAATTTTAAAAATACTGTCAAATATCATTGGACTGTAATGCAATCAAGGAGAAACTATTAAATATGTACAGGTGAATGGCAATGAAAGCACCACATGCCAAATTTTGTGCATCATATTCAAAGTAGCACTCAGAGGTGGATTTATAGCTTTAAATAGAGTAGAAATTGAGAAAGAATACAAACAAGAGCGCTAAACTTCCAATTTACCAAGTTCAAAAGAGAAACAGTAAATCAAGATAAACAAGAAGAAAGAACACAAATAAGAACATAGGTAGAAATAAATATATCTGGAGAACAGAAAACAAATAGGAAATTAACA
>NW_017731416.1:2461835-2466710 GCF_001890085.2 Hipposideros armiger
ACCCCTATGTTTATTGCAGTGCTATTTACAATAACCAAGATTTGGAAACAACCAAAATACCCACCGGTAGATGACTGGATTAAGAAATTGGTGTACATTTATACAATGGAGTATTACTCTGCTATAAAGAAGAATGAAATTGTACCATTTGCAATGATATGAATGGACCTAGAGACTATTATGTTAAGTGAAATAAGTCAGTCAGAGAAAGACAAATACCATATGATCTCACTTATATATGGAATCTAAAAAACTGAATGAACGAGCAAAGTAAACAGAAGTGGTCTCAGAGATATAGAGGAAAAACTGATGGTTGCTAGTTGGGAGGGGGTGGGGATGAGGGAGAAGGGGAAGGGATTAGACAGCATAAATATGTAACTACAATATTGCCACAGGGACATGAAATACAGTTCGGGGAATATAATTAATAATGTTGTAAACATTTTGTAGGGTGTCAGATGGTCACATGTCTTGTTAGGGAGACCACTTCATGGATGGGGTGGAGGCTTGATCACTGCACTGTACACCTGAAGCTGATGTATAATGTTGTATGTCAACTATAACTGAATATATATATAGTCCCGGGACATGGAGTATAGTGTGGGAGTGGAGTCAAGGGAATTGTAATAGATATATATGATATGGGAGGGGAGTGGGATGGTGGATTGGGGGAAAAGGGTTGTCACTTTGAGGTGTAAAAAGTATAACTATTGCACTGTGTTATTAATTAAAAATGTTTATTTCACAATAAAAAAAGAAAATGTAGTCTATATATCTGTTCTTTTCCTTAAAAAAAAACACCACTACACAGTGATCAGTAAAATAAACTAAATTTACATATAGTAAAGGAAATAGACCTGACCAGAGAATTGAGTAAAGAAGAATGAAATGTATGACATTTTGAATTCTAAAAAGGAACATTTATAAAACAACACTACATATTTCTCATGGATCCCAAGCTCTGTAGTGGCATTGATAAATATGTTAGTGAGGGTGGCAGTGGGCGGGTAAGAACAGGTATGGAAACAGGGTACTAGGGGAAGGGCTCTGCGTGCACCAGTGAAGAGTGTGTATTGAATTGAATAATGATTCCCTCAACTCCGTGCACTTGTGGACCAAAAGAGTAAAAACCTCCTGTCTACTTATGGAATGTGGCAGCCTGGGTACACCCCAGTGTCTCTTGGGGTTAATGTTTTTCTTAACCATCTCAGGCTCAGATTTACCAATTTTCTACATTTTAGCTCTCCTCTGTGTTTCTGAATTCACNCATTACAACCCTGTGTGATGATGACAAATTTCCTGAGTGGTGGCAACCAGATGGGTGTTGGAATTAACTCTTAGCTCTGGCCAGGGGGGTGCCTGGGTATGCTGATGTGGTTCGGTTTTCATAATTTGCATGAAATTAAATCAATCTCAATCTTAATCAAAGAGACATGGTCATCGGTAGAAAGAAAAACATCGTGTATAAAATTGTGTGTGTTGGGTCATCTTTCATCTACCTTCGAAGTGATTCATGACTCTCGAAGCTAATAAAACACCTTGCTGAAATAAAACGGTCCGCCCAAGCAAATAAAAGTCCTGACAGAGTTACTGTATGGTGTTTCCTAGGGAGCTATAACTATGATAGCTAGTTCATTGAGAACTAAGTAGGAAAACCAAACACTGACAAAGCTGCAAAGGGGAAATGAATCACCATTGGGGGAGTAGGTGCCAGGAAGCACTCTGAGGTCATAAAATAGAGGGACTCTCTGTAAGAGGAAGGCGAGTGGGCAGCCAGTCTGGCTTCTCGCCTCGGGCACCCCCGCTTCAAATATCTACCGAACTTCCCTTCTGCACCCACCTCGTGCCAGGCTTTGAGGGTCAGAAGGAGCAGCGGGGGCCTGCAGATCTGCTGGGGAGGTGAGATTTATTTTGGGACATGAGCCACTAAAGGGTTAGTGGTCGTAGGAAAGCAGATACCTACTAATAGAGTCAGAAAAGGAGGGGCCGGGGTGGCTGGGTGGCTCATTTGGTTAGAGCTAGTGCTCTGAACAACAAGCTTGCTGGTTCGATTCCCACATGGGCTAGTGAGCTGTGCCCTCCGCAACTAGATTGACGACAACGACTTGAGCTGAGCTGCTGCTGAGCTGTCGGTGGGCGGCCGGATGGCTCAGTTGGTTAGAGCGCATGCTCTTAACAACAAGGTTGCTGGCTGAAAACGGCGACTGACCTTGGAGCTCAACTGCGTTCCACTAGATTGAAAGACAACAACTTAACGTGGAGCTGATGGGTCCTGGAAAAAACACACTGTTATCCAATAAAAAATTTAAAAAATATATTAAAAATAAAAGGAGGGCTATTCTGAGTCGTGGCTTCAGAAGAGGGCCCCCAAGCTGCCAATGTCCTCATTGCTGGTGTCATCTTCTTAGAGTGGAGCAGAGGGACCCCTAGTAGCATGCTTGTAGCATCCTTGACAGGAATCCATTTGATCTATGTTAGAATATTTCCAGTGTTTGGGAACTTATTACCTGTCAGAGAAGATCTCTTGGGCAATTCTTTATTTGAACTGAAACCTGCTTTCATAGAGCTTCTACCTACAGATGTGAGACCTGCCCTTAGGATTAATAGAGCGTGAGTCTAATCTATCTGCCATGAAGAGCCCTGCAGATATTTGCTCATAGCCACCAGGCCACATCACCCCACACAGATAACTGGTTCCACTCACCTTCTCTCCAGGCTGAGCAGCCCAGCTGGCCTCAGAAGCACAACCTGGCTCCTAGACCCCTTGCATCCTGGGCGCACCTGGCTTGTTTCAGTTGTCAAAGGCCCTTGGTAGAGCCCTGCTGTTCGCTCGGCTGCCATCTGCCTCAAGCCATGACTCTCGCCCAAGGCAGGCCTCGAAAGTCTCATTGTTCAGCCCTCTCTGTCCTACAGTGAAGTCCCTGGAAAACTCCCCTTTCTGACTGAACGCCTACGTTCAACTATGATAACAAAAACATGTGTGCCTCAGCTCAACACCACTTTCCTCATGCTGTCAGTAATGTAGATAAAGCAGGTTTTAACACCTCTATTCTCAAGTGAAAAGAGATATTCTCTTGGCCTCATGAAAAGGTATTGGTGAAGGATGGCTCACTGATATCTTGAAAATGTTTAAAAAATAGTTTGTCTCACAAGAAGTTGCAAAAATTGTGCACAGAGTTCCCGTGTCCCCTTCATGCAGCTTCCTCCCCAGTGATAACTGCACTACCATGGAACATTGTCCAAACCAGGAAATTGTACAATACTATTTACTCAGTTACAGACCTTATTTGGATGTTACCAGTTTTTACATGCATTCGTGTGTGTGTAGTACTGTGATATTAGGTGTAGATTGAGTAACCATCCCCACAATAAGGATACGGAACTGTCCCATCACCTCAAAGAAACTCTCACATTATCCCCTAATAATCACATCCTTTCTCCAACCCTGACCTCTGGCACCCACTGGTCTGTTCTCCATCACTGTCCTTTTGTCACTTTGAGGATGCTGTATCGATGGAATGGTACAGTCTGTGAGCCTCTGAGGTTGGCTTTTTTCTATTCAACATAATCCCTCTGGGTATCTTCTGCTTGTGTGTACTCATGATCCTAAATTATTGGATGGTTTTATAATTGTATCTTGGACAACGTGACAAGGCCTCCACAATGTATATGGTTAAATAAACAAGACACTGACTTAAAGATAGAAGAGTGAATCATACCCCTATGGCCAGTAAGTGGTGCGTGGGTGGCACAAGCTGGGTGACTCCATGGGGACTCTCCTTGAGGAGACCCTGCTCTCTAGGACTGTGAATGGGATGCATTTGAGTTTTTGTCTTCCTCTTCTAACTATCTCTATGCTTTCCAACACATTTTTCATAGCCTGAAGATTGCAACATTTTCAAAAGGCAGGCATCAAAATTAAGAGNAGAGATATGATATGTGGGACACTCCCACGTCTGACTTTCCTGTGGGGGACTTTGGCCAGTATTAAGTCAGTGAGCTCAGCGCCTTCAGAAAGCACCACACCTGAGCTGCCACAGTCCTGAGGGACCCAGGTGTGTGATGCTCTCTGACTCTGCAGCATTCTGCACTGCTGGCATCAAGTAAGAATGCTTCCCCGGGACGGGCTCTTGAGCCAAGGGCTGTGCAGAGGCCTGGCTGTGCTTGTTTGTACTGCATTCCCTCACTGGATGGTGTTTTCAGATTTTGAATGGAGAGAAGGAGGAAGAGACCTTTGCCGCCTCCTCCGATATGTGTCCCAGATCAGCCAGGGGTCTGCAGGTCCAGCACATCTAACCCTTGACTTAGCTTCCCGAAGAGGCTTTCTGAACTGTCCAACTTGTACACCAGAACAAACCTGGATCCCAGTGGCCACTCACTCAACAGGGTGACAGATCAAGCTGGAACACAGGCACTGAGAAAGCCATTCTCATGGGGTTATGCCCTGTGGTAGAGGCATCTTGTGCTTACCGACCACGCAGGGGCCCCCTTATATTTCTCGGAACCTGAAGTCAGGTCTGTGCTTAGTTCTGGCCAATGGGCTATGAGTAAAAGCAATGAGCATTACTCTCAGCCCCAGGCATTTAAAAGTGGGTGAATGTCATGGGGAAATTAAAATGACAATGAGATACCACCACACGCCCATTAGAACAGCCAAAATCCAGAACACTGACCACACCAACGCTGATGAGGGTGTGGAGCAAAATGAACTCTCATTCATTGCTGATGGGGATGCTAAATGGGGCAGCCACTTTGGAAGACAGTTTGAGTTTCTTACAAAACTAAACATGCTTTAACCATACAACCCAGCAATCATGCTCCTTGGTATTTACCCTTAGGAGGTGAAAATTTATGTCCACTCAAAAAACCTGCACA
>NW_017731416.1:2466725-2469109 GCF_001890085.2 Hipposideros armiger
TTTTTTTTTTTTAGCTGAGCCATCCTGCCACCTGTTGGCAGCTCAGCTCAGGCCGTGAATTGAACCGGCAACCCTGTTGCTCAGAGCTTGCACTCTTAAGCGAGCTCTTAATCAACTGAGCCACTCGGCCGGCCTTCCCTGAAGGTTTAGAGCAATGGAGAGGCAAGGGAAATGGGGGCGGTCACAGCACAGCACAGTAAACTTACCCAAACTCTCCTTCAAGCTCCAGACTCATGTATCTAAGAGTCTACTAACAGACATCTGAAACTTATGAAATGCCCAAAACTGACTTTGGGATTTTCCCACACTGAGCTTGTGCCGCCCCTAATTTCTCTTTCATTCATGACCATTCCATCATTCATTCTTATCAACTGGAAATTAAAACTACTGCCTGAGTCCAACCACAATTAAAATGCCACCCCAGTCCACGCCAACAGACCTACCACCTGAACTATTGTCATAGCTTCCTAACTGGTCTGCCTTCTTCTATGCCTGTTCCCTATATTCTGATCTCCATCCAGCAACCACAATGATTTTTTCAAGATGTAAATCAAATAAAGTCACTTTCCTGCTTTAAAACTGTCCATGGCATCCCCATCATATTTAGAGTGCCAACTCCCAAGCATCACCCATGAGTCCCTACGTGGTCGAGCCTTACCGCCCCTCTGGCTGCAATTCCCACCACACTGCTTTAACCACAAGGAGCACACAGCCTTCTCTCGGCTGCTTGAGCACAGCAAGGCTGCTCTCATCTGTGAGCCTTTTCACGTGGTATCCCCGCTGCCTGGAATGCTCTAGCCGCTGCTGTTGATGCCTTGACCACATCACATCCCCTTCGGCCTCCACCTTTCTGTGCACATAGCCCGACTTCCACCTGCCAGCATCTGCCTCTCGTTGCCTGGATACATTTTCTGGTGAGAGCCTTCTCTGCCGATGTGAGTGGCAGGTCAGAAGGGCCAGAGAATTCATGCCATTACCAATAAGAGGGGAGTTGGTGTATAAATACCCCAGCTCCCCTGGGCCTTTGGGTGGGAAGGAGGCTTAGAGGCACATGTTTTACACTGGATCCCAGCAGGATTCGCTCCATTTGCCCACCGTGGGGGGGGGCCTTTCTGACACACCCTTTGGAGGCTGCCGTCCCTTCTGTTTCACGTTCCCACTCTCCTCCTTGGGCTTCCTAGGATCATCTCTTAAATAATCTGCCTGCCCGTGAATCTTAGTGTCAGTTCTGTTCCTGGGAGAAACCAAACTAAGACCCTGCCAACTCCAACAGGTGTCAACTTACACATCGTCTCCTGGAGAAGGAACATC
Organism: Hipposideros armiger; assembly: GCF_001890085.2. Taxonomy (NCBI): domain Eukaryota; kingdom Metazoa; phylum Chordata; class Mammalia; order Chiroptera; family Hipposideridae; genus Hipposideros; species Hipposideros armiger. Next base: position 2,468,037 of record NW_017731416.1, read on the forward strand.
ACACAGGGGTTAGGAGGTGGATTCTGGGGTCAAATTGCTGGGGCGGAAAGCCTGGCCCCGTTGCTCACTCGCTCCATGAACTTGCACTCTTGTGCCCTATTTTCTCATCTGTAAAATGAGAAGTAATCATATCAATGAGGCCAAAAGATGGCATGTTCAGGGGTTACAAAACAGCATTTATTGAGGGCTTGCTGCATGCCTGGCTCCACTCTAAATGTATCACATTTGTTAATGCATTTAATCCTCATGGCAACATATCATTCATTATCTGGTGTTATATTCCATTGTTTGTTCATTCTTTGCTTTCTGCCTCCCTCAGTAGGACCCTGGGTCCATGGGCATTAGGACTGAACACAGGGCCTGGCTCACAGTAGACACTCAAGGGGTTTGTTCAGTAAGTGATTCTTAGTCAACACCTTTCTTAAGAGGCTCTTGAAGAACCACTGGCCCTGTGTACCTCTCACTGGCCAATAAGATGGCACAGTTGGAAAACTGCTGCTGAAGTGTGGTGTGTGTTGGGTGGAGGGGGCAGGGCATTGCTGGGTTTAGAGCAGGGAAGTGTGGATTCAGTATCGTGCTGCCAAGAAGCTCTCTCTGGCAGTCTGTGTGGAGGGGCTGGGGTAGATAGAGGCTGGAGCAGGGGTCCTGTTGGAGGCTCTGGCTTAGCCTAAGGCAGATGAGAGGTGGAGAGACAAGAAGTGCAGAGATCCCGAACACAGGCAGCGATTGAGAGGAAGAAGAGGAGGGCCTGACAGGTAAGGCAGGTGGGAGAAGCTGAGGTCTGGAACCTGGGTCCAGACTAGATGGAGAGTCAGAAGAAACACAGGAGGCAATAGGTGTGGGGAAAAGGTGCTGAATCTAGTTTGAAAGTCTGTGGCTCACCTGGTGAGGTCAGATGTTGGTACCCAGTTAGATATACTGGTCTGCAGCTTAGGAACAAGGCAAGGCCTAGAGCAGCGGTTCTCAACCTTCCTAATGCCGCGACCCCTTAATACAGTTCCTCATGTTGTGGTGACCCCCAACCATAAAATGATTTTCGTTGCTACTCTATAACTGTAATTTTGCTACTGTTA
>NW_017731416.1:2469569-2480179 GCF_001890085.2 Hipposideros armiger
CCCTTCCACTTGCTAGCACCATCAGCCAAAGTCCAAAAGAGAAGACAACAAGGAGACTTCACTGGGAGGCACCCATGAACTGGCCTTGTAAACTGGGGTGCACAGCCGGTGACCATGGTGACCCAGAGTCATCCAGAGATAGGTGCGATCACCGACTGGTCATGGTGCCAGTGCCTGAGGACTGTTCCCAGAGTTTGAGGGGTGGTTAAGAACATGGGCCCTGAAGTCTGACCGCCTGGGCTTAGTCCCCTTATTTTGTAGCCTAGCAGCTTTGGGCAGGGTGTCTGACTTCTCTGAGCCTCAGATTTCTGGTCTGTAAACAGAGCAAACGAATTGTACCTACTTCAGAGGCTTGTGGTGAGGATCAAATAAGATAATTCATGTAAAATTCATATACTTATACCCAGTATAAGTGCCCAGGACATACTACGTCTCTGTCAATGGTGGCTTTTAGGATTATTGAGTACTCCAGTTTGAAAACCTTTTGCTCGTGGAGAGATTAGACAAGAGAAGGGGGAGCAGGTTTGCATACGGCCACTTGGCCTGGAGATGTTAGAAATTGCTTCACATAGACATTCAGATTAATTATTGCCAGGCTGTTTGCCTAGAAATGAGCAAATTTAGGCCTCTTGGAATCTTCCCGCCCAGCACAAGACCCTCTTTAGCAAGTACAGAAGCTAATGAGAAAAGGTTGAGTGAATAAATGAATGAAGGAATGAAGGAGTAAACAAAGGAATAATGAGCTTTGTCTTATGACCCATCAGCCCTGACCTTTCTTTGATTTCACACTGCAAATTGTTAGAATGGTATCTGAAATGCAGCCTGGTGCGACCTCTCAATAGCATCTGTGTGTTTGTGTGTGTGTGTGCGCGTGCGCGTGCATGTGCGTGCTGAGATTAACATAGGAATAAATCACAGATGTTTAATCTTCTTGGTCGCTGACAGGCCAGTTAAGTAGAAGTTATCAAAGACATAATTTAACTTGCACTTCCTTTTTTGCTCCCGTCAGTCTCAGCGTGGACAGTGCTGGACTGCAAAGTGCCTCATGAATTAATGAAGAGACACCAGCTTAGCCAGCCTTTACTGCTGTATTGACTTCATTTAGGATTTGACCACAATAAACAGGAAAGAACTCATTTCCTGCCCAAGATGCAGGACAGTTAATCCTCAGCAGGAGAGAAAAGATGCTACGTGGGGGGAGACCTCCTGAGGAAGAGGTTTCCAGAGCCAGCATTCAAACAGGGGTATCTCCTTGCGACCCAAAGAGTTTGGGGTTCTGTGGAGGCCTCCAGCTTGGCCTTGTGGTGTGAACCTCACTTCAGAAATTTTGTCTGCTGAGGATACCAGGCCTCAGGGACAAAACACTGTGAACTGCATGAGTCTGAGAGTCAGGATGGTGACATGTTTGACTGGGGGGGAATCTAGAATTCCTTCCCTTCCCTTCACCGTCTGGGTTTCCCACCTACAGAAGGAGGAGGCTGAGCTACATCATTGCCAAAGGCCCCTCTTGCACTAACAACGTACAACTTGACTCACCATGCACGTGCTCTGGGGTATGACCGTGTGTATGTGGGTGTGTGTGTCTTGTTTTGTCTGACACCTAAGACAGCATGACCTGACACTCACAGGGAGTGAGCACATCTATACAGGGCAATTTCTAGATGTACGAACCCATTCTTGGCATGGACATAGGACCTCAGGCTCAGCATAATTTTATCATCAAAATGAAACCCCTAATAGATGAGGTGTGGGCAAGGTGCCCATTGTCGCCATGATAACTGTGGGCACTTCTCATAATCAGTCACGTCTTTGTCACATTTGTGTTTATTTAATGCATCTATCGGGAGACTGTCTGGATAGTAATGTTAATCAGAACAAGTGGGAATCCTCGTTTCTAATTTTAAAAAGTCAGCACCGAGTCCCTTTCTCTGACCGGCAGCGGGAAGACCAGGGCCCAGGAGACCCTTTGAAGCCAGGAGGACTGAGGCTGGTAAGTGTCCCGTGTCTCAGGAGGCAGCTACACTTAGCTTCTTCCAGGCTTAGAATTGTGCTGGGTCCACCACAGGTGGTTGATATGTGACTACATTATTGAGTGGACATGTGACTCCTCTTTCTGGGGGGTAAGCCCAGAAAGAGACAGTTCATCCTGGAAAAGGTTGGTCCTGACAACTTTAGTAAGAGGATACCCCTCTTTGCCCAGGAGCTGCACTGGGGACCACCAATTACTAAACCATGCAGCAATTCAGTGCTGCCCCCTAGGGTGGCTGAGTTGAATTAGAATGTTTGCCCAGGCACTGATGGGCCCCAAACTTTTCCAGTTTTTATTCCTGCTTTTAGATTTCTACTTATCACCTCCTTTTTTCTCGTGCTTTTAGCTGCCACTTCTTGGCATGTGCCTGGTTCTAGAATTATGTCTCTTTTACAATCATTGCTACTAATATTTTGTGAGTTAGGAAATTGGATCATCAAGAATGTTAGAACTGGGCATGGCCTTAAAGTAAAAGATGAAGGAAACTTTAACCAGGTGTCTTTTCCAAGAGGGCGCTGGTGGTCATGCGTCCTGAGCACCTGCCTCCACCCCTGAGCGTGTGCTTCCCCCATCACCATGGTGTCTCTGGAGGCTTCTCTTGGCTCAGAGACCCTCTGTATCACCCACTGGGGAGCAAAAAGCAGAATTTCTGAAGCAAAAGGATGGCAGATGTATCAGTTAGGATTTTGAAAGAGAACAGGATTCACCAGAGGGGTAAAAAGAAGAAGCTTTAATGAAGCGACGACTTAGAATGGTGTGGGAAGGGTCAAGGGAACACACAAGAGATGGTGAGGTCCCCTGTGGGAAGCTATTACCACCCTTAGGACCAAAGGGACAGGGAGAGGAACTCATGTTAACAGAGCCACCATGAGAGCTAAGCTATGGAGGAGGGCTGCCTGACAGGAGCGATCGTCATAGAGAGAGAGGGTGTCAGCGGGGAAAGTCAGGAAAGAAATACCCAACCTGTCTTTCCTTCCACCCTCTGCCCAAGAGCTTCCAATGGGCAGAAACCAACCAGAGTCACAGGAAAAGGGGCTTGTAGGTGCTGCCCATATTCCATAGTGGTCAGCCCCCTGGGGCAGAGAGTAGGGTGTGGGGGAGAGGCAACTGGAAAATAACCAGCGATGACTTTGAAGGATCAGAGAGCCAGGAGGCAGAAGGGGCTATCATTTGTTTGAATAAGTGAACCAGGAGTAAGAAATTTAGAGTTGGCTCTCCATCATCGTCATTCACCACTGTCACCCCTCCACATAAGCAGGGTGGCAGATGTATTAGTGTTTCCTTGTTCCCTGGTCTAACAGTTGCAATACTGTTGTCACCCTGATGGTTTGGGATGGGAAAAGCCCACTGAGCCGCATGTGCAAAGGTTCCAGAAAATGAAGATGCTGACCCAATGGTGGAGGGGGAGACTTGTGGAAAGCAGGGCTGAAGCCCACCGAGACATTACCAGGGGCCAAGAGTATCTCAGCAAGAACTTTAATTCCACCATGGGTTTCACGCTCAGCCTCTGCCCTGCCACATCATTAGAAAGAAAAAAAAATACTTTAAAATTTTCTTTCCATTTTGGAACAAAGGAAAGAGTAAGAACCGAATGGTCTTTCTCAGCACAGCTGCAAGCTTGAACCCTAGTGCCTAGAAAGTCTGCTCCAGCTGTAAGCTCACATTACATGTCTGCCCCAGACACCCAGGCATCCGAGGGGCTGACCGCTCTCTCCTTCTGGCCAAGCACATCCTCGTGGCCCTGGGAAGGACACACTTTACAAAGCACAACCCTTTTACCCTTTCCCTACCATCATTTTATTTTGATAGCCACTTGAATTTAGGAAAACTTTTTATTTACTAGAAGACAAAGATTAGTATTAGAAATACTAGAGAGGGTCAGTTGCCTCCTGTAAAGCATTAAACGAAGAATAGCTTCATTCTGTCCTTGGGACTTCTTTGCATGCTGTTTTGTCTCTTCCTGGGTATCCACCAGGCTGTTACCTCCCTCCTTGTAAGCATGGGTTCGTGCTGGTTTCGCTGTTTTCTCTCTGATCCTGTGAGCTCTGTGTCCCATGCTGCCTTTGGGGCAGGATCTCTCTTTATTAAAAAGGACAATCAGTCTTGTTCATGCTACCCTACATCGTTAGGCAGTTTCTCTTAACAATGGGCTTAGTTCCTGTGTCTGTTGACAGCTCTGTGGGAGGGGTGTGTCCGGTGGGCAATGTACTCTGTCCTGGACTGTGGGTTGAGCCCTCTGCTCATTGTGAAGAACTCCAGAGGGCTGCCATGATAGTGCGTGCCAACCTCCTAATTTTAGGGATCAAGACATAAGCCTTAGGGGTGGCATGGCAGGTGCCAGACCACACATTAGTCTGAAGGAGGGTCAGGGAAGGGTCACAGGTCTCCCGATGCCCAGGTTCTGGGATTCGTCCCTACACAGTGGCCCTACATCTTGCAAAGTTCTGAAGAGCCATCATGTGTTTTCTTCACAATGGAAGTATCTTCAAGGTTTTTGATGATTATAATAGTAAGCAAAGCTTTCTTGTTGCAAAATTTGAAATGATTCAAGGCTGTGTAAAATTCCTTTACCATCTCAACCCACAGAGTTAACAGCTTTTCAGAGCTGGCAGGGTATACTTCTAGATTTTTCTATGTCTATATCACATACATACATATATAAATGTTTTAAAACTGGGTTCAAACCTATGCACACTTTCCTGTATCTTATTTTACTTTAGAATATAAAAGCAGTATCCTGCTTTCACACGTAATCCATTTCTGAAAATATGTTGAAAAGTTAAATAAACAAAAGTGAATAATCGACATACATTTTCTAGGGTGATTGCAATCTCACAGATCTAAAATTATTCTGGCATCTCATTCATATTCTCACAGTTTATTCTAATACTTTGCAGTTGTACACAAAGCCCACAAGCTTAAGACTTTCTCCTTGTGATTTCTTTATTTCAATTTTATTAAGCATCTGAGGCCTTGTCTTCTTGTTGTAAATACGCGTATCAACATTTTAATTTCTTAGCATTCATTTTTATAAGACAATGAAGGCACGATGCAGTAAAGTATTCAAGGATCATTGTACAAACTGTACAAAAATAATTGTACACTTGGATTAGGGGCTGGCAGTCAGGGTCACCCTGCAGAACTCAAATATGCATTTTTCTGCTGAATTCTGAGGGTCTAAAGCTGACACTTGAGTGGTGGCTTAGAGGGTTTTCATGTGTGGTGTATACAAGTGTGGGTATTTCAAAAGTTGAAATCAAAAAGTAAAGGATACCTGTCTTATGAAGGTCTTTCCAGGCTAATGGAAGCTAACTCAGCTCCTTAAGAAGGAAAGGAGCTGGCTAAAGGAGATGGGGCAGCTCACAGAGGCGCTGGGGCCCAGAGAGCTAGGTTTGGAGCCCTGCTTTGTGGAGCAATGGCCAAGCCCACACTGCAGAACTGTCCTAATGAGAAAATGATACCAGGAAACCCTAGGTGCTGGAGTGGGCTCTGCTGGGAACTCATTTTGCTGAAACCACCCCTGCCACTAGTGCTGATGTCACTTCTGTGTCAGACAAGTCCTGAGGAAGGCTGTCTCGACCACTCTCCTTGCCAGCAAAACACCATCCCTCTCCGAGCCGGTTTCCTGACCTCCTATTTGAAGTATTGTGTGGTGTGTCTCACTGGTGGAACCAGGTTGCATACCTGTGTCCTGGCCGCAAAGGAGGCTGGCAAATGGGGTTTCTGGCTTCTGCTGTGGGGAGAGGGTATCATAAGACAGTTAACTTCCCAAGCATTAAAAGGATGCTCAAAAGCTGCTGGGAATGAATGCATTGGGGGGTGTGGGGAGGGGTGGAAAAGAAGTCCTTGGCAAGTACAAATAGCTATAGTGGATTATTTTATAGGCCGCATAGTATTTCGTTTTATGCATATATTATTATTCATTCAGCAAATCCCTTTTAGTATACATTAAAATAATTTCCTTTATTTTTGCTACTAAAATAATATTATAGTAAACAACTGTGTATGTGTGTATATACACACACATCTATATATATAAATGTGCAATATGTTTGTATACTTTAACTTATTTTTATAGGATTAAGTCTTAGGAGTTAGAAATGCTGATCATAGGATATTTAAATTTTTAAATATAAAAATTTATATTTTGATATATATTATGACTCCGTCTTCCTAAAAAGCTTGCTAAAGTGCCTCTCAACAAAGATCATGTTTAAAGCAGTTGTCAAGTTTAGGGAGTTAATATTCAAATAATTAAAAAACGGTTAACACATGCGTGTTTCTATATGGTGGCTTTATTATTCAGAATATCTAGAATAAATGGAATGGTCCCTTGCCCTGTTGAGCCTGATAATAGAAAGTTAACTGTCTCAGTAATTTGTGAGCCTATACATGGATTTTCCAGACCATCGATGTGGGCACTGTATGGTTGGATCTCTGTGATCCGTTTTTTTTGACACTCTGTGAGCCCTTGGGAATATGGCTCAACTAGTCACAGGGCTGCTGCATATGGTGGTCCAGAAATGACTACACGACTCCCAGAGCTGCTATTTCACAATGTAATCCATGGAAATTGTGTGCCCTGGAGTTGTGCAGTGCATAACTTGCACAACAATACATACACCCCTGCCAGGCAAGCAAGAGGGGTCACTTGGAAATCCTTACAGTATTCCTTTTGGACTTTTAATTCATTTGTCTAAGGCAACTGATTATGAAACATTAAGCCCGTTTTCCCTCCAGAGCCACGAGGCAGCTATGGTGACAGCTCCTTAGTACATAAGAAACGCATCTTGAATTCTGTGACATTTTACATTCCCCACTTTGCCCAGTGGCCAATGGTTCCTTCATCCAAGTGACATATTGATTGTACGTACATACAGGGTGACTATGATTGTGTTCGGTGTTTTGAGCTCATCATCTGTTATCCCATTCTTTTTGTCATCCTAGGCCCAGACAGTATCAAATTGGAAGCAGTAGTGTAGAAAATTACAAGCAAATCAAAAAAGACTGCAGCTGTGAAATGAATCAGGCCATCGTTCCACATTTAGTGTTTTCCCTGATGTAAACACCCTGTTCCTTTCTTCACCCTGTTGGGAGGTCTCAGAGCCGGGAGTGTGCTGGAGTAATTAGAGCTCAACCCTGACCTCACTTTGAAGTTAGGTACAAGGTGTCCCCAAGAGCAGCAGAATCTGCTGTCCTAGAAACCGTATCACATCTTGGAGGCCATGGGGTGGCTCACCAAGGTGTGACACTGAGGAAGTGGAGATTGACACATGGTGATTTATGTGACTGTAAATGGCAATTGCACTCTTACAGGGCACCAGGGCTGGCTGTTCCCCCAGGTGTTATGAGATTCTCATTAATCGCACCTCTCCGGGGATATTTGTGACCAAGGGGATAATGTGAGGATGCCATGTTGCTCAAGTGGCCACGAATGTAAGCACAGCTCTGTCAGGTGGATAATTTCATGCATCATCAGACTGAAAAGACTTAACGAATGGCAAGTGGGCCAGGTGCACCTTGTCACTGTGATAACCGTGGGCTCCTCTGTCACTGTGCCATGCCTGTTGTCACTTTGTGCTTGTTTAACATACCTGTGGCAGATGTACATGGGGCCTGCATTTTAACATTAATCAGAAACAGTGCAGATTCTTTCTTCTCGTTCCCAAAAGTCAGTCCTGACTCCTTTTCCTGGTTCACGGAGAGTCTGGGCAAGGAGAATGGGGCAGGGGAATGTCCCTGTCTTGGGTGCTGATCCTTCAATGTCTGTGGAAAAGATCACCATGAGTGGGATGAATGTGGAGTGACTGCATTTATCCCCCACCCAGGCTTAGCCCTGGGCTGGCAGCACATGAGATGGTAGGTGGAAGCTTGCTTGTTTCCTTGTTGTGGGACCTCCCGGCCCCTGGCAGTCAGAGATAATGTAGTCGAGGAAGACGTTACTCCCCTGAGAAAGGCCTGGTTGGAGGAGCCGTTCCAAGCAGGCTCCTCCCTGCCCACTACCCTTTCCTGCCCACAGTGGGGCTTACTCAGATGTCCTGAGGGCAGGGGACTCTCCCCCAGGGATCCTGGCCTACCTGGTGCCTCCTGACTTGACCTAGATCTCTAGGTTTGCTTTGGGAGCAAGGCCAGCTCTGCGGACAGGGTGGGGGCCTCTCTCAGAGGAGGGGCTGAGGCAGTTTGGAAATCTGCTTGGGAAAAGCCCACCCCTCTCCAGGGTCACCCTATGAGCTTCACACATCTTCTCTGTTCACAGGGGGCTGGGGAAAACCTGGTGGGTGGTCCATAGACCCTCCCCTCTCTGAATTTCAGTATCCCCATTCATATATTAAATTATCCAATCAACAAAAGTTTATAGATCTATTGCCACACTGGTCTAGGGAGTGAGGACATAATAATGAACCAAATACACAAAAGTCCAGCCTCATGGAGCTTACATTCCCCCCCACCCCCTGCCACAATCCAGCTGCCATTTCTCTTTTCACTTCTGCTTTTTGCTATCTCTCTTCTTACCCTTCCATTCCAGCCAAACAATGTAGATCCCTGCTGTGCTCGTTACCAGCTGTGTCACCATGAGCAAGTCACTTAACTTCTCTGAGACTCAGTTTCCTCACTTGCATAATAGGAATAATGGCAATATTTTCCTCATGAGGTTGTTAAAGGAATTAAGTGGTTGTGTTCAGTTGGTGTTCAATAAATAGCAATCATTTTATTCCTATTTTTGCACACTTTCTTGTGCTAGTTCCACCCACCCCTTAGTCCATCTATTATAATCCTCTCCAAGATTCTATTCAAGACTGCCCATTTCTGCATAGTAATAATAGTAGCAGCAAACATTTCTACAGTGCTTATTCTGTGCTAAATGAGCACTTTACATATATGAACTCATTTAATTCTCGGAGCAACCCTAAATGGTAGGTTCTATTGCTGTTCTCATTTTATTGAAAAGGATATTGAGGCACAGAGTGGTTAGATGCCTTCATCTGAGGTTGCACAGCTTGCAGGTAGAAGAGCCAGATGTTATTCATTTGCTGTTCAGTAAACCTTTATTGAGTATTCACTGTGAGCCAGGCCCTGCACCAGATACTGGAGCCTTAGCACATAAAATACTCTGTCTGTGTCCTCGAGGAGCCTACAGCCCAGCTTTCCTGGCCACTCAGGACCAAGGCACAGCTTTTGAACTTCCATAGCCATTACTGCCTGCCCCACTCATGGAGCACTCAGGCTGCTGAGTGTCACCCAGATGTTTTACCCTGTAAGCTCTTTGAGGCTGGGCTTCTGTTTAGGGACCTCTGAGTCTTGAAATCTTAGTCTTGCCTTGCATATCCCAAGGACTCGGTAAATATCTTCTATGGAATGGCAGTCTGTCCTACAGCCTCTCAAGGTTGTTTATTCAATTATTCAACTTATTTATTGGGGGACTGTATGGACCAGCTGCTGACCTGGCCTTGGGGATTCAGTGATGGACAAGACAGAGTCCCTGCCCACATGGTGCCCTGCACAATGAGGTGGCATCATCTACTCCTCCCCTCACTCATTCGTGCCCACAGCATGACTTCTGCTCACACCATTTGACTTAAGTTGGGCTCCCTTGGATTTTGTTGGGGAAAGAAGACGGAGTGATGACATTTCGCTGCTTTTGCAAACTCAGGAAGGCAGAGTCAGGGCAGTTTTAAGAAGCTGGTAATATTCCAGATCAACACACCTTCTCATATTTGAACAATAGAGATGTGTCTTTCAGCCTTTTCCAGATTCATTGCTGAAGCAGTTGGATTACTTCACATCAAGACCATCATTATCAATTCATTATCAAACTCATAAATATGGTGCTCCCTGGAGGCCACCTTATTCTCTCTTACCACAGGAGTCCTGCTGAGTTTTAGCTCATTCACCCCCTTGGGGAGTTCTGATCCTCAGGAAGGAAATGATAAAGGTAACAATAGAAAATGATGACATTAAAAAGAGAAAACCAATAGAGAAAAATCAATGAAACAAAGAGATGGTTCTTTGAATAGATCGATACAATTGACAAATCTCTATTAAGGCTGAGGAAGAAAAAAAGGGAGAGGATACAAAGCACCAACCAGTATTAGTAATGAAATGGGATATCACTACAGACCCTGCAGACATCAAATGGAGAAAGCCAGGCAAAAACACTATAAAAAAAAAACAAACCAAAGACTCATATCCCTCACAAATAGAGACACAGGAATCTTTAACAAGATATTAACAGAGAGTTCAGCAAACTATAAAAAGAATTACATACCATGACCCAGTGGGATTTATTACAGGGATGCAAAGTTACTTCAATATTTAAAAAATCAATGTAAACCACCATATTAACAGATGAAAGAAGGAAAATCATACAATCATTATCAATTGGTGCAGAAAAAGCATTTGACAAAATTCAATTTATTAAAAACTCAGAAAAATAAAAATACAAAGGAACTTCCTCTACTTAATAAAAAGCATCAACAAAAACATCTTCACAATTTCATAATTATACATAATTATGAAAGAAAGATCACTTTCTCCCTAAGAAGTAAGATAAGGATGTGTGCTCACAGCACTCTTTTTTTTT
>NW_017731416.1:2481090-2506791 GCF_001890085.2 Hipposideros armiger
AATTCTAAAATACATCATTCCAAAATTAAACCCCATACCCATTAAGTAGTTACTCACCATTCCTCCCTCCAACCCCCAGTCTGCTTTCTATGGACTTACCTATTCTGGGTATTTCATATAAATGGACTCATACAATATGTGACCCTTGTGTCTGGCTTCCTTCTCTTAACATATTGTTTTTGAGATTCATCCATGTATCAGTACTTCATTCCTTCTATGGTTGAATAATATTCCATTGTATATATTTACCACAATTTGTTTATCCATTTATCCATTGATGGACATTTGGGTTGTTTCTAACTTTGGGCTATTGTCAATGGTGTTGCTATAAACATTTGTGAACAAGTCTTTCAGAGCCTGTTTTCAATTCTTTTGGGTGTATACGTGGGAGTAGACTGCTGGGTCATATGGTCACTTTATCTTTAATTTTTTGCAGAGCCATTACACTGTTTTCCACAGCATTTTACATTCTCACCAGCAATGTACAGCGTTTTCAGTTATCCATGTTCTCGCCAACACTTGTTGTTTTCTTCCCCCCCCTTTTTTTAATACTGTTATAGCTATCCTAGTGGGTATGAAGTGGTATCTCATTGTGATTTTGATTTGCATTCTCCCTAATGACTAATGATATTGAGCATCTTTTCACGTGCCTTTGACCATTTGTATACCTTCTCTAGAGAAATGTCTACTCAAGTCCTTTGCCCATTTTTAAAAACTAGGTTATCTTTCTGTTGTTGAGTGGTAAGAGTTATATATTCTGAATATTAATCCTTTGTCAGATATATGATTTGAAAATATTTTTTCCATTCAGTAGGCTATCTTTTCTCTTTCTTGATAATGTTCTTTGATGCACAAGATTTTTTAATTTTGATAAAATCAAATTTTGATTTATTAATTTTGATAAAATTAATTTGTGTTTTCTTTGGTTGCTCAAGCTTTTCTAAGAATCCATTGCCAAATCCAAGGTCATGAAAATTTACCACTATGTTTTCTCCATAGAGTTTATGGCTTTAGCTCTTATATTTAGGTCATTGATCAAATTTGAGTTAATTTTTGTATATGGTGTACTATGAGGGCTTATATTCTTTTACCTGTGCATATCCAGTTGTCCCAGTTGAAGAGACTATTCTTTACTCCACTGAAAATCAATTAGCCACACATGAATGTTTCTGGAATCTCAGTTCTATCCCATTGGTCTATCCTTTTGCCAGTACTTTTTCTTTTTTCCTTTCAGATTAGATTTGTGGTCAGGGAAAACCTCTTAAGTGGATGACACGAAGTATGACGGGAACTCTTGTGAACTCTCAAACCCCTTTGTAACGTTCTTATGAGGTTCACCACTGCCTATATATGTATGCACTGCCTATGTAAGGTATGACAGGAAGGATGAGTAGGAGGAGGGGGAAAGATGTACTAGAAACAGAAGCCAGCATGTGCAGAGGCCCTGAGATGCTAGAGAATAGGCTTCTTTTCTTATGAGGGGAAGTGACACGTGCGCAGTAAGAATGGAATAGAGAGTGAGAGGAAACTAGACTGGGTCACGTAGGGCTTAAGAGGCCTTGGTGGAGAATTTCATCTTTATCATCCTCCCTTTTCCCCTCAACAAGATAAATGCAGATGAATCAGAGGAGGGCTTCCATGGTCAGGACACAGAAGGAAGACTTGGGAATTTGTCAGACTTCCTGGGAGACAGGGTGGGAGGAGGTAAGAAGAGAGAATCGTGTAAATACCAGAGACACCAGAGACACGGGTAGAGAAGGGCTAGGGAAGAGGCACAGACACCATGACAGTGAGTCCAGTTGAGCTCACCGGGCCAAGGGGCAAGAGACTTTACTGCAAGGCCTCCCTACACCGTCCAGGGTCATTTGAGGTTGCCTTCCCTGATGCAGCGGAGAAAATGCAGAAAATGTGGAAGGTCATTATACAGCTTAAAGAAGGTAAAATAGACTCCATCTCCTTCCCACAGGCACAGACACAATTAGAAAACCCCAGTCCTGAGACTGCTGTCTGCTCCCTTCAGTCCGATCCCCTGGCGGTTCTCTGAGACACTTCCTGGGAAGGGGGTGAGGGTGGGGGGTGGCACTTGGGACACAGGCTCTTCTTCTGAGGACCACTTGGGATCTGACCCCACCCCTTCTCTAAGGTTTCCTTCCCAGCTAGGACGCGTTCTTGGGATGGTCCTGTTTCAGATTAGCCCGGACCTCTTCCTGGTTCACTGGGTGTAGCCCAGAGCACTCAGTGAAAGAGGGCTACTTCTAGTGGGGCCACAACCCTTCTCTGAGTCCCTGAGGATCGCCCAGGATCTAGCCCCGCTCCCTGGGAGACTACTCCAGGGCTGACCCCGCCTTCTTAGTGCACGCTGCAGGCCTGCCTCCCTCAGCCAGCAGCAAACCCATGCCTGACCTCTTAATGTAATGCTGCAGGCCTGGCTTGATCCCCAGGTAGAATGCAGCAGGGCTGGCCCCGCCCCCTAGGTGGCCCGCGGCAGGCCTGGCTCCGCCCTCTCTGAGAAACGCATCTGACCCAGTAACATCCTCTATAGGAGCCTCAGGTGGGCATCTCCCGCGACTTCCAGGGTAATAACGCTTCCTCTCTCTCTGCAGTTCAAGCCTGCATCTCTCCCTGCAGTAAGCACTTCATTTAAAGCTCAGAATTGCCGGCGTAAGGGAGGTGGTCGGGGCGAAACCTGGTACTTGGAATGAGAGAGCAGGGGTGGGCTTCAGACCCGAAGGAGGCCTGTAAGCGCACTGGAGAAAAGTCAACCAGGTCTTGCTCACAAACTTCACAAAAGGCGGGTCCGAAAGCCAAAGCCAAACCAATGGGAATCCTAAAGGCCAGAGAGGTGAAAGCCAATCAGCGCAGGGAAAGCAGGGAAGCCAAGTTCTGGCCGGTGAACCCAGGGAGGCTTAGAAGATCTTAAATTGTCCAAGAGACCCGGGCTGGGGAAGGCAGGTGGAGTCCAGACCCAGCGTTCCTGCCCATAGGCTTCCAGGAGGCCCTACACGCTTTTGATTACTGTAGCTTTGTAGTAAGTTTTAAAATCAGGAAGTGTGAACCCTCCAACTTTATTTTCCTCAATTTTTTTTTTTTTTAAAGATTGTTTTGGCTCTTTAGGGCTGTTTGCAATTCCTGCTCAACTGATTTTTGACAAAGGTGCAAAGCAATTCAATGGAGGAAAGATAACTTTTTCAACAAATGATATGGGACAATTCGATAGCTCTTAAGTGGAAAAAAATGGAATCCCAATTTAAGTCTTAGACCTTGTACAAAAAATCACTCAAAATGGGTAACAAACTTAAATGTAAGACTATTTAACTTTTATTTAAAAAATTGGAGAAAATCTTTGGGATTTTGGATTTAGACTTGACATCAAAATGTAAGGTATATAAAAAGGAAATATTGATAAATCTAATTGCATCTAAATTAACAACTTTTGCTCTGCAAAAGGCCCCATTAAGAGGATAAAAGACAAGCGATAGACTGGATGAAAATATTTGCAAACCACATATCCACAAAGGACTAGTACATAGATGCATAAAGAACTCTGAAAACTTAACAGTAGAAAACCAAGCAATCCAATTAGAAAATGGCAAAAGACATGAAGAGAGTTTTCACCAAAGAGAATATACAAATGACAAATAAGCACAGGAAATGATGTTCAACATCATTAGCTATTAGGGAAATGCAAAATAAAACCACAATGAGATATCACTACACACCTATCAGAATGACTTAAAAAAATAATAGTGACACAAGCAAATGCAGGCAAGGATACAGAGAAAGGAGTCATTCATGCATTGCTGGTGGGGATGTGAAATGCTACAGCTACTCTGGAACATATTATAGTTTGGCTATTTCTTAAAACAGTAAACATGCCACTATCATACAAGCCAGCAATAGCACTCATGGGCATTTATCCCAGAGAAATGAAGATTTATGTTCATATAAAAATGTGTTTACAAATGTTTATAGCAACTTTATTTGTAATAGCCCAAAATGGAAACAACTCAGGTGGTTCGACAAATGTGGTACTTCCATACCATGGAATACTACTCAGTAATACAAAGGAACACTATCAATATGTGCAACAACCTGAATGAATCTCGAGGTAATTATGCTGAGTGGACAAAAGCCAATCCCAAAGGCTACGTATTGTATCCTTCTCTTTATATAACATTCTTGAAATGACAAAATTATAGAAATGGGAACAGATTCTTGGTTGCCAGGGGTTAGGGATGAGGAGGGAGGG
The DNA here is from genome assembly GCF_001890085.2 of Hipposideros armiger. Taxonomy (NCBI): domain Eukaryota; kingdom Metazoa; phylum Chordata; class Mammalia; order Chiroptera; family Hipposideridae; genus Hipposideros; species Hipposideros armiger. Next base: position 2,485,340 of record NW_017731416.1, read on the forward strand.
GCAGAGGGAAGGGAAGTAGTTGTGGCTCTAAAAGGGCCACAGGAAGGATCCTTGTAGTGACAGAAAGGTTCTGTATCTTGACTGTGTCAAGGTCAATATCCTGGTTGTGATGTTGTACTATAGTTTTGCAAGATATTATCATTGGAGGAAGCTGTGTAAAGGGTACACATGATCCTCTGTATTATTTCTTACAACTGTATGCGAATCTCCAATTATTTCAAAATGAAAGGTTTAAATGAAAAGATCAGTAAGTGATACATTATTCAATTTTTTCCCCATTTATAATAAAAGACTATGAACCTGTCAGTGTGTAATAAGTGAGCACGCACAGAGGTTAGGTGGAGGTCAGATGAGGACACTCATGATTCCCTCACTCACTTTATCTCTTAGATAAACAGTTGAGACTCTGGGATGGTTGAGACTGTTGTATTTTAAACTGTTTTTCTTCTTAGTCACATATGTTTGATATGTGCCCGTAATAGATTGTGCTTAAAGACTAGAAACATAGGGAACCCAGTGATGAAACGCAAGATGATTATGAGCAACAAAGTGATAAGACCACAATCCTATTTCAAAATAACCTTCATTAATCCATAAATTTCATACATCTGATAAAAAAAATTCTTATGTAGAACATCAAGATGTCTTTGGTACTTCAAAAACAATGTTAAGAAGAGAAAACAGAGGGACAATTATATGCAATTTAGCTTTTCATTCATTGAGAATAAAGGCTCTATCCACACCCACAAAATGCTATGTGCAGAGTGCTTGTGAATAGTGGCCTGACAGCTTTCCCCTCCAGTCATTTATAAACAAAACACAGAAGTTATAAAAATAAAACTAGTGTTTTTAAGCATAAAATTCCATAATTTTAGACACCAGTTTTTGGAAAACAGTTTTTGCTTATACTTGATGCTGTGTCCTGACAGTAAACCTTAAAGTACTTTTTAGTATATATCCAGTCCCCAAACCAGATATGACATAACATTTTTTAGTATATATTTTTCAGAAAATTATGATTTCTCTTATATAATTTAATGAAAGTTAAACATTGTGCGTTTGTTGTTAAATGATACAAAGTGAAAATTTGTCTGCAACATTATTGTTAATGATTGCATTAAAACACACTTTAGAATACAATGTTTGATATGATATTCTCAAAGAATTTGTTTAAAACTTCAAACCACTCCTTTGTCTCATGCCACACAAAAATGGCAAAACCAGTTGTAAGTTTTTCAAAGAGAGTTGTAGTGACAGGCGTTTGCAAGTCACAGGTGGCTGGGCATTGCTGATGGGTGTGCACGCATGAATTTGTCAGCTTTAAAGTATCCTGTACTGTTGTGTGTCTGTCCACTGTCTTATCTAGGGCAGTTGGGAAATGGAGGGTCCTGGTTAATTAAATATTCTCCATACCTGAAAATTACTGTATGTCTTTAGTACTGGAACAGAGTCAAGAGATTCCAACCTTTGACTAGCTTAGAGTTCTTGGACTAATCAAATGGGATGGCTACAGAATTATTCGTACCTATCTCCCATGCTGTGTGTCTGAAGCCAGTCAAGTAATGCATCAGGTTTTTCTTTACATTTTAGCTTCTTTCTCACTTGGTACAATTCCTACTTCGAGTCACAGAAAACCCCAACTCACTTGATGTAGGTCATGAGGAAAATAGAAATCTCGAGGTCGGGCGGCTTCAGAGTGGTTATTTCAGCAGCTCATTAAGGTCCTCGGTTCTTTGGTTTTCTCTCTTTTGCCGTCTTCCGTGGATCAACTTGGCTGCTCTCAGGGTCACAAGATGGTGACCATGGGTCTCGGGGGGTATTTGTAGTTAATGAGGGTATCAGGAGGGAAAAAAGACACCATCTCTTTCCCAGGATTTCTTTATCCCCCCAGCTCCCGCCTCTCCTTGGCTAGAAATGCGCCCCCTGCTCGCCCCTCAGCCAGTTCCTGTAAGGAGAAAGGGAGCTTCCTGATGGGCTTAGACTACTGAACAGAGCTGACATTCTGTAGGCAGAGAAGACACGAGAAAAACTATGCGTTTGGTTTGGATACTACAAGACTTCGTGATGAGGACAATTAAGTAAATATACCAGTAGGTTCAGAACAGAAGCTACTCTAGGCACCTGTTTGTAGGACATGAATTTTGAGATGTGTATTAGCTGCTATACACATATACAGTGTGTACTGTTGATAAAGAACTGCACAGTGGTTATGAGGGCAGGCTCTGAGGAAATCCTAGCTCTGTCATTTGCCAAACTGCCTTAGATAAGTTGTATAACTTCTCTGAGCTTACCTGACACAATGGGACCTTATGGAGTTGCTGTAAGGATGAGGTGAAACGATACACATAAAGGGCTAGGTCTAGTGCCCAATGCATAGTTAGCAACCAATTAACGTTCAGCGCTGGTATGAAGGCAGTGATGATGCTAATGAGCTAGACATGACTGTGTACCTCTCAACAGCTGAACAGCTGGTTTCCCCTGCTTTTACTCTTTCCACCAACCGTTCTCCCCTTGACTCAGTATTCTCTGCATAGCATCCAGAGTTATTTGTTAAAAACACGCAGTAGATTGTATCATTTTCCTGCTCAAATCTCTCCACTGGCTCCCATTACATCTAACATCAGATCTGCAGCCCTTATTTATTACAGCCTACCGGGCCCCATGTGATCTGGCCCATCTCTCTGCTCTCCACAATTCCCCACACAGACCCCTCTACTTAGCTACAATGGCCTGGATCCCATTAAGTTCTTCTATCACCTTTTGCACGCCTGTTTTGCCTTCTGCCCGGATGCTTCCCCCACCAGATCTTCTCATCTTGTCTTCCCATTTACTCATATCTCTGCCCTAACTACCTTCTCACAGAGAGCTTCGTCATCTGTCCTCTTAAAAACAGTCATGACTCTTACTTCCTGTTGCTCCTCCTCTTAGGCTAGATTCCCCACAAAACAGAACCTGAGGCACAAGCTTATGCGCTGACACTTTATTGAGGAGGAGTACAATCCCAGGGAAGCAGGGACAAGGACACAAAAGGAGCAAACGGTGAGGTGAACAGGGCCCAGCTTTGTACTAAGTGTAGCCTAGTGCTTGGTCTTCAGGGATGCCTTTAGGCAGGACATAGGGAGCATTGCCTCTCAGTACAGACTGTCCAGAGAAGGAAGAGAGAATTTATCTGCAGGCCCCTATTGTACGCCACCTCCCACTGGTCAAGTCCACCCGTCAGGCAGGAACTCCCCTCACCTCTGTGTTGTAAAGAGTGGCCCCTCTAGGCAGCCACTGGGGAGGCCAGAACCCTAGTGTCCAGTGTGCCTGCTGCATAGGCATGGATGCCAGGGTCTCCTTGTCAGTTGGTGCCATGCGCAGGGCTTTTTGATCTGAGGTAGTGGGTGTAACAGCAGCGGGCCTAGCTCTAAGGCTGTGGGAACAGCTGATAGGGCCTCCCTGGCCAGGAAGCAAGGCAAGCAGCCCAAGTTCTGGTGTGGGTGGGGGTGAAGAGGTCAGTGCAGCTGCCCAGATTTGGGTGGTTTATAAACCAGCCCAGTTCCAGCTTCTCCGTCCTCATCTTGCATAGTTCTCTGTGTAGCACTTAAGACGGTCTGCCAGACTGTTGCCTATTCATTTGAATGGAGCATATATTCACCAGAATGGAATCTGCATAAGGTAGGCAATCATCTTTTGGAATGATTTTTCTTTTTTTTTAGATTGTCATGTTATTTACCGTTCTGTACGGTGCATTGGAAAACAAGGTCACGAGAAAAGTTTGTGGGTTTGTTTCCCTGTTGATAAAGGAGATTGGCCCTCCCTTTGCGCTCCTCCTGCCCTGCTCCCTGTTTCGTCTCTCTCCCCAGCCCCAGTAGGGTGTGATGCTTTGTGGTCTGGAGGCAGGGCCTTCTCATCCCCAATCCTCCCTGTGCACATGGAATTCTGAGAGAAGCTGAGCTTCATTTCCTGCTGTGATCAGGGCCTTTCTTAGGTCCCTGGCACCATCAATCTAGCACCTGGGAGTCGGATGGGACTTTTGTCTCTGGAACAATACCATGGTGAAGGGTTTTCTTGTTTATCTCCCTCTACTTTTACCATTCACAATTCCCCTTCCATCACTGCATCATCTCATCCATCCCAACTTCTTAAAATCCCTACTCAACACCATTTCTTCATTGCCTTGAAAAATTTCCCAAATCACAGTTATCTCTTGAATGAATACCTTACTTATCTCCATGCTTTACTTCTCTCCCTAAATCAAAGTTAAAAAATTATTTCTGAGTGTGATCCCAGGTCTAGGATTTGGAATTTATTGCCTACATTCCTTAACTTCTAGATGACTAAATGACTCATCATTTAAGAAATCAGCATGCATGTTAGACTTTAAGGGAAACCTTTAACCTCATAGCTCTTTTTAGATCAGAGAAGCCCTAACTTCTCTAAGTACTAGCAAAATAAAAGCATGGACTTGCAGAATTGAGAATGGCCTCAGAAGTTCATTTAGTATTACCACTTTCCACTGCATTCATCCCCAACTCCCACTTGAGAGATGAGGAAACAAGGCCCAGGAAGGGAGGTGCTCATCCAGGTTCACCCAGCCAGAGCGGGGCACCAACAGTCCCTGTGCCTCTCTGTCCAGGGCTCTGCTAAGATCCAGGCTGCTTCTTCAATCAACGTCATGGTTTGGAATGAAGATTTACTAAGACATTTTTTGGACAGGCAGCAAAATGTTAAATGATGCAAGACAAGGAAGACAGTTTCCTGCCTCCTCTCACCTTCTCACATGACCTCCCAGTCTGGCTTCTCATGGGTAATTCTGGGGACTGACTGACCGGCCCATGGTGGACCTGACCCATGGTTAGTGACAGGAAACTTTTGGTTGCACCTCTAGGAGGTGCCCTGTTTCCTTCTGGTCCCAGGGCTTGTATGTCACCTCTGGGTACCCTGCAATCTGAAATAACCTGTAGGAGACATGTTATTTGGCAGCAGTTTTTATCGTATGGTTGTGCTTTTGGTAAGAATAAAAATAGGAAAAAATTTTAAAATTGGCAAAGTAGAAAATACATATATTGGAGATTTTTAAACTTTTTGGGGCTTGTAAAAATACATTGATAACTTCCTTTGGTGTGCCTCTGAGTCTGTCTAGCTAAATCCCTCACTGATAACCAAGAGTCAGGGTTGGCGGAAGTCACCTGAACTTATTTGCTTTTAGCTTCCCAGTCCAAACTTACTGAATTGTATGAAAACAAAACTTAACTTTTTTTTTCTTTTTTTGCGAAGCATCCTAGTTGGCTACTGAGAATCTTCAGTGTGTTTGCAAGTCCTGAAGCAGAGTTTCAAGGAAATTCTAAAATTTTCTGTGTGAAATCTAGCCTATTTAATAGAGCAATTCAAAGAGGTGCCAATTTCTACTGGCATCTGATGCCACTTCCCTGAAGTCTTGCTCGATTTCATCACTCACACTTCACCTTTTTTATTCCAAGGTGACTTTTAGTTTCACTCCTATTTTATGCACAGTAGTCATGATAGCCCACTTCAGATGTGAGCATTCTTTCTAAGAGATATGTCGTACATCTGGTTAGCAGCAGCTACCTTGTCCTTCTTCTTTGGGAAGCCGAGAAGTTTGTGGAAGCCCAGTTCCTGTTCCCTGCATTAAACAGAGCTATTTCTGATCTTGGTCAGTCTGCAGAACCTGACTTACATATGACCCTGAGTTATTAAAGCCACACACCTGGAGGCCTGCCTGGATTATGTAATGGGACCAGGAGTCTGAATCAGGGACTTCGTGCTTAGAGCCGAGAACAGAGTTCTGCTTTTCCAAACACCTCACAGTGTGGGCAGGAGATGAACCCAGACTCTGAGCTTTGGGGCTCTATCTTGACCAGGACTTAGAATTACGTTTCAGAGGGAGGCACAGCGTGTTTCCAAACTTCCCTGCTTCCTTTCATGCCCAGTCTTTCTTCTCTTTTTCCTAAGATGGAAAGTGCCATCCCTTCCTTGATCCAGCTGTAGAGAATCTGGCCTCAAGCCTCAGAGTTTCAATCACTGGGTGGCAGGGATAGAGAGAGGGCTGGATCCCAGACCAAAACCTGTGTGAAGGCAGGGACCATGCTGGACCATCCACTGCTGTCTCCCCAGCACCTGGCACCGTGCCTGGTGCATAGGAGGGCTCAGTAAATATCTCTTGAAGGAAAGAGCAAATGTAACATCTTTTCCTCCACATCACCCGGTAGTTTCCCCCTTCTCCTGAGATTTAACTAACTTTATCCTAAGAAAAGTCCCTCTGCCCCTCGTCCAGGCCAGGAGTTGTCACAGGGGCATGAACAAGACACTGCTCCCCCCAGGCCAGGAAGTCACCCAGTACCCATACAGCTGGAGCAGGAGGCAGTTCGCCAGAAATTCCTGCCTGGCCTGGCTAGGGTCTCCCTTCTAAATCTGAGGCCAGATTAGGGCTACAGTATGACCCCTTGGGGGGCCCAAGTCCTTACAAAGATGCTCCCAGTTTATTCAGGCTCCAAGGCTGATCTCCAGAGTAATTAATGACTGGTTGGTTAGGATGTTCCAAAGTTGTGGTTGTTGAAAAGGGTTCCAGAAAGGTTTGGGAGCCCCAGGCTTGGAAATGAGGTCCCACTGTGAAAATGTCTGGTTCTCAGAAAGAAGGGACCCTGATCACAGCTTGGCCAGGCTCGGCAAATGTCACCTGGGACTGCTCCTGTGTGCCCAGGATTTTGTATGATTCTGCAGCTGGGAGAGGGCAGATTCAGGAGAGAGAAATGCAAACTTGGCTTTTTCGCAGGTTGTGGGTTCTCAGCGAGGGGGAGTGTCACTTGACTTTGCCTCCAGGGACCGCTCTCCGTGTGGTGTACGGCTCCACAAGCTATGGCCGCTGATTAAGACCAGCTGTGCACCTTGCGAGCACAGCCTTGGAGAACCCGGCCCGGGAAGGAGCCGAGAGAAGAGAGAGGTGAGGAAGGGTGTGTTGGGTGTGGGAGGGGGCTGTCGCTTGCCAGGCGACCCGTGAGCCAGGAGCTGGAACGTGCCGCTCGGTGGAGCGTGCAGAGATTGCCCTGGAGCGCCCGAGACCTCGCGCCCCGCTGCTCCGCGCACCTGCCGCGGGCCCTGCACGGGTCTGAGCGGCGGGCGGGCGGACCGCGCGCACAGGTGGCGGCGATTGGGCAGGCGGGGCCCGGAGGGTGACGTCACGGGCTCCGGTCCCGGCGGCAGAAATAGGGCAGCCGCGGCGTCGGTCGCGCAGCAGCGGGCAGAGGCGGCTCAGAGAGCCGGAGCCCCGACAACCTCCAGGGCGCCCGGGACCCGCCGACAGCCAGAGAGACCGACCGAAGGACGCAGGGCCAGGTCGCGCCGCCGCTGCCGCCACGGGGCGCTTCCGCCTGCCCAAGTCCGGCCACCTGGTCTTCTCCTCGGCCCCGGCCGCCGCAGGTACGCGGGTGCGGGAAGGGTGCCAAGCCGCCGCCACCAACTGGTCCGGCTGCGCCCCGCTGGGGTCCCAGCGCCTGCGGCCGCACGTCTCCCACAGGGCCCGGCGGCGGGCGCTTGCTTGTTTTCTCAGCCCGCGCGGCGAGAGTCAAGTTTGCCCGCCTGCGGGCACAGGACCACAGGCTACCCCGGTAGGGGCCAGGACTCGGGGTAAAGACTGGGGCGCCGAGGCTTGGGGCCCGGGTCTGCAGTAGGGACCGGAGTGACCTGGCTGGCGCGCGGAGCGCGGCGCAGAACCGCTGGGGCCGAGGCCGTAGCCCGCGTCGGGCTCCGAGACCCTGGAGGCGCTGCTCTTGGGCGCGGGACCCCTAGCGGCCTCGGCGAGCCAGGCTGGCGGCGGCCCATCTGCTCGGACCCGTGCCCTTGGCGCCGGGGTGCGGGGCGGGCGTGCTCGCCCCCTCTCCTCCCTCCAGCTTTGCGGGGAAACTTGCGTCTCCTCGCTGCAGCCCGAAGGGCTCGCTGCACCTCGCCTGGCTCTCACTTCGCCGGGCTCCCCCGCGTCTGGGGCTGAGCCTGGGGCTCCGCGGGTGAGGCTAGGGAGGAGGGACCCGGGACAGAAGCCGACACCCGGCAGCCGAAGACTCTCGTTCTGCCGGGCTGGTCGTTGCTCCCGAGCGAGCGCCGGTGTTTCCTGCTGGGGGGGTCACGAGGGAGCAGTGTGTTTGGGGGACGTTCAGGCAGGGGGCTTGGCCCTAAAAGAGCTTGTACTGTGGGTGATCTCCGCCTCTCTTGGCGCCAGCAAAGGAAACCTGTTCCAAGTTTCGGGGGGGACCTAGGCGACGCAGGCAGAGCGCTCCGTTTTGGGCGCGTGTCGCCTCGAGTTTGGGGCGAGAGAGGAGGGAACCTTCGGAGCTCCCTTCACCTGACTAAGAGGCGCCCGGAGCACGGTCGCCCGAGGCCTAACACCTGAGGACTTTGGCGCCCGCCACTCTTGCTGGGGCAGAAACCCACTGGAAGCAGTAGGGTTTCTCACAATGCCCGGAACTTGGGGAGCAGCCGTGCAGCGCGTCCAGCTGCTGGAAGTGCCCGGGGACCGGCGATGTGGGGCCCTGCTAGGTTTGTATCATCGCCGGGAGAGTTGGTCCCCCAGGAGCTGTCCAGCCAACCTCGCTCCTGATAACTGTCACCGACATTGATGAATTGCGCTTCCGCAGCCTTTCCTCCGCTCCCCTCTAGGTGTCGCTTCCGCTGAGGTTTCGGGCAAGTGGAAAACAGCGACAGTGGCTTTGGTCTGTTCCCGTCCTAAATTTGTTGCAACCCTGTGCACCAGGAACTGTACTAGATGGGCCCCGGAGGTACAGACATCCACCTACATTTTCTGGGCCAAAGATAAATAGAACTTCAATAGGAGGTGGCACGGTAACTGCTAATCAAAATGTATACCCGAGGGCGAAAAAGGATAGGAAAGAAATTCGGACTTTTCTGAAAAGTCCCAAGTTATTTTCCTACCATCAGGCCTAGGAGAAAGCCAGAGATGACTTTTAACAGTGTCTTCTGATCCTGGAATGGCCAGAGATGGGCTCTGAGTCTGGGTAGTGGTCAGGTGGAGGGCTCACCTGGGAAGCAAATGGTCACGGGAGTGAGTGATGTGGCTTTTATGATGCCAGAGCCGCAGCCACCCTCATGCTCTAGCTCAGATGGAAAATGTGAGCTAATGCCCCACAGGGCCCATGATGTCTGCTTTCCATCTTAGTTTTGTGGGCAGACCCTGCAGCATCACTAGACCATTTCTGTTTAGACACGCTCAGCTGAATGCTCGCTTTCTTCCCATACTAGGGAAAAAGACAGCCCCCTCCAAGAAGACTTCAGCCTGAGCCAAAGGTCATGCAAGAAAATAGTCTTTGATGTAATCTATTAAAATTGCTCATTAAAGTTGTTCCAGTGGCTTCTGCTCATTAAAGTTGTTCCAATGGCTTCTGCTCTCTTAGAATTTTATGATCACACTCAGTTTTTGTTTATTCCAGGAAGGCTCTTTTTGCACCAGAGAGGTGCCAGCTTGTTCTGGGCACAGAGAGAACTTCCGTCCCTTTGTGCCCTGTAGGTGGGTGAGGGAAGGTTAGGTTGGATTTTCCTACCTTGACCAGTCACTCACCCAGGATTCTTCCGTTCGTCCTCTAAGGGCCACAGGATTTTTTTTTAAAAAGTGATCTTCATGTTGTGATCTTTTCTTTGACTTAACACTATATTCCAGAAACTGGCATTGAATACTCAGGATTTCCTAAAAATCTACCTTAATTCCTACTTTGCCTTTTTTGGTATTTCTCTGCAAACTCAACCTTCTTGTGTTGCTTATGTGTGGTCAATGTGTGCTTACTAATTTAATGAAATTAGGTAGTTATTTGATGAGCACATCTTTCCTTACATTTTCTGCCTCAATGCACAATATAAGGCATGGAACTTCAAGTAAAAATCAAACTACAGTTGCGGGAACATGGTACTTAAGAGGTATAATCTGAATCTTGAAAGGATGAGAGTTACTGGAAGTCGTGTGTGTGTGTGTGTGTGTGAGTGAAATGTCACAATAAACAGGAAGACCATAGATTTATACATTGCACATAGACTAATTTAGGCATCTAATGTATTAAATGTTGGAACAATTAACCAAAGACATAAAGAATTAATAGGAAATGTAATGTAATTTCATTATGGCTTGCTGCAGGGTTACCCTGATATATTTCCATGTCTAATTTCCCTGTGTTGGTATTTTAAAGATTGTCTTCAGAAGTTTGAATCCTTTTCTTTTTTTCCTAAAACACTTATAAATCAAACTAGGGTCCTAACCTTCCAGAAGAAATTAATATATATCTTCCTGGTTTTAGGTTAGGGTTTATATGGCTCTTTTTTTCCCTTTTAACATTGGGCCGTCATAGAGAAGAGGACTGTAGGATTTTGGTGGTCTCCAGTGGATTTCTATTGGTTAACTACTAACATCCCATGTGTAAAATGCACCACCCCTCAAGTAATTGGCTAAAGCATATACATTTCCAGTAAGAAAGGTTGGAAATGCAGGTGCCTCAGGGTACACACCTTACCTGTTGTCTTCAAGGCTGGGTAGTGTCGCTTGGTTCTGCCAAATCATGTTCATAATTTCTGATCCTGTCAGTTACAATGAGAAGCCATTTCCACATAGCTAATCCATAATGTCTGGTTTGGTAATGTTAGCATATTCTGGGAGAGAGGCCGAGAGAGAGAACCCGTCAACAGTCTCCTCCAAAGCTCTGAAGGTCAGAAGTCCCGCTTTTCCCAAAGAAAGCTTGTTCCTGGAGGAGGAAAGAGAAGTTTGTATGAAACCCACTGCCTGTTTAACGTCGGTGCTTCTCTCTGGCCTCTGACCCTGTTCCTTAAAGACAGCTTACATGCCAGCCTCTGTTCTCTGGTGGGGCAGATTCGGAATTTACACATTCATGTTGCTTTCTTCCTAACCATTTGTATTCTTATGTCACATTGTTTTCAGCTTTCTTCAAAAAGCAAGTCAGAATTTAGAATGTTAAGTCATACCAATTTTTAGTACCTCTGCAATTTTAAATACGAATAAATGACAGCACAGGTATCAGCTTAGATTAGAAAACCAGAAAATCCTGTTGTTTTCACAAGGATCAGGTAGAGTCTAGTGGGGTCCATCCAGCACTAAAAAAATGCAAAATCAGTCTATGTAGACAGAGAATGCAAACATTCCATACGTAAGTTTGTAACAAGGTAAAAAACAAAACAGTTAGTTGCCTAGGGGCTTGGGTTTTGATCTAGCTCTGGCCGCCGATTTGGCTTCAGAGTGGGTGAATTCCTCAACCCCCCAGGACTAAGACCTGGTTCCCCTGAGTGTGGGGAAAGTGAGGGAACAGTGAACTACTTCTCTTGGAAATGAGATGTCTTACATATCCAGGGTTTGGGCTTTGAGTTATTTGAAAGAAAAGGTAGTCCCAGCTGTTTTATGAAAACATTCTCAGGTAGATTTATAACCAATCTTAGGACCTAGCATGCATTGAATGAAGCTTACAAACCTAAATTGATCTCAGAAGGACCTCTAGATTGCACAGAGGGTTTGTGACATTATTGACGGTACCTTCCCATGTCTATAACTGGCATCCTTGTATTTCCTTCTGTCTGTAGGCCAGTAGGACTATTTGCATTTGAGGAGTAATTTGTCAACAGATCCACTTCCCCCGGAGCGATTGTCTTTGCCATGTCAGTGCGCCCCATGAGCCGAGGGGCGTCCTTGCTGCCTGGCATTCTATGCATCTCCTGGTGGTTTGTTTTTTTCAACCACATTTCTTCTTGGCCAATAAAGACAGCAGCAATGAGGGCTGAGGAGAGCATGCAAAGTGGCCCATCCTGGGGTGGGGTGCAGGACAGGGGGCAGCTTGGCTTTCCTCCTTGCTCTGCTCCTCCATCCTTGGTCAGAGCCATGAAAACTGGAGGAGCACAGCTCTTGGAAGATCTCAGAAGAAAGGGAGACCTGGGGCACAGGGCCTCCTATAATAGATTTTCCCCATGAGGCTAGAAACAACTGTTCATTGAAATAGGTATTGAGAGGCAGCAGAGGATGGGGGCTAAGAGCACAGATGCTGAGTCTACCTGCCTGGCTTGAAGTCCCAGCTCTGCTACTTATTTGCCACATAACCTTGGCAGCGTACTTACCTCTCTGTGAACTGTCTTCTCTGACTAGGGGGTCATCATTGCCCTCCTCATCAAGCAGAAATGAGGGTTATGAGTTAATACCTGTAAAGCACTTAGAAGAGTGCCTGACACATAGTAATTGCTATATAAATGTTAACCAAATAGATAGCGGTTATTAGACAGATCATCAAAATTGATTTAGACCCAATATTCTTTTTTTATGTACCGAACTGTCATAAAATGTGAGTTGTGAATTTTTAGGTGGTTGCTGCTGTAGGTGTCATGAATTGTCACTCACCATGAGTATAAGATGACATCTAAGATGCATCTACTATGCAAATGAAGTCCGATATACTGGTGGCCAAGCTGAGCTAAACTTTACAAAGAAGCTGCCTAGGAATGTTTTAGTAGTTGACCTGGCTCACGTGTTCCCCTGTCTTCAAATCAAACCTTCCAAGACCTCAACACAAACCAGGGACAACTGCAGGTGCAGCGGGGCCGAGCTCCAGCTTCCTGAAACACTAAACAGCCGGTTTAAAGCCAGGGGTCAGGGTGCGCCATCCTACATGGAGCGATTTGCAGCTTGCCAAAATGTCAGTTGAAATGAATGGAATTTATTTTGATGCTATCCATTAATAATAACACATCAAACATAATTGGTCTTGGATTCCTAGGCAATTTGAAAGCTACATCCTAGATTTCATGGGTTGAATATTTCATAACTCCAGAAACTGACATCTGGACGTTAACTTGAGTAAGTTTTGATTATCTCGCTGTTTTCAGTTTACTTGGGCTCAAAGGCATGAGCATGTGTGCTCAGCCCAGGAGGACTGTTTGAGAGTGGATAAGTAGGGAAGAATTAATAAAAGTGGAGTAGGAAGCAATGTCTTTCTAGTTCTAGCTTGAGTTACTATTGTTGGTTTTTAAAAAAATTCCAAGCATCTAGTAACTGCTTTCTGCAGTCTCTGGAACACGGCTTTGCATTCAGAAGAGAATAATTTATGGAGAGTGGGGAGTTGCCCTATATTTTTAGAAAAACTGGTTTCAGTTAGGGAAAGACATTATTCTCTTTTCATCTTGAATGTGATGTTTCACTCCTCCCCGGTGCTGTAAGAACTCACACACCCCAGCTAGAGCACTGGGTCTGGAGCGCAGAGTTGAGTGGCTGCTGGGAACGCTCCTGCCCTCTCCCAGCAGCAGCCGAAACCACACTGTTCCGGTTTCTTCAGGTGTGGAGCAGGTGCTGATGGGAGCAAGACTGTGACCTTCACATTATATTTACTGGCCACCTGGACTATTTCCCCAGTAGCTTCAGCTTTGCCAACAGATGTCAGAGATGAACGGCTGAAGAAATAGATGTAAGAGTGGGAGCCTATGGACTCTTTGAAACGAGGAGACACCTTCTCTTACAAGAAAGTCATAACTGACAGTGTTGCCTTTTCATAGGCTAGTGTTATATGACCACAATTTTTAGTCTGACTTCTCCTGCCTGGGGGAATTTCTGTCTCAAGATGGGAACATAAAGCACATCTGAAGAGGCAGCTCTATTTGGATGTGGAAAGCAGCCAAAGGAAAACTGAATTGTGGCAGGAGTGTAATTGGTGGCCCTGGCCTCAGCACTAGTGATCGCATGATACCTCCAACCCCTCTTGTTTAGAGTTGGCATCCTGCAAAGCTGCTGGCTTTGCGGGTGAGCAGGGGTGGACTCTGCAAACTGGCTATCATGTCCCCCAAGCAGCTGATCCTCTTGGACTGGGATGCCTAAGCCAGGTCACATCGGCTGCTGGCCTCCAAGGAGCTCTGTGTTTTCATCTCCCCAGCCATGATCAGGATGCAGTGTGGACCACATGCGGTTAAGCACGAAATTGTGTGGTGCTCACAGAAATTAATAACTCCTAAAGGTTCCTTGGGTAAAAGTTGTAAATACTGAACCACGAGTTCTATCTGGCCATGTTTCTTAGGTAGAGATGCTGAAATTAAGGTTGGAATATGCTCACAGTAGAAACCTTAAAAAAGAAAAAGTACAGCTAATTGGGCAAGTGGGCTAGCCTGTGTCCTTGTCCCCTTAGCACAATGCCCAGAACACAATAGGGAAATGAATGTTTATTGTAGCTGATCCTTAGTTTTTTTATCCAGATAATTCTATGATTACTTTTTTTTTTTAAGAAATTTTATTGGGGAACAGTGTGTGTTTCCAGGACCCATCAGCTCCAAGTCAAGTAGTTGTTTCAATCTAGTTGCAAGGGCACAGCCCACCATCCCATGCGGGACTCAAACCAACAACCTTGTTGTTCAGAGCACACGCTCTAAACATCTGAGCCACCCAGCTGCCCCTCTACGATTACTTTGAATTGTCCATTTCTGGTCTTCTGGGACTTTAGACAATTTATCACATGAGCCTGAGGAAACACTTTAAAAGTTGTTGAAATTCCATTGTCCATGGGATACTTGAATTCTGCAAAAATGGTCTTGAAATGAAAAGATTGGGCCTTAGAATGCCATTTTGAGGCTTGTAAACTGAGTCATCAGCTATAAATGGGATGCCACAGGCTTAACATGATTCCTCATCAGCTTTCTGGGGAAATTCAAGCCTGGATCTATGGTGACATAACAGCAGGGACCTAAATTTCTCACCCTGGTTTGTTCTTGGAGATGTAGTGGTAGGTGGGTGGTGTTTCAAGTGAGTTTCTACAGAGCAGCTAGCATGTACAGAGCTCTTACTATGTGTCTGACACCGACCCCTTCAATCACCACAGCAAGCCTATGAGATACGTATTATTGACCCCATTTTAGAAGTGAGTAAACTAAGGCTCAGAAGCAATGTAACTTCTCCACAGGAGAACAGAAGGGTTGGTGCCAGGATTTAAACTCGGGTTTATCTGATTCTGGAGTACAAGTATGAACTAACTACCCTGTGGCTTGCTTACACTTTGCAATGCTTAATTCTGAGCCCTTGTCATTTTCTCAACAGACTCAACAAAATGAAAACAGGACACGTTTGGCTTCATCTTGCACTGCTCGGGGCTTCCCTGCCAGCTGTGCTGG
The DNA here is from genome assembly GCF_001890085.2 of Hipposideros armiger. Classification (NCBI taxonomy): domain Eukaryota; kingdom Metazoa; phylum Chordata; class Mammalia; order Chiroptera; family Hipposideridae; genus Hipposideros; species Hipposideros armiger. Next base: position 2,500,475 of record NW_017731416.1, read on the forward strand.
GGTGGATGGACCCAGGAACCAGCAGAGGTCCGAACGTGGGTGTGGAGGAGTTGCAGGCAGAGGTATGGTCATGTAACAGCTGACATGACATTTCAAACTGATTGCTTTTCAGTGTTACAGTATCTGATCTCCCCTCCACCTTTAGTTTATATCAATGAGATTGCAGTGTGAATTTAAATCGTTCCCTCTTGTTGGTAGGGGACAGAAGGAAGCAACATGTGTTGATATGGACAGGAGATTTATATCATGCTGTAAGTAATGGTCTAAATCTCTCCAAGGCTGAAAATGCATTCCATAACCCAGCTGTAGTTGCATGGTTTGTCTTCCACAAAGACCCTCAAGAGAATGGCCTTTCTGTATATTTAATGAAACTCGGAAAATGCCGACTCATTGGTGGAGAAACCCCTGTGAATTAATGCACTCTTTTAATTACAGAATATGTTTTAAAAGAAATGAACTCCTTTTTGGGTCTCTAGATAAGAAGACACAGGCTGAGAAAGAGCTGGCAAATAGAGGTCCTAAGGGAGGCCACCTTAATGAACAGATAAGAATGATTAATGGCATGTTAGGTATCTATAAATGCTTCTAAAATGCTTGGAAAACTTGTTCTCAAATACCTCTCTGGAGAGCCTCGATACACTGCTAATTGCTTAGTGAACTCGGTCTTAAGTACTGAAGAGGATTCCTAAGCTGGGCCTCACCCTGCTCAAGTAGCAGGCCTCATGAATTTAGGGCTCACAGGGGACATAGTTTTTCTGCAGAAAAGGTTTCGTATGTGCTGAGCCTTAAGAAAACTACCTGGGATTTTCTTTATGAGGCTATGTCGTATCTAAGAGCTTCTCAAGGCATTTTAACTTCCATTATCTTTCTCGATACGTACCCTTGTTCCTTTTTTTCTCCTCTGTGCGTGTTTCCTGTCCTGTGGTATGAGAGAGAAAAATTACCTCAAAAAGTCAACATTACCAGAGAGTGAATGACGGTACACAGTGTATGGTAGGATTAATGCATTATTTGATCAAAAGACACGATTTCTCTTTCATTATTACTTAATTGTAATGCGATCCCAAGCCTACGAGCCTTAATCTTCAGGGAGCTTCAGAAGTAATTTACCGCACGCTTTTCCTGCTGAAGTTAGCGTGGCTTCCTTTTGTGGTGAGCAGATGATTAAATAGAAACACTATCTCGCCCATCTAAATCCATGAAGGACGCAACTTAATGCTCTTTTGAGAAAGTCTGGAGACTGGCTTGCTAGTGAGCACAGCATTTCCCATATGGGAACGGCTTAATCATTATTCTCACATCCATACAGAGAGAAAATGATCGCCTAAATCCTACAACTATATTGTGGAATATTTAATAGCAGAGCAAACAGGCACACACACACAGGTGTGCTTACTTAGACTTGGGGCTCATTGGCCCATAGTTTCAAATCACGTCCTTCAGTTAAGAGTCCAGCCAATTAAGGTGGGATTTAGTTGGAGGTAAATTGAAGGTAAATTAGTATCAACCCAGGACCTCTTTATCTTAGCTGTTACCACCCTAACACTTTGTGTACCAACAAGAAAGAGCAGATGCTGCTCATTCTGAGGAAGTGAGGCTTTTTGTTGGGGGCTGTGGCTTTACTCCCCATCATCCCCATTAACATAGAGCCCAGAAGAGGCCATTGGCTCCCAGGTCCAGGAATTTCAGGGCTTTCAGAAAAGGAAGTGATGCTCTGCAGACTCCCGGACGCAGGAACTACAGTCTGATTGGTCCAATTTTTTTTTTTTTTTGCTATAGGTTGTGTTTTTGCAAAGTGTTATACCTTCTACTCATTGAGTCATAGCAATGATTAAATGAGATGATAATGTGAAGGTCCCAGTACATAGGATGGCTCAGTAAACGTTTAGATAGAGATATAGAACATTTATTTGCAACTAATTAGTTTGCTGACCTTGATCCCACTTGATGCTTGTCCCCTCCATGTCCATAGTCACTAGGGTCCTCTGTCCACATGCCTGAATCATCCCTTTTTCTGAGGCTCAGCGCTGGCTCTTACCTTTTATCTGGAACCTTCTTTGACTATTGGTGACAGTTGAGTTCTTTCTCTGAACTCGTCTTTCCTACCTTTTTTATTTTTCTTACTGTTACATTTTTATTTTAGCATATGGATGAGGCCTATCTTATTTATCGTTCTCTTCCTCACAGTGTCAAATCCTATAAAAAGAGCAAAATAGAAGCTCTGTGTGTTTTTTAGCCAATCTATATTTTTTCAACATTTGATAGTAGTCATGACGTCACTGCTGCTTGCCAAATTCAGACTAGACCACCAAGGACTTAAGTGTGTGACGTGCCTCCCTGCCAAGAGGGCTCATTTCCAGTGGAGACACGAATGGTTGCCCCAGCAAACCTGTAGGCAGCCGGCCAAGCCAGGCTTGTATCTTGCCCACATCTGAGATAGTCCTTTGGTGTTACAGGTTCTTGGTAGTTTCTTCTTTGAATTGTAGTTATTTATATATCCATCACTCACTGCCCAAATCATGTGAAACTCCTTGAACAGTTTCCTCAGACAGTCTTATTTTCTGGAAGAATCAGAACCAACAGACTTTCCCGAGACTCAATAAATAAATCCACACTTTTCAGAAACTAAACAGTAAACTGTTTCTCTGTGTGTTTTCTTTCTGATAATAGTACTTTACAAAACATTCATTCACTTTTTAAAATAACTTGGAAAGCCTTTAAAGTTATTATACCAATTACTTGAATGACCCAAGGGTAAATAAGGATTAAATGACCAATGCGTGTGTGTTTGTACGTTTTTAAAGCAATTATAGCAAATGTGAATTTTGTTAAATTATTGTTTTATGAACAAAGACTGCAGTTGAAATGGCTTCACGGAGCGTGCCATTTTACAAACACAGATAAAAAGAATTGTAGCTGGGTGGAGTGCCTCTTTAATAAGAGCTGAGTGGTACAACGTGGAGTAGAATACTAATGCAATTCTGAATTCAGAGGAAACAATTTTGAGAAATACAATTTATTGAAATTCTGAAATAGTTATATTTCCCCCCACTTTCCCTTATGTTCTGGCTAATATAGATACAGTAGTAAAATCAATATTGGTAGAATTTTATATTTGGGGGGACCAGGAAAGTGAGAAGTGATATAGCAGCCCACAGAGACTTGCCCCCTCTTGAGGGGCAGGCTTTTATAGGAGGCCCCCCTGCACCCCCCCCTCCAGACACACACACTATGGGCCCCAGATGCTGTGTTTCTGCCACTCACCAGGCTCTAGGCTTCGATGGTGGCCATTGCACAGCCTTTTGCAGCCTCCATGGATCTTGCTGAACTTTTTCGGAATTGCTCCTACCCGTAGTTTCTAGTCATGCACTAAATAACTGCCAACAGTAATATTGGGTCCTTTAAAAGCTGTTAGCTTCATATGCCTCGGGGCTCACAGACCAGAGAGATGCTTTGAGGTCAGACACCATATGTTTTCGATATGTACAAATTCTGGTAGGAACGTCTTCAAGGAAAAGATATGTCAGGCTGTATCTGTACTAAGGACGACTTCCCTGCTCTCTAACCCCAGGGGTCAGCCAGAGAAAGTGTGATCCTCCCCTGGCTGACTGGCCCTTCCCCTCTCTGCAGGCGCTGGCCCCAAACACGGACAGAGGCCTGGCCTCACAGCACTCCTGTCCCTGTGAGGGCAGCTTCTAATTACAGACACCTTAAATGCTCTGGCTTCTTTCTGCATTGGTTGACCTTTCATGAAGAATTGGGCTGCTAACATTGGACATTAATGTTTTAAAAACTATTGTTTTCCCTAATAAGTATCATTGTTCTTACATATGTGATTGAATTTAAGGCAATGCTCCCCTGCCCTTTCTGGTAATATCCGCCCCCCCTCTCCCCCCACTACTCACCACTGACCCTTCTTTTTGATTGGCTGCCAGGAAGAAGAGCAGATCATCTGTGGGGTTTAAGGCTTCCAGTGGGCAGTTCTGCTCACTCGCGTCCCTGACTTTGTGGGCATGGAGACTAAACTCCCTGCTCCCTGTGGACAGACAGGCCCAGGCCAGATGCTGGGCATTTTCTAAGGCTCACATGCAGTAAAGGCCTGTGTGCATCTCACATGTGTGTCCTGTGGCATCACACTTCCTAAACACTCACTGATGCCAACTCCAGCATTTGACTGGCTTTCGAGAAAAACGAGACTCTGGGCAAAGTGTCTCAGCAAGAGGAACGCTGGGATTGCTGCCGGCACCCCTTTACGAGGTCCCAGCACTTCCACAAGTGAGAGTGGGGGTGTGGCAGCCTCTTCTCTTGGCCTTGAACACTGAGCCCTGGCTCTCTGGTGTGACAGAGAGTGTGGATTTTTGTTTCTCAGGTAGCACTAGGAGAGTATGACCGCCCATCTGCAGATGCGTAGTAAACCCATAATTTTTAAGGTGAAAGATGGTGGTGAATACTCCAAGTTCATGGGGCCCTTGGGTGAGCTGGTTCCAACCTTGTGTTAGCGCGGGCTGTGCCCCTTGCCAGCACCTCTGAAACTTCAGGGAGCTGGAAAACAGCCAGGGGGTCCAGTTAAAATGCAGTTGCTGATGCAGTAGGTCTGGGGTGGGTCCTGATAGTCTGCATTTCTCAGAAGCCCAAGGTGATGCCGTTACTTCCAGCTCCAGGGGACACTGGGCACCTGGACACCTAGAGGTATCCTCCCTCATGCCCCAAGCACACGCCCAAGAAATAGGATCCAGGTGGTGATTAGCCCTGGCCTTCTGTAGCTCTTGCCAACATGATGACACTGACTGCAGGCAGGAAAAGGAGAGCGATGTGCAGGCTGCAGTCACGCCAGGAAATAACTTGACATGAGACTGGCTTGGGGGCAGGGACAGGTAGGTGAGGGAAAAGGTGAATTTAAGCAGCCTGGGCTCAGAGTCATTTTCACCTATAGTCAAGCAAGCAGGTGGATAGATAAACTTAGATCTCTGAACCCATGCTTCCTCCCTGGCTTGTCTGCAGATGATTTAAATCCTGAGGGTCAGCCACGTCCTATGCGCTCACACATCACCACCTCCATGCCACCCACACTGGTGTTCTGCCCCAGTCTCTGTCCCCAGGGCCCAGCCAGGCTGCTTTGGGAACCACAGCTGCCAGGCTGGTGTTCTGTTTTGGGTTCTTGTTCTTATTTTCATCCCTGGACAAAGGAAGTGACTGTGTTTGTGTTTTGTGTTGGATGTTTCTCCTCTCTCGCTCCCAGCAAGACTCTTGCTCTGTACTATCAGCGCACTGTGTGCCCGTTAGTATTTTGAGATCATAGTTGACAGAGTTTTAATTGGCTCTGAGAAGTTCTGTGACCCAGGAAAATGAGTGTTTATGAGTTCACAGAAAACCATTATTTTTTTTTCCTCTTAATTTAGCATTAACTCATCTAACCATGTTATTTATGCCTCTGCTGCTAAGTAATCTGTGCTTCTCTCGGAAGCTGTCCACCTTGTAATCAGGACAGCAGGCCATGCGTTGTAAATGGGGCTCTGATTTTCCATTTTTCGGGGAGTTGGCAGCATCAGAGCTGCCAGGTCCCGATCATCTGCTTGATTTATTCTCCATGGCTTGTGGATTGTCTCTCTTGCTTCCCATCCAGAGAGAGGTAAATGCCGTGTTGGTGTCAGACAGACTCTAGCAGGCCTCATCAGTGGGCTCCACTTTCCTGTCCTGCCAAGCCAGGGCCATTGTCCTTCTGCCTCCACTGCTGTGGTTTCTGCTATCAGGCTCCTGTCTCCAGCCACCTGGGAGGTAGAGGGCACTGGTTCTAGACATGGAGGGCGTATGAGACAGGCCCTGTGCTCTGAGCAGGCAACACCTGAGTAAACTGCAGTGGGAGCCAGGCATGTTGGTGTTGGGCAGCAGACATGTGCCCCAGTGGCGGAGAAACTGTCTGTCCTTTAGCCGGACCTCTCTCTTGATCGGTGGCCACACACATTTTCGTTTTGGCCTCAGGCATTCCCTCGAGTCAGGAAGGCATGGTCCAAGAGAAACCCAATGTTTTTCTTCATGAGATCCTGGTTCCAAGAGGATTTTAAAAAAATAAAATCTGAGTATTCTCAATTAACACTTCTTCTTGGTGGGGGCCGCCAGCTGACCCTGGAGACCAACGGTTCCTAGCCCCATGCTGTGCTCAGATATTTCAAGGACTATAGTGAGATTCGGAAAATAAAATTAACTTCATTTCAGTTTAATTTCAAAATCGGTGTCCCTGACAGCACTTCTGGGCTTAGTAGGGTGGTGGGGACATAGAATCCAGCCAGGAATGGACCCCTGCAGGGTGGGGAGCAGAA
>NW_017731416.1:2507101-2590800 GCF_001890085.2 Hipposideros armiger
AGCTGGGGGTGACATGGGGCATTTGTCAAATGCTAGTGACCCACCTGTGTTTTGTAGGTTGGCCTTCTCTCTGCAGTCCAGAGTAACGCCTGTTAGTTACCCACTCCGGAGACTTGAAAGGTGACTCAGTGGGGGAGAACCAAGCAGAGACCCTTAAGAACTGTAGGAATCTTCTAATTCTGAGTGTAGTCTTCCAAAGCGGCTTATTTCAGGATGAGGCCCCAGGATTCCCATTTAGACTCTGCACCCCAGGCCTAGGCTGGCCCAAACAAGTTCTGTGGGCCTGAGCCACTAATTCCTTTCTCTTCTCTGGGCCTCAGTTTCCTCACGCAGAAAGTCAGGGGGTAGTCAAGATGCCGACTCAGGTCCCCTTCAGGTTGTCTCCACACCTAAATTCTATCGCTGCTGACTGGGCCCCTTTAAAATGTGTTAAGAATGCACGAAATGTTATTTCAAGGACAATTTTACCTGCCTTCCTCTGTCCTGTGTGGCCAAACAACAGGTGTGCCGTCTGAAGGCTTGGCTCAACTTTGTCTAGAGTCACTTTGTCTGTTCTCCTTTGGCAAGGGATAGCAGTCGAGGAATTCTCCATCACTTAACTTGGGGCTGGAACCACATGGGTCTGTTTGACCAGAAATCCTCTCCCATCCCTCAGCACAGACCTGGGTTCAGAAAGGCTCTCCTGCAGTGTGTAATGATGCCACAAACTCCAGTGGCCTGCTGGTGACTGGAAGAGGAGGTGGAAGTCCTGGGCGTACGACCTGGAAAGGAACTTGAATTGATTCTCTTCGTCATTGTCTAATGAGGGCAGGATATCTGCTGGGTGCTGGGAACTGTGCTTAGAGAAGTGGCTCCTAGACCTTTTTATCTCACAGAGCAGGGAAATGAAAGCTTTTTCTTTATAAAGACCAAGCTCAGCTACCACCTAGAATCCCTGTCACTTTTTTTTTTTTTATAAAAGAGATAAAAGGCCACGCTTTCAGAACAAAAGGCAGTCCATCCCACAGAGGCCTTCCCCTGGCACATTCCATGATGCCCGTGTAGGTGTGTTGTGTCTGAGGACCAGCCAGAGCGTAGTTCTCTGTGGTGTCTTGTCTTCATCTCATGGCTGAGAAGACCGAGCTCCAGGATAGAGAGGATGGGTGCTCACACCAGAAAGAGGTGCCCTCCGCATCGGCCGGGGGTCAACCTGCAGACAGGTTTTCATGGTCAGATCCAGGCACTTCTGTATGTCCAAGTGACAGATGTGGCTAGGTTTTAAAGGAAAGTGGGGCCTAGAATTTCTTGTTCATGGTTTTCAAAGTTTCTTGCCATCTCTTTACTCCTCTCAGGAAAGATGACACACCCCTTCGATTTGGTTGATGATTTCTTCCTCCTAATAAAAGGTGGTCTCAGTTTACTCGTACCAGGGAATGAGAGAACTCGGCAGAGTTTGCTGTTGGCTGGAGCGAAGGATAGAGGGTGAGCAGCCTGTGGGGCTTAGTGAAAGGGTGCGCTTCAGCCTGACTCTGCTCCAGGGAGGGGTGGGTAAGCTGGTGCTGATGACAGGCTGGCGCTGGCCAACAGGGGACCACCTTGGAGACCACTGGCTTCCCTCCCTCTGTAGGAAGTTCTGAGAAGGCACCATGTGATTGCTGATTCTACACCTGGAAACTGAACCCTTGCTTGCTCCCCTCCTCAGCGTTCCAATGGGGCCTCGAGTTCAAATGAACCCTACTGGAGGTCTCCGCTGGAAAGGAAAGCTGCCACTGCTACTTTTGTTAAAATACTTCAAAGTTTGATGTTTTGAGTTATTTTGGGTCTGGATTGAGAGACGAAGTGTGTGTGAATGTATGTGTGTGTGTGTGTGTGTGTGTGTGTGTGTGTGTGTGTGTGTGTGTATAAGTGTTGAGAAGGGAAGTCATCCCCGTTTGTCACAAAAGTCCTTTCCAGAGAACACCACCAGTCACCATAGAGTATATGGTATGAGCCTCGCATAGAGGATGAAGTGGTTTAAAGAACCACTTCTGCTCGCGATCTAATCATCTGTGGGGGAATTAGCAGCCTGGCCTGGCGACAGAGGTGACAGACACCAACATAACAACCCAGACTTTAGTCCCAGCAAGGAGCCTGGGCCTCTGAAGCATGCCTGCTTTTCTGACAACATATCTCTCCCCACTCAGGCTGAGGCCTCTGTGCTCTTGGTGGCTTGGTTGGCTGCTGGTGGGGCAGCTCCTGGCATAGTAGCCTGATGTGCGCAGCTCTGGGCTCCAGCGGGGAAATGGCTGCTGTCCACCCCCCTCTCCTAACCAAACTTTATGTTCTACATTCCCTCTTTCTCTTTCAGGATAGTCGCTGTTGTTGTAAAACCCCATAGTTGGTTTTTCCTGCTGGGGCCAAATCACTCACCTGACAGCTGCCTGTCTGCATTACTTCCTAAGGAGCCTGCAGTCCTGCCTCTGCCTCAGTGCCTCCTCCCCCCCAAACCCCACCCCACCGACACACACACACACACACACACACACACACACACACACACACACACACACACACACACACACACACACACACACACACACACACACACACACCAGAGGGCTAAGGGCTCCAATCTGCTTCTTTCCTGGCCAGCTCTGTAGCTGAGGGAAGTCACTTCCTCTATCTGACCTTCAGGCTAGCAATGAGTAAAATGCAGGCGATAATAGCACTGATTTCGGAGTGGTCGTGAGGACTAAGATGGTGCACATACTACCTGGCACCGAGCGCCTGCTCGGGACATGGCGATCAGAGCTGTGGCTGTGTCCATAATCTCAGAACCCCACTGAGTACCCAACAAGAAAACTGGACTCCCCTTCTGCACTACGGCCTGGCATCTCAACCTCGGCTGTAGTACTTGTCACTCAGTGTCTAGCAGGGCAGCTCTTGGGGTCCTCTTTCCAGTAGAATGGTAATTATCCTGGGGTTTGGGCCCCCTAGATTCCCAATGCCCAGGAAAGCTTGGTACAAAGTAGGATGTTAAGATATTTGTCAAGGGAGTGAATGAGTCAATGAGCTTTTATTATTTATTTTGACATCATGTAGGAATTTGGACAAAGTGACTTGAATTTCTAGGACTCCTTGTAGAAGAAAGCCCAGGGGACAGTCACCTGACTCTCTTTGGTTTCCATTTATATTAATAGTAGAATCTTGTTGCAGTTTCAAATCTTCCCAACATCCTTACTGGATCAGTAGAAGCTTAAGAGAGTCCTATGGGCTGTGTGTGGGGGAGGCGGCCGAGTCCCTGACTCAGTTGTTGTGCCTTCCTAGAGTGGTCTTTGGGGCCTGCCTGGCCATGGCTGTCCCTTCTGTGAAGGGGCCAGCATCACCGGGACAGGCACACCAGAACCTTGCCAACAGTGGGAACCCAGAGAGTGAAATGTAAACTCAAACAAATGCAGGGTGTTCTGTCTGTGCTTAGAATTCTCAGACTCAGCAGAAATAGTCAGTGGCTCCAGGGAGGGTGGCTGCCAACCATTCCTGCAAAGGGAGGAAGGGATTGAGGGTGATAGGAACAGATGTTCTCATTGGAGATGTCATTAAATAGGTATAAGTCTCCTGATGACTCTTCTTGACACTTATCTTAGGACAATTGGATTAAAAGCTTGTTTAAGCTGTTCTATCATTTCAAGCTTGCTCTCTAAATAAAGGAAACAGAACTCTCTTTCCATTTATTTCTTCTTCTAGCTTTGCATTTAAAACATGCTCACAAAACTTCGTGGGTCGTCAAGATCTCAGGTTTCTGTGGTTCTGCTGATGCCGCATCTTGTGCGTCCATTCCAGGAAAATAGCCTTTCATGTGGGCACACAGGGAGATGTCAACGGGAGAGGCCTGTCAGGCGATGCTCTAATTGGAGTGCTTCTAAAAAATGCCCCTGTGTTCCTCCTCTTCCTCCTCCGCTCTCTTCTGTTTGGTTGTTCCATATGCTGTTGTTTTCACTTAAGCATTTGGCTGTGAAGAATGGGATTCTCTGCCGCATGCTTGGGTGTTCATCCCCGGGCAGTATTGCTTAGGAGTGTGTCTTTGGGTCCCAAAGCAGAACTTCCCACTTGACCTTCTCAGGACACTGTGTACCTACCTAGTAAGGGTCTCTGGGAGGTCTTAAATCTCAGTCATCACCAAGTATCCATTGAGACCCAGCCGTGTGATTGGCCCTGTCCTGGGGGCCAAGTGGTTGAAGAGAAATAGGATTTGTGATTCCATTCTTGAGGCTTGAGGTCCAGTGGGATGTGGGGCTGGGAGGCGGGGGGAGGGGGTGGGAAAGGGCATGGGGCAACCGGCTGTTGCTGAACGGAGCCTGAGTCAGCAGAAGGAACTAAACACCTCTGTCAACTGTTGATCTTTTATAACCTGTGTACAGGGATTACGCTCTCTAGCCTAAAGGAAATTTGGTATATTTATAGAGTAATAAAGGAGGAAGCAGCCCCTACCTTCTCTGGTCCCATTCTTCCACTCCTGGCCCCAGAGTAGGGTGTTTGTCCTCACAGTCCAGACATTCTCCTTCCCAGAGGGGATGTGGCTGAAGGCAGATCCAGTGTCACAGGTTCGTTTTGGCCCATGATTCAGTGGCTCTGGAGCCCTCAGAGGGTGGGTTGGGGACTGGAAGGAGCTGGAGAGTCAGTGTCACCCACGTAGGCTGGACACAGTGCTGACTGCAGTGGCCCCATAGTGCCCAGGGCTCAATTTCAACCAGAGCCCCTGCCTCCCTTCCAGAACTTGTCCACCAGAGCAGGACCTGTGCCCCTCTAGGCCCTCTCCTATGATGGTCCTACCTGATATGGCCCTCTCCTTGTTGGCTTAGTGCCTCCTAGGTCCCACTCAGAGGCCTTGGGCTGGCAGTGGGGAGGGACGGCTGCTCATTACGGTTCTGTCTCATCATGCTTAGGGTGCTGAAGCATGTGACATTACCACCCCAGCGACCACTCTATCACACTGGAAGTCTTAGCTCTTGCTTTAGAGTCCCGTCTTGAGCTAGGTGTCCACTCTTGTCCAACTGATTGTCCCCATGGGTTTGGTAATTTTGAGGAAGGAAAACACTTCTATGGCCATGCTGGCTAGAACAAAATGATCTGTGATTCATGATACATCCTAGATGAAAATGTATCATAAAATTTAAACCTAGTCTCCTTCGAAACAACTGTGGTTGTGATACAAGAAAAGATGGTCATGAGGTGCACTCTACAGGAAGTTCCTGCATGTGGGCTGATGTCTCCCCATGGGATCATGAGGAAGGAGAAAGAATAATCACAAACAGAGCTTTAAGAAATCACCAATATGCTCACACGGTGAGCAACGCGTCCAGTATAAAGCACATTCAGGGAGCAGTATGGGCCAAACGGAGGGTGGTGTGAGAGTTTAGAGCAGAGAGGCGCTGGGTGGGAGATGGGACTGGGGAGGACTTCTGGGATTGGGGAGGGCCTAGGGGAAGATGGCTGAGATCTAGGTGGGCACAGTATTTAAGAATTTGAGGAGGAAGAACCCTCCAAGTACAGGTGTGGGCTGGAATAGGGCCATTTCTGGTGGGAAGGGAAAAGAGAAGAGACTGGTGGGGTGGCTATCCAGGCCCACTGGCCAAAATGATTCAGTTGGGACCCTTTGGTGGCCAGGAGATCTCATGGGGCCGACTGCATGCTGCCTGGTGGGCTCAGGGCATTGGGTCATCAGGCAGCCCGTCCTTCATCTCCCTTCTTCCCATCCGCACCATCTCCCACCTCCATTTCTCTCTCCCCTGGAGACTGGCCTTTCCACAAAACTATAAATCCCATCCTGTGGCCTTCACTGTGGAATATCAGTCCTGTGGCCCTGCCATCATGCAAGCCTCCAGCTCCTGGGCCCTGGACTTCCCAGAGAGGTCTAGTCTCTGACAACTTGATTGTAGAAGTGTCTGCCCTGGTCCCTACACAGGTGACAGGTCCCCATATGGGAGGTGACATTCAGGAGCTCTGAGCAGAGGGTGTGGGTGCAGGCCTGGGAGGCTCTGGTGAAGGAGTGGTGGAGCAGGTTCATGTGGGTGGAGGGGGCTGCAGAGACCGCGGAGCCAGTCTCCAATCTCAGAAAGCACAGTGGGCAATGTGAGCTAAGTTTTTTTAAGAAGTACAAGCATTTTATGGAGTTGAGCTTCCTGATCTATAGAGCTGGAAACAGAGTAGGAGGGCTTGCCTACGTGGTCTTAAATCTTTGCTCATCTGCTCTGTCTGCCCACCTTCCTCTCCCTGTCTCACTGATACCCTCCCCATACCAACCTGGTCCGTCTGCAGCGAGGCAGCTCGGAAGCCCAGATTATCTCTCTCTGGGTTTTCCCAGAAGGCAGGCTGTAAAGTACTACTGACCTCCAGGGGCTGACTTACTGCACAGGTCACCACACTGACCCTCCCTCCCTCCTGGTGTCAGTGTTCCTGACACCCAGGGCTGTGTCCACACACTGCTCACCAAACTGACAAAGGGGAGCAGGCTTTGGTGCTTGGACATGGCCCTGTGACTCCAGAGTCATGTATCTTGTAGCTGCAGGGAGCTCCTTAGTGCAGCTGCTTTGAGCTTTAGCTGGAGTTGTTCTTGGGAAGAAAGAAAGGGCTACATGGGAGGTAAGTCATGACTTCACCAGCTGTCTCTTCTTAGAGGGTCTGCCACCCGGTGGAATCTAGTGAGCAACATCATGCTTGAGCTGTTGTGAGATAATTAGGCCAGTCATCATGGAAGACAAGACGTGATAGGTGCTCCCCCCGTTCTGGGGCTCAGCTTTGCTCCCAGCCAGGTGCAAAGTCTTGTTGCATTAGGAACTTGGTTTTTGCTATGATGTCTATTTATGTGTAACCAAGAGTTAGGGAGTGTTAGAGAACCAGGGACACCTCAAAGGTAGGTAGACGGGAGGACAGCCCCTGGAGCTCAGGGCTGGGAGTGTGAATGAATCTTCTCACCCTTTCCCTACAGGAATAAGGAGGAGATTCCTGATATGGAATGAATTCCATAGCTATGAATGACGGTGACATTAATGAACAGCTACCATTTTGTCAAAGCCCTTAAGTGGATTACTTCGTGGATTTCTTAAAACGATTCTATGAGGTACTATTAACTTGCTGATTTTACATCTGTGGAAACTGAGGTTTCAAGATGGTAGGTGAGCTGTTTGAGGTCTCCCATATATTAAGTGGAGCTGGGGTTTGCACCCGGCATCGAACTGTCTCATTTGTGCTCCTAACTATCACACCGTGCTTTTACTGCCCCCTTCTTCCCTCATATTTTTGAGGCTAAGAAAAGGACATTTGATGGCATTGAGCTTTGAAGACTAAAGCAGACCCTGTGGCATTAGATAAGGTCTCCCCACCTCCCAGGGCAGCCTCCTGACCTTCCCCGTGGGGAGCGGCAGAGCACACAGCTGAAGAGTGACCTTGAGTGTTCATTGCACACCCTTTACTGTATTTGCACAACAATCTTAGAGGTACTGCTCTGAATCCTATCTTACAGCTGAGCAAACTGAAGTTCATGGAGCTTTCCCCCGCTAAGGAGCAGGGGAAGGGCAGGGAAAACACTGCTGCTTTTACCTGGGACTCTTGGATGGGCCAGCTACGAAGTGACCAGCAATTCAGCTATGCCGACTGCTGGGTGCCTTTCTTCCTTTTTGACTCTGTTATAAAAGAAAATTGAAAAAGAGCCTTATTGTGCCTTACAGGCTTTTAAATTATATATAAGTCACTTAATTTAAACTACTTTAAGTTCCATTTTTAATATAAGTTTTATGGTGGTACACTGAAAATGGCTTCTAATTAAAGTGTGTTTGGGGATTTAGCTCCCTGTACAAAAGTGGATGCTCTTGGGAGTCCAGGCCAGTTGTTTATTCAGACAACAATAAATTACCACGGACTGGGTGGAAAGCGTGGTGGTGAGGGCTCATGGGAGTGAGAGGTGTCAGAGCTTCCTTCAGGGGGCTGTGAGATTGAACAAGGTGGGTGTGGAAAGGGTTCAGCAAACGGAAGCTGCTGCTGTGATGCCCACTGCCATTTCTGGGGCCACAACCACTTCCACTGCCAGTTCTCACCGCTGGTGCTACAGCTATGGAGAACAGAGATGACAGTGGGGTGGGAGCTTACTGGGCAGAAAGGGCGACTGATCAGGACAAGGTCATGCTCCAGGGGGACAGGCCTCTATTTAAATAACAGCACCCCGGAGGGGCCCTCCTGACCACCTCATCTAAAGTAGGAAACGCTCCCCCTCTGTCATTCTGTCCCCCTTCCCAGTTTTATTGTTGACCATGGCACTTCCTACTATGCATGTTCTATAAATTGCATTTGCTTGTTGTCTGCCTCTCCATGTGAGATCATAAACTTCATGGGGAGAAGGGCTGTGGCTAACTTGACACTGCGGTATTCCCAGGGCAGTAAATATTTATTGAATGAACGAAGGCTTGAACAAATGAAGGGGTGAACGAATGAACTGGTCAGGAGACAAAATCTGCTGAGGGCCCTGGGTGGGGAGCTGAGTGTCCTGAGAATCAAGGTGGTGGCATAGCAGAATAAGGCCCGACAAAAATGCAGTCACAGAGCCGAGCCCACAGAGGCTGGAAGTAATGAACGAGGAAGTGAAGACAGGGCTGAGGACTTGCCCAGGAGGCCAAGGCTCCCTGGACCACAGAGGAGCCACTGGTCAAGGAGGACCAGAGGGGAGGGGATCTGTGTCCAGGCAAGAGAAGAGATCCTGGGTGGGAAGCTTGGATTAAGGGGTCTCTGCATGTCCCTTTGGGGGAAGAGGCCATCCTTAGGCATGGGCCATTTCAGGTGTTGCAGCCGTATTCTTAGCAGACACCGCCCACCTCGCCTTGGCCTGCGGTCCATTTCCCGGCTTGGCCTCCTTCTCACCCATCCCCATCCCACCAGCACTCTGGATCTTTTTGCATCTTTATGTCAGATCATCTGTATCTGTGACCACCCCCCGCCCTGCCACATGCCATGTAAAAAACAAGAATGAAAAATAGACTCAGACATGAGGACTGTGCTGGAGGGCAGCCTTTCTTCCTTTTTTGTCTTTTAATTTTCTAGACACAGGTTATTCTAAACCTCATCTTGGCTTACAGCTGGCAGGAAGAAAAGAAAATAGCAGGTTTGACTATCATGTTAAGCAGGTTGGCGCTATGTTACATAGTCTGTTGGATAGTACCTGGAGGGTAGAATGAATAATTAAAATGTAAACCTATCCGCTTTCTTCCCAGGGGCCATCTGTCCTCCCCCCAACACCCACAAGATGGTGTTGATTTTCTTAGGGCATGTGGTCTGCTGGAACAAAGCCAGCACAGGGGAGAGGCCTGCTCGGCCGGACAACTAGTGACACAAAGCTTTGCAGAATGAGGACGGCATCATGGGGTGTCCCTGTTTCTGTGAAAACTTACCTAAAAAAGGAAAAGCATAGGAAGTCAGGCTTCAATGATACTTGGTGTGCTCCACCAAGCCTCGAGGAGACCCTCACTCGCCCCATACACTTGCCAGAAGATCATAAAATAATCTGATTTCATCCTTGCAGTAAATTTGTTCAGGACCTATAATATGCCAGGCCCTGGAATGGGATGTGGACCGTCATGGGGGAGACAGATGCTGCTCTAGTAATGACAATCCAACGTGACCCTCACTTGTTTGGTTAAGCAGCTCTGCATGTGATGTGCTGGGCAGGGTTGAGCCCTGCTAGTGTCGCTTGAGGTGACTTGTTTTTGAAGTGGTCCCTAGGGTGGCGAGTTAGAGCCCCATGCTGCTGTTAGGATGGTTCTGCACCCTGTGATTGCTTGTTCTCAGGCAGAGATGTGGATTATTTTCCAACCCAAAGAGTTAATTAGTTTTTAATTTGTTGGGCTGTCAGAGAAAGAAAACTGGAAAGTGCCCCCTTTTCCTTCTTGGTTTCTTAATCTGGCTGTGTGCAGGTGATTATGTTTAACAAGGTGGAGCGATCAATTAGTCATTGACATTTATTCCATCAATGGTGATTTTAATGTTTACTTGTATCCTTGCTGTGGTAGATTTGCTACAGAAGACTACCTTAAATTCAGAGCCAACTTTTCTTTTTTAATTGTAAATGAATAACCTTTAACATTTAGCTTTAAATAATACCTAGGATTTGAAATCCCTAAATCCTCATATAATATTCTATTTGTTCTTTATTTTTAAAAACAAGAAAAGGAACATCCAAGTTATCTTCATTTCTGAAGGCCTGGCAAATATCCTCATAGTGTCTTTCCTATCTGGTGTCTTGTAATCATCATTAATACCTTTCCTCTTCAGAGTATCACAGCTTTGTCTTACACTGGCCACCCGCGGCTCCCCAGTAGAAAGCACCGGGCAGAATTGCCTGTGGGACTCCACTCATGTTTCTGATTAGTCCTGGCTGGGCTGATTGTCTGCCTATTTTGCAGGTGGGTAAACTGGAATGGAAGGTGTCTAGGTGGCTCCCTCAGGGCTGCAGCTGGTGGAGCAGTTACTACTAAGATCAGGTTTTTCAGACCTCCTGGAGACTGTGAGGGTCTTGTTTCACAGTGTCCCTCAGGGATGTAATAAAACTGGTGTTCTCCGCAAGTATACTGCAGGGAGGCTATTGGTAGGCTCATAACTGTTTTGTTTTTTTTTTTTAACAGATGAGTTGTACCTCATTTGTAAAGAGATTTCTGGTATTTTTTCAAGACATCCATACATGGTATCTCTCCCTTTTGTCTTGGTAAACCTTCCTTTAAACTCTGTGGTCCTGTGTAAACACCAGTTTGCTTGCACCGATCCATTTATTATTGGATAGGAAACAGAAGGGACACAGATCTTGCTTACCGTATCAGCCATGTTTCAGCCCCACAGTGTTGGAGAAAGTCACTTCCTTTGCCGGTGTAGTCATGCTCAGCCCACCCCTTCCATTCTCCGTCTCTGGAGAAAGGCAGCAAGACCTCACGTGATTGGGCAGGTTGTGAGCGTGGCTGGCTGAAAGGCAGAAGGACCTTGCTATACCCAACTGCCTTAGCTGCCTAAGCGTCTTGAGGGTCAGTGCTGACGCTTGTGCCTCTCTTGCCTTGAACGTGCCTGTAAGGCATCGGGCCATTCTACCAGAGAGGACACACTTCTCTGGACCTCCGAGAACTCGGGCTGTTCTCTGTGAGGCAGGAGATGAACTCAGACCTTCAGATTAGGTGGCGTTTCTAAGAGCCGGTACCTCCTTATTGGTATTTTCCTTGAAAACTTGCCGCGGGCCCCACGTGACCCGAGGAGACAGCGGAGGAGCAGACTCCCCCACCCGCCCAGCCCAGAAGACCTGTTTTAGCTGGATTTTTCACTTGGCTCCCAAACTAGCCCTTGAGTGTAGGGTTAACCCCCGTTAACCCTCTCTTCATCTGGCTTTGAAGGCCCAGACATAATGTGCTGAGAACTCTAACAACAGGAAGGTTTTCCTTCTGCCTTTAACTGAACGATACAAACAAGATAATGCACAAAATGCTTGGGGTGTGCTCAGTAAATGGGAGTCAGTAATGGAACGTGCGCTACAGAAGGCATCACTTTATTTAGCTGTATCCTGTCAGTACAAGTGAAGGTTTTAATTGCAGAATGGTGTCTTGCTAGCAAAATGAAAGCGGCTAGAGTCAAATTTTTAAAATTCAAGTGAATGAATGAAAAATTGTAAGAAAGGTTGTTAAAGAAGCATTAGTTTTAAGAGCATCTCAGATAAGAAAAACTTAGAATTTAGGTGTCAGAATTTCAATATTGATTAATGCTTCCAGCAAGGCTTCCAGCTCCACTGTACCAAATAGTTTATAAATTGAATACATGAGTTTCCTTTTGTAGCTTCTTCAGGCAGTTGGGGCTTGGGGTACTCTAAAGCAGGGGGCTTCCTCCGCTCCTCTGAGGCTGCACTGAGGCTCTGCTGGTCCTGGCTCCCATCAAGACACTGGCAGGAACAGGTGGCCAGCAGCTGCCCACCTCAGCAGGTAGTGCCCCATCTGTGCCATGCTCACCTTTGCTTTGTCCACAGAGACCTGGCCATGTCGAGATCCTTTTAAGCTGTTTTCCTGACATTCTCTTCTTAGTAGTGGGTGCTTTTGATCCCTACTTTCCTAACCCACAGAGCCAACATTTTCCCAGATGCCGTTGAATCCCATAATATTTCAAGTGACAGACTAAGACTTACCCTCTAACCAAGGATGGCTGGATACATGGATGAGGAGGTGTGACTTTGGTCTGTGGCGGGGCTCTACCACCCTTTTCCTGAGCCTCACACACAGCCTGAGATACGGAGCACAGCCTAAAATGGAAGTAAGAAGGATCTAGGGATGGGTTCTGAGGGTCCTCGTTCATACTCTTTCTGCCACTGTCAGATTATTTTTTGGTAGCTGAAATCTGTAATCGATTTTTGGATTATGAAAAGTATTACTCAGTGCTCACATTATATTGATTTAAAAATAAAGATTATGCAGTTCAACTGCACAGTAAAATACAGCTTTATGGAATGGTAATTTTTTTACTTAAGTTCTTTTACATTATAGTGGAAGATAATGGATTCAGGAAGGGTACAATGAGAAATAAAGCTGTTGTATTGTATTGGTTAAATGACATTTAAAATGATTTGGCTGTCAAATTCGTGGAAAGGTTATGAACAGTGAATGAAAAATCTAAAATTACTTCCCCACTTCAAGAAAGTGTGATTTATACCATAATAAAATTACACTTTTAGTTAAAGAAATTTAGTCATTAAGTAATGCCCATGCGCTGACTCTCATTTATAACCATCTGGTTTGAAGCTTCTGCGGCAAATAATTTTTTCCTTAGGCAATGCATTCGAGCTTTGGTGTCAATTATGTCAGTGAATTTTTTCTGTACAGCTCTGCTACAGGTTCTGGGGGGTTGAATTTTAAGTACTAAAAAGACAGATTTGTATTTAGCCTCAATAATTGAGGCAGCCATTGAACTCATTTGCCCCCTCACCCCCAAATGATCTTACATCTGTCCCTTAGCTATCTTCATTAATGACAATCAAGATGATGACAGCCACCATTTGAGGACAGCCAACCACCGTGCTCAACATGGTACAGTCTTATTATTATATTCCCTTCATCATCACAACTACTATGAGGAAGGCGCCATGACTGCCTTATTTCACACATGAACAAACTGAGGTGTAGGAAGGTGAAGTAATTCACCAGGGGTGGCAGAGGTACAGCTGGAAGGAATAAGCCAGGATCCATCCAACTTCAGAGCCCCAACTTTTAGTCCCTGTCATCTATCTCATGAATATTCATCGAGTATTTGAGGCAGCAGGGTGTGATTGTAAGATTTCTGAGACTTGAGTCTAGCCCTGACTTGGCCACTTAACTACTTGTGTGATATTCAGCAAGCTGAGGCCTTTCCCTCAGTAGAACCTTCCTCATCTGTAAATTAGGGAGGGCGATTTATTCTCCCTCTTCAACAAACTTCTGATGTGTACTATTGGGTACTTTGTCCTATTTTATTTTTTAATTTTTGATGGAAACATATTAAATATAGAGGAAAGCGCACACATCTCAAGTGTAACGCTCAATGAATTTTTATACAGTGAACATAACCGTGGAATCGCCACCAAGATCATAATTTAGAACACTCCTGGCACCCCAGAAACCATCTTTGTGTCCCCTTGGTCATTATCCTCCCAAAGGTAATCACTAATCTATCACTAGAGAGTGCTTTTGCTTGTTTCTGAAATGTATGAAAACAAAACCCTATCAATTGTACTCTTTTGTGTCTGCCTTCTTTTGCTTGACATTACACCTGTGGGACTCATCCAAGTTACTATATAATAGAGTCTGTTCTGCATCGCTGTGAACTTGATATTGTGTGGCTATGCCCGCCTTTATTTACCCGTTCTACTGTTGGTGGATATATGGATTGTTCCCTGTTCTTGGCTATTACCTATCATGCTGCAGTCAGCATTCTTGGACATGGGTTTTGGTGCTCACATGAAGGTACCCATGTTGGACGTTTACCTCGTGGAGGAATTATTGGGTCAGGAAGACAGAAATCACACCAGTTATTTTAAATAGAATTTAAGATAGGGAGTTGGCTAAACAGATATTAAAGGGTTAAAAAGCCAAAAAGTAACCACTGAGATAACTAAGAGCAATAACTGCCAGGAGCAGCTCTTGTCTCTGTACACCTGAGGCTCCGACCAATAAGGAGAATCCTGCTGGTGCTGCTTCCTCTAAGAGAACAAAAGCGACAGTTGCTCCAAAACCTTGTAAACTTTTGGTATTATCAGTGGTTTTTGTGTGTGTGTTATTTTCTCTGTGGTGTGTAGCAGTATTCCATTTTGATTTTAACGTGTGAAGTTCCTATTAGAGTCTTTTGCTCATTTTTCATTTAGGTTATTTGTATTATTCTTATTTATTTGCAAATGTATATTCTCTATTTCAAATGAGTGCTTTGTCATATATATATATGTGTGTGTGTATATATATATAATATATGAACATATATATTATATATATGGAGATATATATTATATATAAGGGAATTATATATATATATATTATAATTCCCATATATATTATATATATATGAATATATGTATTCCCTTAACGACTCTACGTTTCACTGTTTTAATTGTATTATATCTTTTAATGAACAGAAGTCTTTTTAATAAAGTCCAGGATATCATTCTTTCTTTATTTGGTGTTGCCTTTCACATCCCATTTAAGAAATTTTCACCTGTTAAAGGTCATGAAGATATTCTCTATGATATCTTTCAGAAACATTATTGTTTTACCTTTTACATCTAGATCTATAGTCCATCTAGAAATGATTTTTATGTATTTTTTAAAGATTTTTATTGGGGAATTGGGGGATGGGAACATTGCTGGGGAATTGGGGGAAGGGGGACAGACAAGTTGCTATCGTTTTGTTCTTCAGTCTAGTTGTGGAGGACGTTGCTTCACTGGCCCAAGTTGGCACCATCATTGCGCTCTTCCCGGGCGAGGCAGATCAGTCGCCAGCTTCTAGACGGCCGCTCACTGCAGCTGCTGGCCGCTCACACTGGCTGCTGGCTACACACGGTAGCCCATGGCAACCCACTGCACCAGGGGCTGCAGCCTACGCCGTTGCCGGTGACTCACGGCAGCCCAGCTCCAGGTTGAGCTGTTGTTCATCATCTTAGCTGTAGAGGGCAGTGTCACTGGCCCTCATATGCGGGATCCGAACTAGGGCCCTCTGGCGTCCCAAGCCAGTTCTTAACCATTGTGCTACTTGGCCGGTCCTTTATGTATGTTTTAAAGCAGGAAGTTGTTGTTCATTTTGTGTCATGTGGGATAGCCAATTGATCCAGCACCATCTCCTGAAAAAGCCATCCTTTTCCTGTTGTACTGCTTTGACACTTGTCATAAACTCAGAAACTGGGTGTGTGTGGTTTCTTGCTTGATTTTGAATTCTGTATGCATTTTCTTTTTGATCAGCCTTCTTAGGGATTTATCAAGTTTATTGTTTTCAAGAACTAACTTTTGGCTTTAAATTTTTATGCTATAATTTCACCCTTATTTCACTGATGTGTACGCTCTTATATTTCTTTCCTTGTGCTTTTTGTGGGCTTAAATTGTCCTTGTTCTAGCTTTTAGAGATAGGTGCTTAGTTAATCAATTTCTAGCCTTTATTTTTTTTCTAACATATACATTTAAGGCTATAATTTTCCTCTAAGCACTGCTTTAGCCACAATTTCTTAAATACTATAATTCAGTCATCACTCAGTTCAAAATATCTTCTATTTCCTTTCTGATTTTCTTTTGGGAATTATGCAATATGCCATATTTTGCCATGTATAATGCACTCCCGTGTATAATACGCACCCATGTTTTTGACCCAAACTTTCAGGGAAAAAAATCTTTCTTTTTAATTTTTAAATTCAAAATTTTATTTGTTTACATGTAGGTACTTGTTTTTGTATTATAAAGGAATTTTAGTATTTATGGTACAAGAAATTTTACATAATGAATAATTACAAGACACAAGAACAGATGCAAAATACAATAAATTTTATGTACTGGTAACACATTTATGATATTCACGCATCATAGAAGGCCAAGAACTCTTCATCGTAAGTCGGGCATAAGTTCAACAAAACTGATGATCATATCCCAGGGTATTATTTTGCATATGGATATCATTATTGATTTCTAGAGTTACACTTTTAACTCATAAGCATAAATAAAAGAATTAAAAACATTTATATAGCTATGGAATTAATACTACCCATGTATAATATGCATCTTTATTTTTCCCTCAAAAATTTGGGCAAAAAAGTGCACATTATACACAGCAAAATACAGTACTTCTAAATTCATAGGTCAAATATTTGGAAATTTTTCTCTATATTCTTTTATATTTGACTTTATTTGTGTTTAGTCTATACTATTATGTGTGTACAAATTTAGAATTGCTATATTAAAATGTCCTGTTGTCTTTATGAACCATCCCCCTTTGTCACTAGTAATAATTCTTGGTGTAATAATTCTTTCTCTTGGTTAGAGTTAATATGGTTTATCTTTTCTATCTTTTTGCATTCAGCATTTTTGCATCCTTTTATTTTTAGTGTGTCTCTTGTAAGCATCAGATAGGTAAATTTTGTTTTATTTATTATGTCAATCTTTGTGTTTTAGTTGGATTATTTAGTTCACTTATATTTAATGTGCTTAAATCTAACACATTATTCCATGTTTTTTATTTCTTTTTTCCCTACACCCTTTGTCTTTTTTGCAGTAGTCATTTTTCTTTTATTGCTTTGGCCTCATAGCACTAATTTTATCATTTTTGGGCCAGTAATACAACATTATAATATTTCAATTCCATTTGACTTCCTGACCTTTTGTGATCATATTGTCATCTATTATAGTTCTACAAATATTATTACCTTAAAAGACATTATTGTTGTTATGTTAAGCAGCCAAATTAGAATTATCCATTTTCAACCCTTTCTAGTGCTCTTTATCCCTTTTTGCATAAGTATGTATTCATCTGAAAAAGAAAAAATTTCCCTTTGTCCAAAGTGTTCCCTGGTATTGCTCTTACTGTTAATGTGCTGGCAGAGTATTCTCTCAGTTTGTGTTTGTCTAGATATATCCTTATTTTACCTTCTGAACACCCATATTTTCACTGATTATAGAATTCAAAGTTTTTTCAGAATTTTAAAAATGTCATTCAATAGTCTTCCGGTTCCATTATTTTCTCCTGAAAAATCAGCTATCAGTCTTATTGTTGCTCCTTTATAATATATCCTTTCCATCCCTACTGCCCACCCTCTGGTTGTTTTTAAGATTTTCTTTTTGTCTTTGAATATTCAACTGTTTTTCTTTGAGTACCT
Organism: Hipposideros armiger; assembly: GCF_001890085.2. Taxonomy (NCBI): domain Eukaryota; kingdom Metazoa; phylum Chordata; class Mammalia; order Chiroptera; family Hipposideridae; genus Hipposideros; species Hipposideros armiger. The sequence goes on from NW_017731416.1 coordinate 2,524,440, forward strand.
ATTGATGGTTTCTTTGGATTTATCTTGCTTGGGGCTTATAGAGCTTCCTAAATCTCTGGCTTGATGCCTTTCATCAATATGGGAAAATCCTCAACCACTATCTCTAAATATTTAGTCTACTTAATTTCCCCTCTCTTTTCATTCCAAAACTTCAATTACTACATGCTTGTTAGACCTTTTCACTATGTCCTATAATGTCTCTCATACGCTTCTGTATTTTTCATTCTTTATTTTTCCCTTTCAGATTTTTAGTCTGGTTATTTTCTACTGACTTACCTTCCATTTTACTATTCCTCTCTTTAGTTATGTTTAACCTGCTGTTAAATTCATCTGTTAAATTCTTTCAGTTATTTTCAGTTCTAGAATTTCCTTTTGATTCTTATTTTAATAGATTCAAATCTTGTGGTGAAATCCAGCATATTTTCTCATATTTTCCTGAACATATCAGTCATAATTATTCTAGAGCTTGCATTTGATAATTCTAAAATCTGTAACCTGTAGGTCTGTTTTTGCTGTCTATTTTATTGTATTTTAGTCATTTGATCCCATGTTCTGCCATGCCTCATAATTTTAGATTGGATGCTGGCCATTATATATGAAAAATTGTAAAGTCTGTGGATAACTTACTGTCTTCCAGGGAGGATTTACTTTTTGTTGTTGTTGTTGTTAGATATGAATGCTGGAAGATCATCTTGATCTATTCAGGAATAGAAGTTCTTTGAGAGTATGTGGTCTTTTTTTTTTTTTAAAAGATTTTTTTTTATTGGGGAATTGGGGGGATGGGAACAGTGCTGGGGAATTGGGGGAAGGGGAACAGACAAGTTGCTGTCGTTTTGTTCTTCAATCTAGTTGTGGAGGATGTTGCTTCACTGGCCCAAGTTGGCACCATCATTGCGCTCTTCTCTGGCGAGGCAGATCAGTCGCCGGCTTCTGGACGGCCGCTCACTGCGGCTGCTGGCCGCTCACGCTGGCTGCTGGCCACACATGGTAGCCCATGGCAATCCACTGCCACAGGGACTGCAGCCCACGCCGTCGCCGGCGACTCAGGGCAGCCCAGCTCCAGGTTGAGCTGTTGTTCAGCATCTTAGCTGTAGAGGGCAGTGTCACTGGCCCTCATATGTGGGATCCGAACCGGGGCCCTCTGGCATCCCAAGCCAGTTCTTAACCATCGCGCCACTCGGCCGGCCCGAGAGTATGTGGTCTTAACTGAAAGTCAGCTACATTTACCATGGCCACTCCTTTTTGAAAAGCCTAATTTTTGTCTCCTTAGCACCATGATATTGTCAAAAACTATGCTTAATATTTTTTAGCTTATTTAAAGGTAATTTTTAAATTTTTTTTCTCAACCTCTTGCCCTTTATATGTGCAGCTCAGGCATAACTGTATAACTTGAGAGAAAGTTGTTTGCAGAATACTGGGCTCACTTATTTCTGGTTCCCTTTTCCAGGATTTTAGATCCTCAAGTTCTAGCTGCTTTTGTAGCCCCAACTCATGTACCCCCAAACTCAGTGAGACCTCTTTAAGCTCTAGAACATTACTTACTGTTTGGCTTCTATACAAAACTGCAAATGCCCCCAAGGAAAAATGTGGCAGTAAATATGGGGCTCACCTCAATGGACTTTTCTCATGTCTAAATATCAGCTCTTTAATTTATGACTGCTTTTGTTGCTCTCATATACCTTCAGAAAACTTTGTTTTTATTTGTTTGTTGAGAATTTAAGAAACAAACAACATATAGTTTTTCTTAACAAAAGGAATGGCTTAATACAAGCTATTCTTTAATAGTCTTTCATAGCAGAAGTCTATCTCATCTAATTTTGGCCATCTTTATGAGTTAAGTAAAGATGAAATGTTATTATGTGCATAAGCTTTGGAACCAGACTTTGGAATTTAAATCCCAGCTGGCCACTGACCAAAATGTGAGACCTTAGACAAGTTTTAACCTTTCTGACCTTCTATTTCCTCTCCTTTTAATAAATATCTGGGAAATGAAGTTGAAGAAACCTTTAAAGATCAGAAACCCCATTTTAATTTAAACTATTTCAGAGCATAATAAAGATAAAATTTCCAAATTCATTATATGAAATGTATAATTTTAATTCCTAAAACTGAAAAAAATAGCACCTAAAAATTATAGATCACTCTCATTCATGATTTTTTTTTAAAGATTTTATTGGAGAATTGGGGGAAGGGAACAGCATTGGGGAATTGGAGAAGGGGAACAGAAAAGTTGTTGTCCTTTTGTTCTTCAGTCTAGTTGTGGAGGAAGTTGCTTCACTGGCCCATGTTGATATTGTGATCATTGCGCTCTTCCCAGGTGAGGCAGATCAGTCGCTGGCTTCTGTACAGCCGCTCACAATGGCTCTTGGCAGCTCACACCGGCTGCCAGCTGCTCACGGTAGCTTATGGCAGCCCACTGCAGCAGGGGCTGCAGCCTACACTGCCGCCTGCGACTCATGGCAGCCCAGCTCCAGGTCGAACTGTTGTTCACCATCTTAGCTGCAGAGGGCAGTGTCACTGGCCCTCATGTGGGATCTGAACTGGGGCCCTGCTGCTCAGAGCTGGCGTCCCAACGTGCCACTCGACCAGCCCCTCATTCATGAATATTAATACAAGAGCATATTTAAAAATCATAGAGAACAATCCAGAAGTATATTTAAAAAAAATACACAGTGGTGTGCATGTACACATGCATGCGTGCATGTGCGCGTGTGTGCACACACACACACACACACACACACACACACACACACACACTGGAATACTACTCAGCCATAAAAAAATAAAATATTACTATTTGCAACAATGTGGATGGATATTGAGGGTATTATGCTAAGTGAAATAAGTCAGACAGAAAAGGATACCACATGATTGCACTCATGTAGAATATAAAACAAAAAGTAACAAATAAAAACAAACTCATAGATTTGGACAACAGGTTGGTGGTTAGCAGAGGAGAAGGGGGGTTGGGAGAGGGTGAATGGGTAAAGGGCATCAAATATATGGTAATGGATGAAAACTAGACTTCTGATGGTGAGTACGTGAAAGACTATACAGTTATCAAATTATGATGTTATTAACCAATGTTATCTCCATAAAAATTATAAAGAAAATATAGAATTTTCTAAAAAGAAAGAAAAGCTTTTTCTAGAAATACAAGGATAATTGAATAATATCAATCTAGATAAGTCATCAAATGATAGCGCTAAAGAGAGAAAAATCATGAGCATCTCCATAAATGCAGAAAAAGTATTCAATAAAATTCAACACACATTTATTTTATTTTTTTCACTCAACAAATATATATTGAGCATCCACTCTATTATAGCACCAAGGATGCAAAAGTGAAAAAGATATTGGCACCATATCAACTCACATTCCAGTGAAGGGAAAGAGCCAATAAAGGAACAAATAAGGGGACAACTAGAGCATTTATTTTAAAACATTTATTTAAAAATATGCATGGATTTCATTCTTATAATAAACATACCAAACATGCCTTGGGCCAAAAGCCAACACTTTTACCTAATAGGGAAACACTGACAGTTTTCTTCTTAAAGTCAGAAAGAAGACCAGACTTCCCAACTGTGTCCACAACGTTTAACATTAAATTGAGGAATTCATTAGCTAATGCAATAAGACAGACAAAGCATCTAGAAACATAAGAAATGGAAAGAAAGAGATAAAATAATCACTTACAGGTTATATAAGTGTACAAGTGGAAACCCCAAAAGAATTAATAGGAAAACTATTACAAACAATAAGATATTTAGCCAAGTGGCTGGTTATAAAATTAATATATAAAAATCAATTGCCAGCCTATACACAAACAAAAATCAGAAGATATAATGAAAGAGAAATTGCATTTATGATAACAAACAATATACCAAAAAAGAAATGTGCAGAACACCTACAGGAAAATTATAAAATATTCTTGAAAGAAATAAAGGTAGACGCGAACAAATTATTTAAAATACCATGTTGTTAGATAAGAAGATACAACAGTATACAGATGTTAGCTTTCTCTAAGTTAATTTATAAATTTTATGTAGTTGCAATCAAACTTCCATAAAGTTTTTTCTAGAGCTGTAAAAGTTGATTATGAATTTTCCCTATTCTACAAACACTAGTTATTTCGTGGAGCAGGGAGCTGAGGAACTGAGTAGGAGGGATTGGGTTTGCTTTGTGGATGATGTGCTTTGTGGCTTTCATAGCTTTCATTGCACTTAGCACTCTCCATGCTCCCTCTTCTGAAACCCTGAGGTGGTGAATGACCCTTTAGGAACCAGCATTCCAGAAGCTCATTTGGTTAGTTGTGCTGTGCTGATGGGCTGCTGGCCTGTAACATGTAACTTCCACTGGCCTTCTCTTGGGCTTTTGACTCATAATAGAGATGGCCATCAGAGGGTGTAATTTGGGGAGGACACACTTTTCAGTGCCTCCCCAATTTCCTCTCTAATATTGCCTTTACCTCTTGGCCCCAAAAGGATGGTAGACAAGAATGCTAAGGTCTGAAAGGCAATGTCATTTGTTTAAAAAGTGCTGGCTCTGAATGGCCTTCTTGGTCATGATGGTGAGGAGTTGGCCCAAATTTGCTATTTTATCTTTTCTTCAGTTGACTGTGTGGATTTTCACCTTACTTTCAATATTAGGCTTTTATCCTCGACTGGTCCTTTATGATGAACTGGAGATACTTTTTTTTAGTTTTGAAAGTACAGTATAGGTTTTCAGGCTTACCTCCCCCCCCATTTCCCCTGCTTTTCCTCCTTCCTGAGCATGCCTTGTACTCCCCCCACCCTACCTTTCTAAAGTCATTCTCTCTTCCTAGTGCACCCTTCCCTTCTTTATTCCTGTCTGAAAGCCTGCCCATTCTTGAGTGCTATTTTGAAAGGTTATTTAAAAAACCCCTTTCCTTATGTTTCCAGCTGAATGTGAATACGCTGGCATTTATCAAGGCAAAAATCACCCCTTTATTTCTCAGTAATTTGTGTTTGTTCTGTGGCCGCCTATTCAACTGTGAATGTCTTCAATGCACGAACTCTGCCTGTTACCTATGTAGCTTATGAAACACTTTGCTTATTGTCCTGCACGTAGCAGCAAGATGAGATTAAATTAAGAAAAAAACAAGGACTTAATCTATTCAGTGGCATGGATTGGCTATCCATATTGTCTATTAGCTCCTACCCTTTGGAAATTACTGAATTGAGCATAATCAATCACCAGATCATGCCAGTGACCTACACAGGAGCAATAATGGCCTTCACTGTGACACCACTAATCTGAACCTGCTGCTAGCCAGATAATCCTGGCTCTTGTCTAGTTATGTTTTTCCCAGGCCTTACAAGCACCTGCAGTCTAGGTGGAGGGTGGGGGCATCAGCCTGGAACAAGGTCTTCCTTAACATTTGGCACCACCCAGATTCCTCATAAGGAAGACCGTGAGAATTGTCTTTGCTCATTAAAAAATACATCATTAACTATCTATGTATTTTTTGCCTATGCCTTCAAAGTAACAAATTGTTTACATTTACAGGTTGTGTGTGTGTGTGTGTGTGTGTGTTGATTGTTTAGTAGACCTAGCATTGCTGAATGTCATGTCCTTATGACTTCATACATGAATAAATGGCTAACAAGAGGGGAGATGTTTGCAAGTATCTGTAGACATGAATTATTCTTCAAAAACAGTCTTTCTTTTCTTACAGGAATCCAGAAGCTTTGAAGTCACAAGAAGAGAAGGTAGGGAAAATGCATTCATCCCCATTTCATGCTTGGCGTTGACATCTTGGAAGTAGTTTGTTGGAGTTAAGATGAACTTTAGGCTGTGGACAGCTTGTTCTTTGAAATTTCATGTGGCCTTTTCTGGGCACTGACTGCTTGGCACATGGCTTCTAGGAACTGCAAGAAGGGAAACCAGGTTTGCTTGTGAGAGCTTCGTCCTCTGCTTTCATGTATCAGAGGTGGGGTCTAGAGAGCTGGCTCATTCCTGATCATGTTTACAGTCTCTTGCAATAAGCCTCATTTCTGAATAAAGTTTGATGTGATTATTTAGTTTCATCCAGCAAAAACAGCATCAACAATAAAAATAACAGCTAATGGGTTGAGGTATTTCAATATCTGGGAAAAGATGCCACTGTGAAAAATACTTCTGATTAGATTTTTATAGCTTTAGCTAAGCTGAAATAGAAATAACCAATTAATTTCTCTTTTGAAAACAATTCCATGACATTTTATTTTCCTCAGCAGAGTTCCTCTAGCACATTTGTTTTTTTGATCTCTGAGGTAAGTATATATGGGTGGTAATTTCTAAAATCTTTTAGTGGAAATTGAAGTTTGCCTTATTCACTTTCAGCAATACCTCATCTCTAATAAGAGGATATCTTTGGTATGATTTATGGAATTATCACCAATACTTCTTGTATTGCAGGGACGGGAGGATGAAGTAAAAAACCAAAGTGAGTTCTTGGTCTAGGATATGGCCTTTGCTTTTAGTCTTAACCACATCCTTCCCTGTAGCAATGTCTCAAAAAGAGTGGCAATCTTTAAAAAGTGAGGAAATTCCATATTGAGTCCTAAGTCCAACATATTCTTGCCTCCTGATTAGTTCTTAACAATGAAGGACATGCAATGGCCATACTATCAAAGTGTGTTTCTAGAGCTTGGAAACGTAGCCTTTCCATAGAATCTGTATTGGTAGTACTGGTTGTTTGCTGCTGTCCGTGGTGCTGGAACCTTGGATTCAAAGGATGTGGCTAATTAGCTCTAGGATGAACTTCTGGCTTCTATTCCCATTTGCCATTGTCTCTGGTTTTGGACTCAATGTCCTCTGAATTGTATCCATAGGGTAGACTGAATTGTTTGGGTATCAAAACCAAATGAAATTGGATAAAGGTGAGTGGGGCAGGGGAGGTATGTTGCTTATTGAAAATTGCATTCACAATGGGCGCACGATGGCCATGCAAATTGGAGAGAAATAGCCATAAGGAGAGAAGTTGGCATGAACTTTGGTTTTGAATACTATTCTATTCACGTCAGCACTCCTGAGTGTTAATGTTTGGAATTAATTTGCCTTATGGAATCACATATGAACTTAACTGTTTTGGAATCTTACTGTCCTTGTGTTAGAAGTGATTCTAAATAGTAAGATGGGGGTATGAAAGGACCATGTGTATTTTTGCTCAAAGACATAAAAAGGCCCCAAATCCCTAGAATACTGAGGGCATCTGAGGATGAGCAGAGGCATGGTCAGGCTGTACTTTACTCATTCATAAACCCCTCCTCTCTTGAAGCAGCAGCTTTCACAACTGGCTGACTGGGACAATATGCTTTGGGTTTGTACTGGCAAATTTGTCTTGACATCATGTAAACCTTTTTCTTCCTATTGTGAACTGATGTCTTTCTTGCTTGTTTCTGTCAAAGTTGAGTTTCTGAAGAGTTCCTGAAATAGCACAGTGCCTTAATGTTGATGATTATAACCCGGCAGGAAGGAAGGGTGGGACCTTGCTGGCTGGTTACAAGTATTTTTGTCTCTGAGAAAAGCTTGGGGGGTAGGGTTGTTATTCTTCTCTAGAACAGTGTATGGGTAAAAAATAACAGAAGCACTGTGACTATTTCCATAAGTTATTATTTATACAAATACAAATGAAACATTATTGTCTAGCCACCAATACTTAAGGTTGGTTCCTTAGCTCTGACTTGACCTGGGACTGAAAGAGGAGCAAATAATTTTTCCGCCCAGTTTACCAGGCCCAGGAGATTCTGTAAAGGTAGCCTCTGGACCACAAAATCTAAGATATTTTCCTGGTTTTGTTTTGTTTTACTTTAATACTACACTTGCCTCAGGAGTATCAGCTCGATCCATGGCTCAGTGCTACAATTGGATGACCAAATGCAACTTCATACTTAATTACTTTTGGAAACGCTTCACAATGTCTGTGAAGTGAGACATTAGAAGGGCTAATGTTAGCAGTGGAAATAGAGTCCAGGCTAAATCATGGTGTCATTACATGAATGTACTGTGTGCTTTAAATCTGCTCTCTGCCTTATTTCCCCCGGCGCTCCTCCCAGGCTTGGATGCGGGGTTGTTGTGGTTCCCAGACTGGAGCCCAGCTTTCTTACCTCTGGCATTACTCACACTTTTCCTACAACCTGCATGCTCTTTGTCCCTCATCTTTGTCACGTCTCCCTTATCCCTTCCAACTCTCGTTTTTGAATCATTTAGCTTACCCTACCTTATCTGAGAGGTAAGGGCAGTGACTCTCCCCTCATTCACCCCCAAATCCCTTACGTCCCTAAGCCCAGAGCTCAATATTGTAGTTGCTCAATAATAGTTTCTTGAATTAAGTGCAAGCTACAAATTGCTTTGTGTATATTGTCTTTTCACTCTGATTGTGCCCTAGTGATATATAAGTGAGGCACTGAGTGGTTTGGTCCTAGAAAGGCACTTTTTAAAGAGTGTTCTGGGGATATCCATTGGATACTTCTAGCTGATGGCATCAATGAAAGTACTCCGTGTTCAAATAAGCTTGGTGTGATGGGTTGAATTGTGTTCCCTGCAAAAGATATGTTGAAGTCTTAACCCAGAACCTGTGGATGTGACCTTATTTGGAAATAGGGTCTTGGCAGATGTGCAACAAATTTAGATGAGATTGTACTGGCTTAGGATGGGCCCTAACCCAGAAGAGGGACATTTTTGCACAAACACACAGGGAGAATGCCATGTGATGATGGAGACTGAGCTTGGAGTGATGAGTCTATAAGCCAAGGAACGCAAAGGATTGCTGGTAACCACCGGAAGCCAGGAAGGGTCCTTCCCTGGAGCCTTCAGAGGGAGCGTGGCCCTGCCAACACCTTGATTTCTGACTTCAGCCTCCAGGACTGTGAGAAGATTAATTGATTTCTCTTGTTTTAAACCACCAGTTTGTGGAACTATGATACAACAGCCCTAGGAAACTAATACATAGGCAGATGCTGGACTCAATAGTGAGCTAGGTTTGTCATTGTTGTTGACGTTTTTATTGCAGAGCCTCTCGGGTCTTTAAGATGCTAAATATGACTTCTAAACATGGGGTGTAATATGGAGCATTTTCCAATTAACTTCCCGTGACATCTTAGTTTTATTGTTTTTTTATCATGTTGGAACTGGCATTTCATGCAATGCCCTTTGCAAGCCCTGCTGTAAGAACTTGCAACATGTGAGTGAGCCATTGTGGGATAGAGGGAAGAGGGGGCACTTCCTGAGTGTCCAGGCTGAGGACACATCCTGGCACCAGTGACTTCCAAGGGCATTGCATGGACAGATGGAGAGGTGGCAATAATGATAATCACTTGTAGTTCTGAAGTTTTCAGAGACCTTTCACTTTGTTTACCTCCTGTGACCCTCAGCAACTCATGACATGAGCAGAACAGGTAACACTTTGCCCATGAGTCTCCTTTCTTTCTACCCATGCTAATTTTATTAGGAACTAGGACTTCCTCTAGACCAGTGTCCCTTTGATGCACTGACCCTCTCTCTGAAGGGGGCAGTGGCTTACATGACTTGATCTTGCTTCGTCACATACAAGGGCTTCTGTATCTCCATGTCCACTGCCAAGCCCAGAGAGCTGAGAGGGACTCCTGGAAGAAACTTTCCTAGGGGAGCTTTGTTTCCGTGTTAGATTTGAGGTATGGACTCTCAGAGGAGCCTGGAGGGAGACATAGTATCAGCGACTGTGGCAGGACTGCAAGACTGGGGGGATGTGTTTCGGGAAGGACGTATGCCTTTCCAGCTGGACCAAGCCCTTCCACCCTCAGGGCAGCCCTGTATTCTCCTTGTGCTCTGGGACCCACCTGTGCTAGCTGCATGGGGAAGGGGAGCTGGCCGCTTCTTCATCTGCTTTCCAGCGCAGGTGTTTTTACACCTCCCTCCAGACACCTACAATTTAATTTTAACTTTTTCTGAAGCTTCAGCAAAAGGTGCCAACCTCACCTTTCCAAGACACTCCCGTGTCCACTCGGAGGGCTTGTGCTGATTACAACTGCCAGAATTCATCTGCTCAAACCACTACTTTTCTTGAAGTGATCCCATCACTTTGAATTACAGCCATGAGAGAACACTTGAGTGAGCGGAGCAAGTGGCCAAGATAATTCAGCCCTTGTCAGCCACCTCTTAGGAGCACGGGGGTGATCTGTGAGCTATTCCAGATGTCCGTGATTGTGCTGTGATTAGAGGCTGTGAGTTTTGGGGTGGGCACCGATGTCACATTGCATTACCCCACAATGGCTCACTCACGTGTTCCAGTGCGGACCAGCCTGGCCTGGCTTCCAGCAGGGCTGTGAGGGAGGCCTGAGAGCAGGGATGCTGCTGTCTTCATGGAAACAGAAAGGGGAGCGACAGTCACACACAGTGCAGGGTGGCTCCAGCCCCATAGCAATGCACATGTCCTGAGTAAACATGACCTGCCAGCGCTGAGCGTGCAACTAGAGCCTCACGTGCTGAAAACCCTTGGAATTCGTTCCTAATTGGCAGCTGCCCCTTTATAGTTCTCTGCATCTGGGAGAACTTCAGCTACCAAGAATTACATTCTATTTACCATTCATTTTTATTTTGTTTAGCAGCTGTTTTCTGGATCTTTCTGTTGCTCAGTTGCCTGCATAGTCTGTCTTGGTATAATGTGAAGTGGCTGACTTTCTTTCATGAAACAGATTAATAAACTTCTAGCTTCTTTTGAGGTAACTTCTTTAATGGCTGCAGATGTAGGAAATTGAAAAGGGAGCCATCCGGATTTGATAGTGCCTGGGGCAGTGCGTCGTTTTCAAATCAAGACTGCCATCTGGGGAAAGAAATGGAGTTACCTTCCCCATCCCATCCTTGCTCACATACAGCGGAGTTGGCTTCTTCTTTCCTATAGTCAGTCACTGGGCCCCAAAAAGTTGGGAGTGACATCTCTCTCCTTCTATTTCTAACCTCACAGAAACTGGCTCTTTCTGAGTGGTGCTGTTCTTTTTCAGCTGCTGGCAAATGACATTGTACCTACTTGCCCCAGGTTGAGTGGGAAGTGGATGGCACGGCTGGCTGGTGGGTTCTGGTTGAATACATTGAGTGATTTGGTTCCCAGTTTTGATCCTGACCGATTGGCAGGCAGTAGGATCCCACTTCTCCACTTACAGTGTCACTTGGCGCTAGTTACTCCATCTTATCTGAAAAAAAAGTGGGCTTAGTAATAGTTCAGACCATCAGCCCTGCTCTGGGTTGCAGACACCCAACTTGCACTGGCTGAAGCCTGAAAGGCTCATGTTTGGCAGAATCCCGGGGTGGACCTGGCTTCAGGAGCAGCTGATAAAAGGGACCTCGTGCTCTCCCTTTCCTTCCTTCCCTTGGCTTGTTGGCCTCGCTCATGCAGTCTTGCAGGGGGGCCACGAGCAGCTGCAGCTGAGTCCTGGCTGCTCAGCATCCCAGAGGGTGAGACTGCTTCCCCCAGAATGGCACGAGTCAAGTCCCAGCGAGGATTGTGATTTACGGGGCTTGTGTCATGACTCAAACCCTCAATCACTCACTGTGGTGGGGAGGGGATGGAATATTGTGAGTGGCCAGGTGAGATCACATGTTCTCCCTGTGGGGTGTTACCCTCACTCAAATGTTGGAGGATGGGGACAGGCTTGCTCCTCAGAGGAAGGGTGCTGGCAGTATGCAGTCAGTGCCCCCCACGGCTTCATGGAGATGTCGTGGGGACTGGGTGTGGATAGCTCTTGGCGCAGTATGGGTGGTGGCGCCAGTGCCAGTGAGGTTGGTAATCCCCATCATGGCTTTTCTTACCCTGCATCTGTAGTCTGGCCTGAGATGGAAAGTGAGGAATGTCTCAGATCCCCAAGTCCATTCCTCTGTCTCCAAGCAGGTTTGCATCTGACTGTGCTTGGGATAGCCTGCTGACTTTTCCTATGAGAACTTTCTGGAACATCCCAGTCCCATCCCTCTCCTCTGTCAGTGTCTTTCTTTAATTTTCTGCTCAAATTCTCTCATTCCACAATCAGAAGAGCCAAACACTCCCTTATTGATGTTGTCTTTAAGAACTTAAAGACAAGCAGACATTAAGACTTTAGGGGCTTTCTGGGCACTGGGGTCAGAAAACGTCCTTGAGCATCACAGTTATCGACCCCTCATATTTTCTTTCAATTAATGCATCGTAATGAAGCTCAGGGAGTTCAGACAATGGTCTTTCCCAAGGACCAAGTACAACATTAGCCAGAGGACCCTTGGGCTGTGGATAAGCCCAAGCTTCTGCTCCCCAAGCTTCCCCAAGATAATCCTAAGCGCTTGGCCCTGGAAAGACCAGCCGTGACTAAGTCAGCTGGAGGGAGCCTGAGTTTTCACTCCTGCCCCTGCACATGCTCTGCCAGGCTCTGGGTCTGTGGCTGTTCCATCCCGTCCCCTGGTGATTTCTGCTCTCCAATGATCTGGAAGATGCAGGACCTGGCTGTGTGCAGCTCAGGGCCGATGATGGCTGGTACCCGTGCTTCTGTTTGAACTGCAGGTGCGTGACTCCTCCCCGAGGACCACAGTACCATTCACCTGATGACTGTGGCATGGGCTCTAGGGACAGTTCTCTTTCATGCTGCTGTGTAGGGTCAGTCCTGGGAGAGCAGGGATCAAGGCCCTTCCTCCTGGGGCCCTTGCCCCTTACACGCAGTGAGCACTGCAAAAGCATTAGATACCCGGTGCATCCCAGGGCTGACCTGGCCCTGTGTTACATCTCCACTTCTCATCAGGTAAAATCACAGGTTTTAAGGGCTGCCGAGTGGTTTGGCAGTGGGCCCCCTAGCTCCAGGGTGCCCCTGTCCTACCTATCTCCTGTGCTCACTCATCCCACCAGTGCCTTGGGGCAACTCCTTCTCCTAAAAGACCACCCTCAGAGAGCTACTGTGATCTTTCTGAGAACTGTACTAAAAAGTACTCAAAAGGTGCTCATGCAAATGAGCTAAGTCTCTGCGGTTGGGACGGACAGGTTGGGATGGACAAGCTGTAGGGCCTGGTAGGTCTGGGCAGGGTCACGAATCCTGTGCAGCGAGTTGCTTATCAAGGAGTCTCCTTGGCGGGTGTAGTTGATAAACGTTGGACTAGGTCCCTGTCTGGGATTTGTGGGGGAAGAATCATGTTCCCTGAGAGGGCATAACCCCCGAAGGGTACGAGCTACTGCAGCATCATAAGGACAGTAAGGTGAGCCCTTCACAAGACAGCACTGCCCTGAATCCCCAGCACACCTGCCAGGTCCGTTGAGGGAGGTGACGACACTCCCACCAGCCTTGCTGAGTCCCCATCCTTGCCAGGAGGCTCCCCTCTCTCCTCTGAGATTCCAGCACTGAAGGCTGACATTTGTCATCTTTATCCCTTGCTTGGACCCCAAGCCAGAGGAGTTTCTCTGCTTTTCGGGACCCCTTTAAATTATCTTCTCCATATCAACGCTGTAGTTAAGTGTTTCAACCGTGTTAAGCCATTTGCCCTAGCAATATTAATGTGCCGTCAGCAGTCCTCTGGGGTTAATTATCTGTGACTTAAAAACCATTTGTTTCTGTCTCTGTTGTCTCATTGCTGCTCAGCAATCTTTCTTTATTAGGAAATGAGGAACAGAATCCAACTGACCATTATTTTCTAATTCTTTTCTCGTCATCAGAATTAGTTTATCTTTTAACAACTCCTTTTAAAAAAAGCCTCCTGATTTTCAGATTATGTTGTCTCTTAACAAATCTTTAATCTCTCAGCTTCAGCAGGAACAGAGCCCTAACTGGAAATGACCTAAGGGGTAGCCTTTTCGTCTCACGGAGCGAGGCCATTCAGCGCACACACTCTCTCTCTCTCTCTGATTGGCTCCACTCACTTCTGGGGGTTCACTGCTGCTCAGACATTGGCCTCTTTCTACCTGTAGTGAGGGCTTCATAGCGTGTCCTCTGGGGCACACGCTGGGCTTGGTAAATGAGCCACGGTGCCCCTGAAGGCCCTTGCTGATCAGGCAACCCTTTTAGGAGACCGCAGACATCACGACCCAGCCAGGGGTTCTCTGCACACTCCTCTTACAGCTGTGGTTCTTCTTGGCCAGGTCTGCCATTGGCTTCCAAGAAACGCTTCAGGGTCTGCGTTGTAGAAAACCTTTTGCAAAATGTTGAATTTTGAATAAGGTCACGTAAGTTTGCCTTGTGCTCTCCAGGAAGTTGGGGAACATGCAACATAGAAATGATCAGGCTCTGTGGGATGTTGACAGTGACTCCCAGCCTTCTGGGACATGGGTGCAATGAACAAGGGGAGGTCTGGCCCAGTGTCTGAGTGCATGGTTGGCTGGTGTGTGGTGCTGGCTCATCCGGGCACCTAAGCTGGTCTTTGCCCACCTACCCCATTCTCTGGAGGCGACTGAGGGGAGGTCTCGGTCCCTCAGCTGCCCTCCCACCCTCACAGTGCTTCTAAAGACACGTTACTACCTCCTAAGGAGACCTAGCTCCTATGGAAAAGCAGGTACCACCCTTAGGGTTTCTTAAAACTTTATTGGGTGCTAATGGAAGTTTCCTTGGGCAAATTAGAGTTTGCTTGGTGTGCAGCGATGACAAGACGTGGTTCCTGCCCTTACAGAGCACACGCGTCAATGAATGTGTCTGTTGAGGAGATATGAGTACCCTATAGACAAAAAGGTCACCTGAGTGTGCCTATACCATGGCCAGGCACTGCACAGAGGGGCAATAGCAAACACCCAACCCACCAAGATCAAACAAACAGAGGAGCTTATTGGTTTATGTACCTGGACAGTCGGGCAGGGGTGGAAGGGTAAAGGGTGATGGTTCCAGGGGCACTTGATGTAGGGCCCAAAAACCTGGTTTCTCTCATCATTTCACCCCTGGCAGTTGAATCCCTTCATAGTGAGTGCCACCCTCCCCCAAGATCCCCTTCACAACTGCAAGTCCCGTGGAAGAGAAAGGCTCTGGTCTGATATTTCCTACAAAAGTGTTAAGGTCCACTTGGGTTGGATGGGCTCCGGTCGTGTGCTCCTTCCTAAATCAGTGATGATTTCAGAGGCTACGAGAGTCACAGCCCATGCCCCTGCCATCAGAATGTCAGGAGCTGAGAATGGGAGGAAGGTGGGTCCCCAACTGTCAACTAGGGCTCTGCCCAACTAAGGTATGTTGATGCAGGAAGGTTAAAAAAAACTATGCCATTTACTTAATTATTTCACATCTGGGTGTCTGTCACATCCTTCATCCCCAAGGGGTTTTGCCTGAAGGCAAAACTAAGCTTAGCGAGTATTCACCTAGTATTTCAGTGGGGAAGGCCTCTTTCCCATATTCTGAGAAGGCAACAGGCTAAGAGGTGACATTCCTGCTCTGAGGCCACAGGAGCTTAAAAGGGAGTATGAATTGGAACCCAGATTCCTGATGACAAACACAGGGCGTTTTTGTTTTGTTGTTGGTGTTTTAATCACTGCTGCTTCCAGTGACTGGGTCTCCTGCTTGCTCACCCACTTCCACTATGATGGGCGCAGTGACCTAGTGAGGCGCGTCAAGCATCTCCCGGCCCAAACTGTGGGAGGGGTTATTGTTTGTTTGGACCCCAGCATATCCTCCTTTCTTTAGCCCTCAGCCAAAGGGCATAAATATTGAAAGTGACTGTACGAATTCCTCCTGGCAGTGACTTCAGTACTTAAATCCTGGGCTTCTCAGAAGCTTTATTTTCCATTTTTCATACGAGACCTCCTTTCTTAGGAAGGGGGTGTTGGGGGCTCATTGTGCTGCTGCTTCCAAACAGGCATTATGTGGCAGGTAGGGACATAGATGGGGAAGGGACCTGGGCCTTCCAAACAACTAGTGCTCTTGTGCAGAGCCACTTTTTAAGAAGCAGTTTCCGATTTGTTCACACATTATTTAGGGGTGAAGGCTTACTCACTGCTTTAATATAAACTCCGTAGATTGGGACAGTTCTTAATGGACACATTTTCACATTCAGTCTCTTACTTAGTCCTCATAAACACCCTCTGATATCAGCATTGCAATCTTATTTTGTAAATAGAAAAAAAATGGGAGACCCTTTAAATGCTGTAGGGAATTAATCAAAGAATTAATAGGGGCTTAAAACCGAGGTCATTCAGGAAAGCACGTTCTTGATGGACATTCAGCAATGCTTGTACAATTCTGATGGAAACTTTCATAGTCACAAACATGGACGCATCATTCTGTGGCTAAAGCGCCTGCAGGTTTGGGCCGTGGGAACTGCAGGTCTGTCGTGGCCTGAGAGAAATGGGGAGCTGCATGTTTAGAAGAAATGGGCCTTTGGGGAAAAAAATCACAGGCCTGGAAAATGAGTTATGGGAATAAAAAAATATATGTCAGTCTATTTGGTTTACTAATTTTAGCAGTGATTTGCTCTCTCTTTTCTTTTTTTGCCAGAAACAGCATTCCCATCCAGCTGCTGGGCTGCTGTATTAGAATTTTTATCATTTGTGTGGCGTCACTGCACATTTGAGCCCCAAAAGGGAGTTATGTGGCTAAGAGGAGACGTTTATTTGATAGGTCCGATCTAATCCCATGCTTAGAAACTTCAGCTGAAAATAAAATGAGTTGAATTTTTTTTTCTCTTCTTTTTTTTTTTTTTAAAGACAGCAGGTCTGTAAAGCTGTGCTAGCATATCATGTTTCCCTTTTATACAGAATTGAAAATAATAGCATCTTATACTTGGAGAGTGTTCCCAGGCTGGTTTTTGCTCTCAAAGAACTTACTCATGTGTCATCTCATTTAATCCACATTCAAGGAAATCTCTGAGCTAGGGAGACTGAAGGTATTATCGCTGGGATCTGCCAGGTGAGGAAACAGATGCTCAGAGGTGGCAAGGGACATGTCCCAGGTCGCACAGCTAACTGAGGCAGCGCTGGATTCCTGCCATTGTGAGTTTATGGCGCAAGTTTTCAAATTAAAACCCAGTGGGAAGCACGGAGATTTTAGTCCTGTTTAGGTTATTTAAAAATAAATTATTGTAAAGACAGCTTTTCTCATCTGTCAATAGGATGATCCCATACCTTGTGAACTTGGTATATTCAAAACGTGTGTGAGGGAAATGGTAAAAGTTAATAATTTTCACAGTGTCTGTCTGTGGTGAGGTTTAA
This sequence comes from Hipposideros armiger, assembly GCF_001890085.2. Classification (NCBI taxonomy): domain Eukaryota; kingdom Metazoa; phylum Chordata; class Mammalia; order Chiroptera; family Hipposideridae; genus Hipposideros; species Hipposideros armiger. The sequence continues at coordinate 2,541,547 of NW_017731416.1, forward strand.
TTATCACTTGACATATTTCATGGTTTAAAATGATGACAGTTTAAAATAGAGCCGGAGAGAGCCAGGAAGTCCATTCATGATGGTGTGCTGGGCACTGTATTAGAATGACCCCCAAATAGAGATGCTTCCCCGACAGAGGAGTCTGCAGCGTGGTCTGATAGCTACAGATGTCCCTGAAAATGAAACCCAAGCCAAGAACTTCACTGTGATCCTGTTGTCAGCACCCAGAGGGAGCATGGGTGAAACCTAGCAGTGTGGTTTGATTCTCACATTATATTCCAAAGGCTAACCTCACCCACACTCCCCTAAACCCTCACCCCTCACTGGCCTTCATTTCTAATGAACAAGCTAATTCATTGTGAAGTGTACTTTTAACGAATGAATGAAAGCTACCGAGACTACGAAGGGTGACATATATTTCGATGTGTTTCTTGGGGAACTGCCCGCCTCTCCAAGATGAGAAGGTTGAGAAGCAGCTTCTTGTGGCAGTTGTGGTGGCGGCGGTGGTTTCATAATCTCAACCTCGTCTGTCTGTTTAGGAAATAATTACATACTTGTTCCTCTCCCGTGAGATCGCTGGAGGAGGAGCTGTCTAGAGTTGACCTGTATGTCCAAATTTCAAATGTGAATTTGGAGAGTCCTGGGAGAGGAAGCAGATGAAGCCATCTCACAAATACAAATGCTGGTTGACATCTGTTAGCTCAATGTTTATCCATTGCTGACAGCGGGGTCCATTACGACACTGGTGTCACAGAGCAGAGGCACTGGGAACAGTAAGAGATGTGCTGTTGCTGGCCGAGCCCCAGTTAGATGTGAGAGCAGTGGGCTGTGCCCAGCACTCTGGTCGGGGCGTCCCGCCCCTCTTCATTCCTCCCTTCACTCTCTGGTGGCCATGGCCAGTCCCATGGCCAGTCTTCATGGCTGCAGCCCCGCCTCCAAGCTGCCTGCTCATGCTCTGAATGGCGGTCGGTGGTCATGCCTTCCTTGGGACGTCTGGCTTGCTTCTTGGCACTGCCATTTATGAAATTAATCCAATGATCCAACTCTGGATCTGGAAGATTCCCGCAGGGTCACCCTTATTTTCACAGGCACAGGCTTGAAGTGACTGGGAAGTGACTTCAGGGGACACAGGAGACGTGATGGTCTGCGATGTGAGGACCTGCGCCAGGGTCCGTAGGCCTCAGGGCCCCTGTGGTTGTCTTTCTTCCTTTTCTGCCCCTTTCTCCTACCCTTGGGGCCAGGCTGTGCCTTCTCTCCAGGGTGGCACAGTATCCAGCACACCCTTGATGCTTACTCAGCCACTGTTTCCTAATTCTGTGCATTCTGGCTGAGTTTTCTAGTTAAATTCTCTGCTTTGACTTTTGTTTAAAATATTTTAAAATATTTTATTTTCCTTTTGTGGGGGACGGGACCATGCAGGAGGCGGCACATGGTGACAATTGTCATTACCAAAGACCCCACCATAAGCTCTGCCGAGTTAACTTGTTTCAGGCTCCCAGCAGTCCGGGGTGGCCAGCTAGTGTGATCTTCTGTGTTACGGATGAGAAAAAGCGGCTTTAGCAGGATTAGTGGTCTGGCTGGCTGGCTACTTCTGTTAGCTGGCACCCCGTACATTGACTCTCACTGTAACGGAGTATTCAGAGTCCTGTGGGATGGCGTATCCCTCTGTCTCAGTGCTGTGGCCTCCCTAGGACCATTGTCCTGAGGACTCTTAGCTCTAAGACAAATCTGCAAGACCCATTTCTAAATGGTCAGCCCTTGAAAAGCTTTAGAAGAGCAGGTTCCTCTATGGCTGTGTGTGATGGGCGTGGGAACAGCGAGGAGGATCAAAGAAGACAGGGCAAGCGCATGTCGGGGGCCAGATACTGTGAAACTGTTGCGTGCTCGGAACAGAGATGAGGGTGCCGGTTCAGGCTGTTGGTCTTGGACACACCTGGGCTTCTGCCCCCCTAATACAGCAAGCTACAGGCACCACCAGGCTCTCCCTCTCGCACGCCCCCTGGAGGTCAGAGGGAGGGTTTCGTTTTGTAGGCCAGGAGACCCAATGGCAGAGACTAAGATCCACATGGAAAGGTGGGAGCAGGAGACTACCCGGAGGCTGCCTCGCCCTGCACCGTGTGGATGCAGGGAATTCTGTGGCTCTGCTTCCATGTTCAAGGGGCCAGACAGGACTTTTGCCCACACATGCCTCTCCTGCTGCTGGCTAATGCCTACCCACCCCCACCCACCCCGTTACTGCTTCATCTCTTTTTTTCCTGTTCAACTCCCCCAAAGTCATTTGGGGTCCTGAAGGAGTCGCAGAAGTTCCACTGAACCATATCATACTATACCTTGAGCATTCACCGAGCCTGCTGCCTCTTTGTGAGAATATCAAACACAGGTATCTCCTAAGAGCCCTGAGCCCCATGTCTGTCCCATATTTGATTTGCATGACAGGTCTCAAACTGCTGGCCCATGGTCAGCATGTTTTATTTGACTTGAATAGTATTGACCTACAGAGGTTTTTTGTTTGTTTGTTTTTTGTTTTAGCTGAGCCATCCTGCCACGTGTTGGCAGCTCAGCAGCTGCTCAGCTCGGGCTGGGACTCAAACCGCTGTTGCTCAGAGCTCAAACTCTTGAGCGAGCTCTTAACCAACTGAGACACTTGGCGGGCCCCTACAGAGGTCTTTTTAATTTTAATAAGTTCACAACATTTAAAAACAAGGAAATGTTACATACAGATCCAAATAGGACAATTATCTTGGAATATAAAGTGACTGATTACCTCTGGGCCCACATGACTTCATGACAACAGCAGACTGAGTAAGCAGCCATGTCCTTGGAGAGTGCACGTCCTTGCCTGTTTTCCACAGTCCCCACTGCTCCCTAGTGCCTCACTGATACTGAGACCAAGTGTCAGATGCAGTTTTGAAAAATACATATGAACAAGTTGAAATCCCAGAAGAATGATACTCCTTAAATTACCTGAGTGATTTCTGTAGGCATTTGAGTTTTTAGCCCCTATTATGTACTTAGATACAGAACTTGTTCATCACAACACAGTAGAGCCAGGTGTCAGTAAAAGGTGGGGCAGGGGTGAGGTGGGAGGGGCAGGAAGCAGAGAGGAATTTAGTGTAAAGGCTGAAGTAACTCTTACCTACTTAGCCCACCTTGAGACTCCCTGGTGAAGCTGGTGTCGCTAAGTGGGTCCTTGGTTTAGGCCGTAAAGTCTTCCATTAAACTATCTTATTTTCTGATATTTATTTCTTAATCTGTAAACATTCACTCCAGGCTCTAAGTTGGCAAGTGAGTTTCCAGCTTGGTAATTAATATTTGTGCTGCTTTATGTAAGTTATGTCTTTAAAACGGATCAGTTGCTTTAAGCATTTCAAAGACATTCCACATATATTGTAAAGTAATTACTTTCCACAGATATTTCCCACTGATGTTTTGTTACATTTAAATATACATTTACAGTACTCAGCAGACCAGAATGGTCCTGATTTATATATTTTGGTCCACTGGGTTAAAAAAAGAGACAGACATTTTAAAATTGTCTTTTTAATTAGTGTATTTATCCCAAAGAGTCTCTTCCCTCTTCTAGAATCAGTCACATGGTGTTAGAAAAATAATAAACATGGTGTGTTCTCTGGGTTGATTTAGAATTTAATGAGAAACGACATCTTGGCCTGAGCGTGAGCATGCTTAACTTTTAATCTGGGCTCCAAAGTGTCCTAGAGCTTGGAGGAGCTTATTAACTCCCTCTGTGTCATTTCCTTACTGTGTAAAATTCAGGTAATAAATAGCTACTGCCCTTGTGTGGTAAGAATTAATGCTTGGTGAGTAGCAAGTATTGTTTTCATAAAACAGTCTTAATTGTTTGCTTTGTACATTTTCTGCTTTATTATTTTTATTGTTTCTCTTGCCTCTGTAATTGATAGTTATTGGGTTCTCATTATTTTTTTATTAGTCATTTTGTAAAAACTACCTTGTGATTTATCTTTTCTCCCACACTTATTCCTCCCCAATGTCATTAGCAGAGGCAGGAGGCGAGCAGATAGCGCTCGTCTCTGCAGAGCTGGAGCTCCAGGCAGCTCCTCATGGCTCGGCCCTTTTCTTTCGGAACAAGATGCCCAATACGTTGGTTGCTGTGCTGGTGAGGACTTGTATGAAGCCAGGGAGGTTTTCTAGAGAAACATCCCACATAACAGTGAGAAGGCAGGAAGAACAGGGTCTGCGTGGGGACTGTCAGCTCCTTCCACATAGGACGAGAGGAGCAAGATGGTTCCACCCAAGGTGGGACAGGCATCCTAAGTGTGCAGTGACCACGTCACCTGGCACATTATAAAAAAGGGCAAGAAAGTAATCATCGCACGGTGCAAAGAAGCCCAAAGTCCATTCTGCCTACAAGTTGGCACCTCTGCATTTCCAGCCACCATTACCTAGGGACTTCTCTCCTGTTCTTATTCCTCATAGAATCTCACATCGCCTACTATTGTTTTCTCTACATTTTCTGTGTGGTTTTGCAAACGTATGTAGCCAGAGTATGATCTAACTTACTAGGTATATTATTTTGGGCAGATTACTCAACCTTCTGTGCCTTGGTTTTCTCACCTCTAAAATGGCTTTAGTAATTCTATTTCATACGACAGTTGTACGGATTAAATATATATATAGAAAAGCTTAGCATAGCACTGGCACACCTTCGGAGCCATGTTAGCCATCACTGTTGGCTGCTACTCATCCATACTGAGGCTGGGGTGGCTGGGGCGGTGTCTTATAAGTGGGCCTAGAGTGCTGGGAACTGGGAGAGCTTCAGTGAACACTTGCTGAAACAAATTAGGTTAGAAAGCCTTGGATTTAGTGGACAGAGTTATTTTCTTTCATCAAAACTAAATAATTACATTTACTCACTATTTCTGGAACAGTAGTCAATAATGAGGTGAAAACTTTAGAACTATCTGTGCAGGCTTTTGTTTCTGGCTGTCTAGCTAGATACATTCGCTGACTCTCCCACTGAAAGCAATTTAAAATGATGGATAAAACATTTAAATAATCTTTTGGTGACATTGATGAGAAGGCAGGAAAGTGACGATTTCCTAAGAGGCCAAAAACTTAATGAAAGTTGAAAATCAGGGCTCTGGAGTTACCTTTCACTTTGAGGAGATTTGCCCAATGCATATGACCTTGAGCTTTTATTTTTTATGACCTGAAGAGATATGGGGGACAGGAGCCAGGCCTAAGATGTATCAGTTTGTTAGGAAACCCGCCCACCTGAAGCTGAGACCCCCACCAGGCTGCACATTAGTGTAAGGGTGAAGAGAAACAAACACGCCTGGCCTCCTCTCAGGGAGCAGTGAAGAATATTGCCTGCCTGGGACAGGGTCAAAATAGCTCCTCTGAGACCCAGAACCCCGAGCTGTGTTTTCCCTTGGATTCATATCATAGTCTGCTCTGAGCAAACCTCAAGCCCAGAACTGAGCTTAAAGCAGTTAGGCGTGCTCCAGGTACACGGTAGTGTGAGTACCAGCCCGTCCAGAAGAACCCTTCTTCAACATAGGCCTCAAACAGTTTCGACAGGTTGCCATCCAAGGAATATGAGCTCACAGACAAAAATAAAAAAAATATTTAAAAAATCAAATGATAAAAAGACACCAAAGTGAGAGCCAGCAGAAACAGAACTTCAGACACTGGAATTAACAGATGTAAAATTAAAAAACAATCACTATGTATACTGTGTTATGAGAAATTAAAAAAAGAAGCTGAAATGTGAAAAAAGAGTAAGGTTATAAGAAATGATCTTGATTATTTGAAAAATAACCAAGTATAGTATCTAGAAATGAAAATATCAAAAATTTAAAAACCAATGGATGGATTTAAGAGCAAATTAGACATAATTGGGTTAAGACGTAACTTTAGAGAACTGGAAGACAGATCTGAAGACATAGCCCAGAGTCAGCACAAGGGGTGGACACATGTGTCCCTCAAAGAAATTTCAAGAACATTGTCACAAGCTAAACCATACAGCAATTCTTATAAAATTTCTGCCCTTGATGCCATTAACTCAGAAATTTTAAAAAGGTGACTAGAAACACTTCCATATTTTTGAAGGTTGAATATTTTGCTAAATAATACATGAGTCAAAGAAAAAATGAGAAAATCTAAATGGTAACAATACTACATATTGAATTTTGTGAAATGCAGCTAAAGTGGGAACCAGAGGGAAATTCCATTAAAGAAGAAAGGCCCAAAGTTAATGAATTAAACATCTAATTCACAAAGAATAGCAGAGTAAACACAACTAAAGTAGAAGAAAGTAAATAATGAAGAACAATATTAAAAAGGAATGGGTGAAATTGAAACAACAAATAAAGCAAAGGATAAACAAAGGACAAGCAGAAAGAACCAATAAAACTGACAAAACACTGCAGAGAATAAAGGAAATAGGGAGGGAGAGAGAATAGATATGTACTATGAAGAGCAAAAAGGAGATGTAACCATTGAAGTTGCAGAAATTAAAACAATAACAGAATATTATTTTGTTAATATAGTGTTTCAAAGCTCTAATGATTAGATTCCTAAAAAAGTAAAATGAAACTTGCCAAAATTTACTCAAGTAGAAATTAAAAACCCAATCAGTCTTATAATTATTAACAAAACAGAATGAAATTTCCAACTAGAAATCTTCCCACAAAGCTGATATCAAATCCAGATACCAATGGGTACCAGCAAATGTCAAGGAATATTTTTAATCTCATATGAACTATTCCAGAATGCAGAAAAAATGGGCATACTTATGAGGCTAGAATAAACTCAATACCAAAACCTGGCAAGAATGATATAGAAAAAAGAAAGGCACGTTCTAAATAGAGCTGTGAACATCCTATTTGGAAAAAACTTGGTTCAGCCTACCTCTTTCTTTCCTGTGTATCTCCTTTACTTTTACGTAGATTTACTTCTGACACTTCTGGTCACCAAATGTATGGGAGGTTTACCCCACAGCAAGCAATTCTCTGCAACCCCAGCTGGTATGCTACAATTTAATTCAATTCTGAGACAGCATCAGATTCCACAGGTTAAGGGCTAAGTCCCAGGACACTGCCCCCTCATCTCTTCTGCCCCCTCCCACCCTTACCCCCCCCCCACCACCCACGCACACACTTCAGATGCCAGTTACAAACCCAGATTATCTACCACCTGTGCTTCTGACCAATCAGCTGTGATCAGAGGTTTCTACAACCCCCTCCTTGGGTTGGATTAATTTGCTAGAACGAGTGGCTCACAGAACTCAGAAACACTTACTTACATTTGCCAGTTTATTAAATAATATGATAAAGGTTACAGATGTCAGAGATGCATAGGGCAAGGTATGGAAGTGGCCCTCTCCGGCCCTTCTACTTCCCCCAAACCTCCAGGTGTGCACCCACCCGGAAGTGCCCCAAACCCCATATAGGGATTTTATGGAGGCTTCCTCATGTTGGCACAATCAATCATTAACTCAATTTTCAGCCCTCCTGCCTTCTCGAGAGCGGGAGTGGTGCTGAAAATTCCAAGCTTCTAATCACGGTTTGGTCTTTCTGGGATCAGTCTGCATCCAGGAGCCATCTAGGATCCCACCCAGATTCATCTCACTAGAACAAAAGATACTCTTGTCACCCAGAAAGTTAAAGGTTCCAAGAGCCCTGTGTCAGGAACCGTGGTCAAAGACAAATGTTAGGACACAAGATACTGTTAGAGCTCTTATCACTTAGAAAATTACAAGGGTTTTAGGAGCTTTGTGCCAGGAAGCGAGAGCGGAAAACAATATATATTTTCTATTATCTCACAGTCCTAAGCAAAAATTAGCAAACTAAATTTAGCGGTGTATTAATAAAAGATAATAAACCATAATTTGGGTTTATCCCCCAAATGTATTTGGTTGCCACCAGAAGTGACCTGATGTATTTCACCACAGCAATGATTTTAAGCACATGTAGGGAAAGCATTTGAAAAATCTAATATCCATGCACTGTGGAAAAAAAAATTCTTAGAAAAGGAGGACTAGAATCAAAGAGAACTTATTTAACATAATGCATAATTTAGAAAACTCAATAGTAGACAACTGAGTAAATATATTGAGTATAATGAGAACAAGTTTGTCACTGTTGGGATAGGGAGTTACAAATATGGAAAAAGAGGAGCCTGGAATGTACCCTTTGTTGTTGGATTGGAGTTGGAAGTATCAGCAAGGACTCAAAGTGTGTGTCTGTGTGTCTAACATTTCCTAGCTTTGTCAGCTGAGATGGCCCAGAAGCAGTGTCATCCCAATAGCAATGAAAACCCATAGCACCCAGATTCTCCACTAAAGGGAACCCAGACTTGGAGAAATGGCATGAATCTCAATCATTATTTTGTTATTTTGTTCCAAGTGTAACGCATTGCTCAAAGAATCGTGGGGACTTGTCCAAAGGATACAGCAGCCAGGTGGAAAGGGCTCATATTGGCCACATCTGGAAAATTTGGACTTAGAAAAAAGAATTCTGCCAGCACCATTTATTGAATAGGTTGTCTGTTCTCCATTGTATGTTTTTGGCTTCTTTGTCGAAAATTATCTGTCCATATTTATGTGGGTTTATTTCTAGATTCTCAATTCTATGCCACTGGTCTGTGTGTCTGTTGTTCTGCCAATACCATACTGTTCTGATTATTGTTGCTCTGTAGTACAAGCTGAAGTCAGGGAGTGTGATACCTCTGGCCTTGTTCTTTTTACTTGGGATTGCTTTGGCTAGTCGGTGTCTTTTGTGGTTCCATATAAATCTGATGATTTTTTTTGTTCTATTTCTTTAAAAAATGCTATTGGGCTTTTTATGGAGATTTCATTAAATCTGTACATTTCCTTGGGTAATACGGCCATTTTAACTATGTTGATTCTTCCAATCCATGAACACAGAATATCTTTCCATTTCTTTGTGTCTTCTTCAGTTTCTTTTAAAAATGTCTTATAGTTTTCAGTGTATAGGTTTTTCATGTCCTTGGTTAAGTTTATTCCTAGGAATTTTATTCTTTTTGTTGCAATTGCAAAGGGAATTTTTTAAAATTTCTTTTCTGAGGTTTCATTGTTAGTATATAGGAATGCAATGGACTTTTGTACGTTGATTTCGTAGCTGGCAACTTTACTGTATTCGTTTATTGTTTCTAATAGCTTTGTGGTGGAGTCTTTAGGGTTTTCTATATATAGCATCATGTCATCTACAAAAAGTGACAATTTGACTTTTCCATTCCCTATTTGTATGCCTTTTATTCCTTTCTATTGCCTGATTTCTCTGGCTAGGACTTCTAAAACCAAAATCAACTTAAAATGGATCAAAGACCTAAACATAAGACCTGAAACAATAAACTGCATAGAAGAAAACATAGGTACTAAACTTATGACCTTGAGTTCAAAAAGTATTTCATGAATTTGACCTCAAAGGCAAGGGAAGTAAAAGCAAACGTAAATGAATGGGACTATATCAAACTAAAAAGCTTCTGCACAGCAAAAGAAACCATCGACAAAACAAAGAGGCAACAACCGAGTGGGAGAAGATTTTTGCAAACTGCACCTCCAATAAGGGACTAATGTCCAAAATATATAAGGAACTCATACAACTCAACAACTAAAAAACAAACAATCCAATTAAAAAATGGGCTGAGGATCTGAATAGACATTTCTACAAAGAGGACATACAGATGGCCAATAGACATATGAAAAGATGCTCAACATCACTAATCATCAGAGAAATGCAAATCAAAACCACAATGAGATATCAATCACCTCACACCAGTTAGAATGGCTATCATCAACAAGACAAATAATAGTAAGTGTTGGAGAGGCTGTGGAGAAAAAGGAACCCTCATGCACTGTTGATGGGAATGCAGATTGGTGCAGCTGCTATAGAAGGCAGTGTGGAGGTTCCTCAAAAAATTAAAAATAGACTTACCATATGACCCAGCAATCCTTCTCTTGGGTATCTACCCCAAAAAATCTGAAAACATTTATCTCTAAAGATATATGTACTCCAATGTTCACTGCAGCTTTATTTACGGTGGCCAAGATATGGAAACAACCAAAGTGTCCTTCGATAGATGATTGGATAAAGAAGTTATGGTATATATACACAATGGAATACTATTCTGCCATAAAAAAGATGAAATAGTGCCATTTGCAACAACATGGATAGATCTTGAGATTATAATGCTAAGCGAAATAAGTCAGACAGAAAAAGTCGAGAACCATATGATTTCACTGATATGTAGTGTATAAAACTGAAAACAACAAAAGAACAGGAAAAACAAATGAAGAAACAAAATTCATAGACACAGACAATAGTTTAGTGGTTACCAGAGGGTAAGCGGGGAGGGGGTGGTAGATGAGGGTAAAGGGGATCAAATATGTGGTGATGGAAAGAGAACTGACTCTGGGTGGTGAACACACAATGTGATATATACGTGATGTATTACAGAATTGAAATCTATGTAACTTTGATAACAATTGTCACCCCAATAAACTTTAATTTAAAAAAAGAAAAAATAAAGATGGTAACGGATTTGTGAAAGATGGTATTTTCCAAAGAAGGCCACAACATTATCTTCCATTCTCCTTGTTCTTACAGTGTGCCTTCAACACCCCTCCCATTAAACGGTGTAGTCTGCCCCCTCCTCTGGAATCTACCGTGTTTCCCCGAAAATAAGACCGGGTCTTATATTAATTTTTGCCCCAACAATATACATTTATTCATTTATTCATGTATAAAAGTCTACATTTATTTAAACAGTCATGTCTGGCTGACGATCTTAACTGGGGCTTATGTTTAGGGGAGGGCTTATATTACAAGCATCCTGAAAAATTACGCTAGGGCTTATTTTCCAGCTAGGTCTTATTTTCGGGGCAACACAGTAGGCAGGCTTGTGATGATGGTGGGTGTGATGCTATGTGACTTCTGAGACTAGATGGTAAAAGGCAGGGTAGCTTTTACCTTGCTGGCTGGAGCGCTCATGCTGGAGCCCTGAGCTACCATATAAACTCTAGTTGCCCTGAGGCCACTGTGCTGCTATACGGAAGCCCAAACTCATCCAATCTTCAGGAACCACATGGAGAGACACTGAGATGGAAGAAGAAAGAATAATGCTGCATCAGCCCCCAGCTGCTGGGCTTCCCCACTGCTGCAGCTTCAGCCGCTATCTAACTACAGCTGCGCTAGAGCCCCTGAGCCTGAACCACAGCTGCACCCTTCCCAATTTCTGACCAATAGAAATACTGAGAAATATTACACGCCTGTTGTTGTTGTAAGTCACTAAGTTTTGTGGTGATTGCTTGCCTAGCAATAGATAATCATAATAGATTTGGGGGCCTGGATATGGACTGGTGCCATACCAAAAACTCAGTGCAGGTGACTTGGTTTTGGGACTAAGTGGCGGGAAGAAGCAGGAAGCGCCTTGAGGAGATTGTTGGTGAAAGCTTCAAGGGCCTTTGTGAGAGTGTCAGCGGAAACCTGGAGGGTTTTGAGGAGGCTCTCAGTGAAAGCTTAAAGGAAAATGTTATTAAAAGTTGCATGAAAGAGGGTGCTTGATATGGGGGAGTAGATTGATAGTTTGGTAATGTTGTCACCAGTGGTAGTAAAATAATAGGAAGTACACCTGATGAAGTCAATGATCCAACAAAGGATATTATCAGAGAAAATATTGAAAGTGCACCCTAGCTGCTTCTTGCCTGTGATAACACATGAGAGGCAGAGGTGAGCTAAGGAGCACACTACTAAAAATAAAGGAACTAGGGCTCACTGGGCTTGAAAATCAAACTGTTTCTCATTCCCAGCTTCTCAAAGATGGCAAAAAGTGGTCGAATTAAGAAAAGATTTCAGGACAAAGATCAAATCCATGCAGAGCCTGTAAGCTTCTTTTTTTAAAACTTCAGAAAAATTTAAGGTGTCATAGGCCCTAACAACCAGGAAAAAGAAAGAAAAAAATATTTTAAGGATATGCCTTTTTGTTGAACAATGGGGTTTCTAATCTCTTAAAAGCGTTGCCCCATCGCAGCCTTGCAGGGAGCCCAAGATGTAGGAGGGTTTATTCTGAAGAGATTTTATGGGTTTGGCTTTTGTCTAAAAAAGTATGTATTAGTCAGGCTTCTCCACAGAAACAGAATCAACAGGATGTATTTATTTAGATTGAGATTTATTTTAAGGAATTCAATGATTGTGGAGACGTGGCAAGTTCGAAATCTGATTGGATAGGCCAGCAGGCTGGAGACTCAGAGAAGAGTCTCAGTTCAAGCCCAGAGGAAGTCCACTGACAGAATTCCTTCTTGCTCAGAGGAGGTCAGGTTTTTTTCTATTAATAATAAAGCCTTCAATTGATTGGATGAGGCCTACCCACATTATGAAGAGTAATCTGCTTTACTCAAAGTCTACCAATTTAAATGTTAATTTTATCAAAAACAAAACAAAAACACCTTCACAGAGACATCCAGAAAAATGTTCGACCAAAATCTAGGCACTGCGGCCCAGACAAGTTGATATATAAAATTAATCATCACATAGCACATTATAAACTGGTTCATTAAAAACCCACAAGATTTGGGGCGACTGGGTGGCTCAGTTGGTTAGAGCGCATACTCTGAGCAACAGGGTTGCCGGTTCAATTTTTTTTTTGTTCTATATACACATGGGCCAGTGAGCTGCGCCCTCCGCAACTAGATTGAAGACAACTACTTGAGCTGAGCTGCTGCTGAGCTGCCGATGGGCGGCTGGGTGGCTCAGCTGGTGAGAGCGTTTGCTCTTAACAACAAGGTTGCCAGTTTGACTCCCACATTCGGGATGGTGGGCTGTGCCCCCCACAACTAGATGGAAGGACAACAACTTGACTTGGAGCTGATGGGTCCTGGAAAAAAACACATTGTTCTCCACTAAAGTTAAAAAAAAAACCAAAAAAACCACAAGATTAAAAAAAAATAAGATTATACAAGTTTGGACTGAAAGAAACAGAGACAGCGCAAATTGAAGAGCCCCCTGAAGGCCCTAACTTCTATGGGTAGGAAGCAGTCTGAGAAAACTACTTAACTAGAAAATCAGGCTACTTTTTATGAGAAGGAAGGAAGGAAGGAAGGAAGGAAGGAAGGAAGGAAGGAAGGAAAGAAAGAAAGAAAAAGATATAGATAGATATAAAATACTATATCACAATGAAAATGAATGAATTACATCTACATGTAATAACACTGATGAATCTCAAGAACATAATATTGAGCAAAAAGAGGCAAGTTACAAAAGGATGTCTCCATATATAAGTAAAAACTAAATAATTTACCCGAGTAATCATTGTATCCTTTTATATGCTACCTATATTTTATAAATATTTCTATTTAGAAGTTGTTTTTATATAGCTTTACATAAATTTAAAATATTTATCACAGCATTGGTTATAATAATAAAACATTTAATAAAAATTGGTTATAATAATAAAACATTTAAAAATAATAAAAATTGACTAAAATTATCATGATACATCCATGCCCTAGCATGCTAAAAAGCTATTTAAAGCAATGTTGTACAAGTATGTCCGTTGAAATGGAAATTTGTTCACAATATACTTTTAGAGGAAAAAAAGCAAGTTCTAAAAAGAGCATATACTGTTGCATTCTATTTTGCAAAAAAGATAAATATAGAAGTATATAGAACAAAAATAAAAAAGATTTGTCAGAAAAAGATAAATATAGAAGTATATCAAACCAAAAAATCAACTTGAATAATTTTTCTTTTCTTCATGACTCTCTGTATCTTTAATATTTCCAAAGAATAAACATATACTACTAATACTTATGTAAGGGGGTAAACTGTGCTGCTGAACAGAGACAAGTGGGCAAGAGCATGTTCTCATTCTTCATTCACTTGCTCCTTAGTCATTCACGGTGTGTTTACGGAGCATCTGTTGTGTATGTGAATAGGCCCTCTGCTTGGCGCTAGGAAAAGAAAGATGAGCAAGACATGGTCCCTGCTGCGGAAGGGTCCAGCCTATGTATAAGTAATAATCTAGTGTCGTATGTACTGTATGATACTTTATGACACTCTCATTAATACAAGAGTGTCCTCTGCCTCTTCTTTCCTTCAATCAACCAAACAAAGTCCCATAATTGTCAACCCAATTTCTACCCTCTCTTGTCTCCTTCCTTGCTCATTAAGAGGTGGGTGGGTCTGAGTATTAAAAGAACGATGAGGAGATGGCGTGGAAGGAAAGCCAAGGCAGCCAGGAATGAAGAGGTTAAAACAGCAGCGAGGACAGATGCCTGGGACAGCTGGGGGTGGGAGCAAAAGAAGGCAGGAGGAAAAAAAGGACATTAGCAAATGTCACCATAAACGAGGTATTTGTGTCCCAGTAACTTTGTTAGAAGAAAGCAAGCCAAGAACTGGTATTATTTGTTAAAATTATTTTTGACCTCAGGGCTGTGTTCCTTCAACCACATTATTCTTTCAAGACTGGACCTTATGGATTCTGGGTTTAATGGTAACACAGGAATAGTCGTCACAGGCACCCAGAGGATGGAGTTATCCGAAACTCCATCGCTAGGCATAGAAGCAATATGGGCAGTGTGAAGAAATACATTAGCATACGAGTATAAGGAATTCATGACTGTAGCGAACTTATTCAACAAGAACAATGGTAGATTTTGCTTGCAACTTATCCTGATGCTCAGTTCTTCCCCAGCCTGGCCTTGTCCGAGTTAGGACCAGCTTACTTACCTAAGGCTGAGCAAGCCTCTGCCAGCTAGGAAAGGGCAGAGGGCTTACTTATACTGACTGACCTTTTCTGAAACTCAGGTGATAGGGAAATAATTTGCATCCTGTGGTTTAGGATGATTTATTAACTTGAACACACAGGCTCCTCTTTCGTAGAAGGTTTTAATTATTTTTAATTTTTTGTTTGTTTTTAAATGCACCCAGTTTATCTCCCCAAGTGGCTGCTGTGGCCTGAGGTTTCACTATAGAAGTGTGTGTGGGTGAGGGGACACAGCTCTGTTACTGTAGGCAGCCCTCCCTGCAGTGGGAGGAGAGGACTGCGGGGAGCCCCAGCTGTGGGGGCCACTGGAAAGAAAGGTCAGGAGGCAGGAGAGGGTGGTGAGGCAGGATGGCGATTCCTCAGGGGCTGAATCTGCGGCCCCTTCTTTTTCACTGAGGGTCTAAGGCAGTCTCCCCTGGGGTGCATGTTCAGGGGACTCATCTCTCACTGAGAGGAAGCTGAGATGACAACAAAAGTCAACTGCTCGTCAGTCAGCCTTGCTGGACGAGTGGCCTGCCCAACAGGAGCGGAGGTAACGATGTTTCTGGAGAGCTCCTGTTGGCTTCCTATTGCTGCTGTAACGAATTACCACCAACGGGAGGCTCAGAACAACACACATTTGTGACCTTATAGTTCTGCAAGTTGGAAGTCCAAAAGCAGTCTCACTAGGCTAAAAACAAGGTGTCAAGCTATAATAATACATCATGACCCTGGGGGGAGGTGGGGTTGTTTGTGGCAGCTCTAAGTCCACGATAAAGCCCACTAGGCCCTGTTTCCTCCCTGCATTAACTCCTTGGTCCACAGGGTGCTGTTTGTTTGTTTGTTGCTGACCAGGAAGTCCCTGGGACCATAGCCTGCACGGTTCACAGCAGAGATGGGGTCTGTGGGGTTTCTCCCTGGTTGGGGTCGGGGCCGACTGCTCCAGATGTGTTTTGGCCCCTTAATGGCTCATTTCCTCAGAAGCTCCAGGTCCTTTGATTAAATGGTAGAACCAGGCTTGGTGCTCAGGGGCTGGCTGGCCAGCCCGCCAGTGACCAGCCTCCCTGAGCCAGGACGTCTGCACATGACATGGCCGCTGCTGATGTCATAACGAAGGCTCTGACTGGGGTCATCGGAGCAAGAACAGCTGTGTGTGCCGTGCAGCGTGTCCTTCTGCCCAGTGGTGTTGGGAGGCTCAGAAGTTCATGGGGGTAGACGACGCCTGGCTCTGAAGCCCAGAGTCCTGTCCATGAGGGGCGATGGGAGGGGCCCAGCTCTTTCTAGTCAGGTCTTCTGGGGAGCGCTTTCCTAACCAGCACATTGGGGTAACCAGGACACCTGCCTCCCTGCTGTGTGTAACGGCGGCCTCACCACAGGGCTGCACGTCCCAGACGGAGGCTGTTTCTGCTCCACATCAGACCTGGAGATAATACTGCATCTAATTCTCTGTGCTGTGAATTTATGAAACGCGCAGCCCAGAGGTCATACGGGGAGGGGCAGTTTGTGGTGACTGGATGCCTGGAAGTTACCATGGTTGGTCAAGCAAGCATGAGGCAGGGCTTTCTTCTGGAGCCTCTAGGGGAGAATCTGTTTCCTTGAATTTTCTAGCTCCTGGAGAAAATGTGTTTTCTTGACTTGTGGCCCCACTGTGCTCCTACCTCTGCTTCCATTGTCACATCTCCTTCTGACTCTGTCCCACCTCCCTCCTAGAAGGTCCCCATGATTCTATTGGGCCCATCCAAGTAATACAGGATAATCACTCCAGCTCAGAATCTTTAACTTAGTCACACCTGTGAAGTCACACCCATTGCCCTGTAAGGGTGCATGTTCTCAGGTCCCAGCCCAGGATTAGGGTGTGGACACCTTCTGAGGAGTATGACATCCACTGTCAAGCTGGATCGTGAGCTATTTCCTGTTTAGCTCTCTGCCCTGGAGTCTTCTTGGTTTTCCTCCCCATGATAAAAGGACTCAGATCACCGAGTGATACACATGGCCGTGATGGATGCCAGGAATAAGCTTGCTGGAATACTCTTAAATTCATTCAGCTGAGAACATGACTGGGACGGAGGAGTCTGATGACTTCCATCCCTATCACTAACCTGTGATTTTGTAAACTAAAACTTGACTGGCAATTTGAAAAGGATCGTCTTCCCCTTTCTCTTTCTCTTCCCACACTTGATGTATTTCAGGTTGTAGCTGACAGTCTTAGCAAATGCAATGATTGGCCGCTCCCTCCCTCACTGTGCATGCCTCAGGGTGGAGAGACCTACTTGGAACCGCGTGCTTTTAGGTAACCAGTTCAGCTCGGAGGGGCTCGGCTTCTGTCTATGCTGGGACAGCCACACCGCAGCCTGGCCCTCGCCCTTTCCAGCTGATAGGTAACAGCAGAGGCGGGACGCGCAAGGCCTCATGAGTCACTACCGGTAGGAATACTCCTGAGGTTCACGATGGGGGTCCCTCCCTGGCAAGGTGGCCACCAAGGTCCAGGCTCCAGTGATCTCCCCGTTCTCCCTTTCATGTCTCCCATCAGTAGCACCGGGAGGCAGGGGACAGCGCTTTCTCCAATAGTGGGACCATGTAATTGTTTATGTAAGAGAGTATGTTGACGAGAAGGTTAAGCTTTTGATGGAGAGCTATTGAAAAAAACAGTGTGAAGACAGTTTTATCAGTGGTCCCCAGAGTGACACTAGTCAGGATGGTTGGGGCCCATCTTTTTTTGTATTAACTCTCCTTGCAAAGGGCGCAGCCTTGTCAGCAGGGTCATTTCCCAGGTGTTAGAACCTGGCCCCATGAACAATCTGGGTGCTGCCCTCAGTGGTCCAGGCCCACACATCAGGCACTGGGGCAGTCCTTTCTCTTGTGTCCCTGCTGTTAGAGCCCAAGTGTGGCAAGATTCCCCGCCAGTTTGTGGGTGTTGGTGTTTGAAACACACAGACCCCACTTAGGACCCACTTCACCTGAGGCTCTGGCCTGGCCAGCTTGCCAGATCTGTGCGCTGGGTGTGGGACCTGGGTCCAGCTATTAGTGAGGGGTTATCTGGCTCTCCTCTGCCAAGGCGTCTTGTGTATTTGGGGACTTCATGGGGTGGGGTCACTGTGATCAGAGCAGGGTCCTTGACTGTTGGTCCACCTAATAGCAGCCCAGCCACACAGTGATTTCTAACAGGAGGAGATGGGTTCCTATTTCTATGTACACTTGGGTCTTCTCTGTGAGACCTGGGAGCACACTAAGTGTGTGTCTTGCCTAGTCCTGCATCTTCTTGAAGTTAGAGATGATGTTTTTGCTTAACCTGTGCTTATTTACCTACTTTTCTCTTGAAGGTACCTAGGCTTGTGCTGAATACAAAAATATGTGTCATGTGACTCAGGATCACGGGGTGGAGGGTAGGGGCCTGAAAACTGCTGCGTGAGCTGTTCGGGAACAGCCAGCGAACAGGGAGCAGGGGTGGGAGCTGGGAGCCCTACAAGGGGTTTTTAACTTGCTCTAACCTTGAAACCGAGTGTGGACAGTAACTGTGCTCGGGCTGCAGCACAATCCCGATGGTGCTGCCACTCCGGAAGATGCTGATAACGCTAGCTTTTCCCGAACCCTTTCTTTTCCCTGAGATCAGTAATTCCCATCCTGGGCTTTACAGCACTCCAGGGTGTCTCCAGTTGTCTCGAGGGCTGGCCCAGAATTCTCAACACCATTTGCTTCAAACAAAAAACAAATATGCAGAATACAGCAGTTTCAGCTGAGTTTGGAGGAGGGGAAGCAGAGCCACAGAATCCAAACAAGCAAAGTGTTGCCCTCCAAAAGGCTGGATTTGCTGCCAGAGAAAAGAGACAAGGCCTCACAGAGCCCGTGTCTGCCGTAGTGGTTTGGATCAGTGTTTGGGGGACTGCTGCACAAACGCAAACACACAGAATTTCTTTTTAAAAACCATTTTACTGCTTTTTTCCCCCTTTCTATAGAAGATAAATGTTATTATGGATGCACAGTGTTATACAAAAAAAATCATTGAACAGAGATCTGAGCCAGCAACTCTGTAGAAGCGAGTCTTTACCGAAGTGGAAGTTCACCATTTGCTGAGATCTGTGAGGTCAGGAGTGGGTTCAGGGCTGGAGATGCTCTGACTGGGTTGGGGGTTTCCAGCTGCTTGATGGGTCACTAGGGAGGCAGTGATGCCTGGGTTTCCTCATTGTACCATGGAAATGATAATTATCATACCTCATGAAGTTAAGAGAATTAAATGAAGGGTTAGGAAAAACTTAGAACAGAACTTGGCACATAGTAAGCATTATAAAAGTGTGTGCTAACTAAAATATTGAGAGCCTGCTATGTACCAGGAATGGTGCTAGGTAGGTTCCTGGTAGCTGATGGCTAGTGGAGAAGACCAAGAAGGGGACAGCTGGATGAAATGCCTTGTGATGAACGCTAAATCAGCACAGAGCTGTGTGTGGATTCTGCTGCTTGCATTGGTGGTTAATATTTCGGGCAAGTCATTTATATTTTCTGAGCCTCAGGGTGTTTGTTAGCTGATGCTAGGTTGCAGTAGCAAACAGGCTCCATAGTTTTGGGGCCTCAGTACCATAGAGATGGACTCTGCTCCAGGAACAGTTCTGGGCAGTGTTCGGATTTTCAAGGCAGCTGACCTCTACGTGGCCATTCAGGAACCCAGGCTTCCAAGGTTGCCCAGGTGTCAACATCCCAGCGAGCCCAGGAAAGAGAGTGGAGACCTGCCTGTAGGAGGTTCTCATGGCCAAACCTGGAAGTGGCACTCTCACTGCCACGTAATTGCTCATGGAGAGGGCTAATGATGTGACCACCGCCAATGGCGGGAACGGCCGAGAGATGTCATCCCACTCTGCGTCCAGAGAAGGAGAACAGATTTTGCCAGATATCCTAGTTTTTTCATTTCTTGGGTGGGAGGTGATTTTCCCTGCCATGCTGATTCACATGGGTTGCTGAGTGTCAAGTCACCTGAGTTGAAAAGAGTTATGTGAACAAGGGGAGCTGTTACCTGGCTCACGGTGGCCTTGGTGGGCCACCAAAGTGGGGGCGCCGCTGACATCTCAGCACCAACCCTGCATTGTTCTCTGACCAAATCAATTCAACCAGGGCTCATAGAGGAATGTGTGCCTTGCCCTACCATGGGTGCTGGGGACACAGTGGTCACATGACAAGCTTGGTCCCTGCCCTCAGGGGGGAGCAGATATGAATTGGAGTCACCGTGCAGTGTGACCTGCACTGTGAACACACACGACCTCTAATCTGGACAAGACATCTTCCCCAAGATGGGCTATCTAACTGCAGAACAGAAGGGGCTGGCCCAGCAGGGCGGGGTGAGTGGGGGCCAGGTGAAGAAAGGAGGTTCGGAGTAGAGGGAATCCCAAGAGCAAAGTCCTGTGGGAGCACGAGTGCAGCTCGGGTGAGGAAATGAAACTCGATGTGGCCAGG
This sequence comes from Hipposideros armiger, assembly GCF_001890085.2. NCBI lineage: Eukaryota > Metazoa > Chordata > Mammalia > Chiroptera > Hipposideridae > Hipposideros > Hipposideros armiger. The sequence continues at coordinate 2,561,731 of NW_017731416.1, forward strand.
TCTCGGGGAGGGGAGGGAAGCCAGACACAGGTGTGGTTGGTGGCTGGTATAGGGTCTTGCAGACCACCTTCCTGTGGGAAGTGCCCCTTTATTGAAGGTGACTTATTTCCTGGTGTCACAATGGAGTGTCGTAGGAATTATTACTGAAAGAGCATGGAAGTGTGTGCTATTTTACCTGCCACTACTGCTCTGGGACCACCTCCCACCCGTCCATGATAAATACTGTTAACCCTGCCCCTGAGGGGAAGTGGCAGACACTTATCATGGTGGTAGCCTTGTGGAGCTTGGACTGAAACTGATGAGCAGGGGTCACCCTCGCTCCCAGCGTGGTTTTGGGGGAGCTCGGTGAATGAGATCTGTGTCCCAACAGACTTGCAGGTGAGTGTACAGAGGGAGGCCAAGCCAGGCCCATGCTGCGTTGCAGGGTGGCTGACCCCTAGCCATCAGGGGGTCACTAGGACCCTCTTGCCGGGGCCCAGAGCTGCATATACCTGGCTGGGTCAGGCACCCTGCTGGTTATCACTCCACAATCCACTCAATGTGGGTGTGTTTGTGTTTATTTTGCACCTTGATGTTTCCAAACACGGAAAAAAAATAAGGGGAAAATCAATAAAACATTAATGACTCTTGCTGCTCTGCCTTCATTCAGCTCTTACAGGACCAGTCCGGCCTGCATTTTCTAGATGATTCCTGTTAGTTTAACAGCATTATGTGTCTGGAATGCTTATAACATTGGTCAGCATTACAGGGAACACCCTTAATGCTCGCGCACGTGTACACACATACGTGGGGTGGGGGTGGGGGAGGTTGCAATGGAGAGAATGGGAGAGTGGGCACTGGCTGGCCCCACCTGGCTTTGGGGTGAACCCTGGTTTTCCTGTCAAGTCAGAAGCAGTTTTTGGTGACAGCGATGTGTCTCTGAGGCATCAAGCTACATCAGTGTTCCTGGAACTTGGACTAATTTTTGATTCTCTTGTTCTGTTAGCCAAGCATTAGATGGAGTACCAAAATATACCCTTCAATTTACAGAGAAGTGGAAGGTATTCAAACACAGAATCAAAATAAAGGATAATTTTTCATCTTCCACTGAAACCTCTCATTTTCCAGCAGCGTGGAAACAAAACAGGAGGCAGCGGGAGCGTGCCGTGACTGAGAAGTAGCACAGCAGCCGCCTTGTGGAGGGAGCTGCATGGGCCCAGGGTTCTCTCAGGACCCTGCTCTGTCCACACCCGTCCTGATTTCACAGGCTTAGACAGAGCAGCTGGCTGCCTTGTGAATTTTTGTTGGGTGGGAAGGAGGACAACTGGGACACATCCTCAGACTCCTTGAAAGGTGGAGGGAGTCAACTCGCAACTCTATCCACCCAAGCCCAAAACCTCAGCACAAATTCCAGAACCTTCGAAGTTCCCACAGCCCCACTGTCCTCATCCCTGGTTCCCGACAAGGACCTCTCTGGCCCCAGTCTGCCCAGGGCCACTCCACTGCTCATCCATGTCACCTTCTCACACTTGGTCAGCTGGGTTTGGGGTTGGAGTGAGTGCGGTAAGCAAATTCGCAAGATCTGAATGGCTGTCACATGGAGATCGCCGGGAATCTTCTCTGCTTTTCTGCGCACACTTCGAGGCAATGCTTGGTCTATCCTCACCTACCTCTCCAATGGCAGGTCCCTCCATGCTCTCGCATGCATCCTTTGTCTTGGCTCTATACTTGGGCTTCCTCTGTTTGTGAATATGTTCTCCATTTCCTCCAAGATCCAGCTAAGGCCTCAACTCAGTTTTCTCTGTTTATCTCCTCCTCCCCCACCACCCAAACCTCACCCCTCGTTGTGCAGTGCTTGAGAATGAGGCTATCCCCTTGGTTTCATGGGTTACCAGCTATGTGGTGAAGAGACTAAAATAGCTACAACATATGTATCACTTACTATGGGCTAAATATTGGGTCAATCCCCTCTTAAATATTATTGCATTTAATATGCTCAATAACTCTGTGTTGGTTAGTATTAATGTCTTATTTTAGTTATTATAGTAAATCACATTGCCAGAAATCAAAGCTGTTTATCTGTAAAACCAATCCTTTAGCCAGCACCCACTCTGTGTGTGGCACATAGTAGGTGCTCATTAGTGGTTTCTGAAAGAATGAACAAGCTGTTATGTCTTTCCCATGACCCTGGCTCCCGGCATGACATGGAGCACATAGTATGTGCTCAACTAACACACCTTTGATCAACATACATGAAGGGATAAGCAGTTAGGGAATAGCTCTTACTGGCTTGTAGAGTAACCCATGCTTTAATTATCAATCTAGAGGTCCCGATTCTAGTCCTGGCACTCTGCTAATTGGCTGTGGGACCTTGAGCCCCAATTATCTTCAGACACAATTTTCTTATCTGTATGACAAGGGGTTGTGCACAGGTCCTGTGAACTCTGGAATTCTTGATGCTTTTATTTTCATTCCCTGAAGAGGTTAATTAGGATGAGGTGCTCTTTAACTGGCAATTACACAGCTGAGGCATAGCTTGTTAGCGAGGACAGCGTCATTGCCAAGGCTGGTATGGTTACTGATGACAGTTTGCCATTCTCAGGAGAGCAGACACCATGAGGAGATTGCTTAAGATGAATAAAAATTTTCCCCCAAACACCATTAAATGAGAAAGCTGTGGATCCAGAGCTGGGAACATTAGTGTGCAGGAGGTTTCCAATGCTCCTAATTTAGCTAGCTTTAATTCTTCTCTAAGCATCTCTTCGTTCATGTTGTGAAATAAAGGAGCAACCTTTGAGTGGAAGCTCTGTGTCTCGTGAGGAGGAAGCCAGGGCAGACCAACCAGATATGGACACGTGCAGAGAGAATCCAGCTCCTGGGAAACCGGCTTGCATCAACTATCACACTTGGCCAGCCTGGTTTGGGGTTGTAATGCGTGAGATAAGCCAATGTATATGGAAATCTCAATGGATGCCAAGGATCATTTGCATTTCCCACCAAAGGGATACATCATTCATGGAAGTCCTTCAGACATCAAGTGGTCTTGGACTTACTGACCCTGGGCCTGTTTTGCTAGAACAGCAGAAAGGCTGGAGCACCAGTCTATTGGGAAGACTCCACAAAGCATGGTTAAAAAGGTGACGTTTCAGAGACCTGCTTGATCCAGGAGGTTGGTGCTACATGGGTTTGTTCAAGAATTCCTTATCTAAAGCACTTACAGACAAATTAGCAGTATTAGGTGGCTCTAAAGGGCTTTGAAGAGGACTGAATACAGTGAGGTCCAATTCAGTTCTGAAATCTAATGATCACCAGCAGGTCCTAGTCTGTGCCCAGGTGAGTGGCATCCTTTATGAGATGGGCAGCACAGGTGGGACGGCTGAACTGTGTGTGCAGAGGCCCCTGGAGGGTTGTGTATTGGGCGTGACCTTCCTGAGTTCAACTCTGTACATTTGAATGACTCCAGTATCATGGCACTCACCTTGGTGAGCATTTCTAGAAGGTCCTCTACGTGCCAGGTACTGTGGCCATGCTGATTCAAATCAGTGTGTGATGGAGAAAGCTCAAATTCTGGGCTGCTCTGTCTGCCACAGGCTCAGCTACACCCGCCGCCTCTCAATCTCTATTTCCTGAGTTACAGCCTGACTAGGCGAGGTGGCTGACTGTGTGTTTCTCAAAACTCCTTGGGATTTCACTGCTCTGAGCCTTCTCTCTTGCACCGTCAGAGGCTGTGACTCTGCCTTTTCACCCTTCAGTCATCAGAAAGCCTCTTCCCTGTGGCTTGTCAGGCTTTGGAAAACCCTGAGTTATGATAATGGTTTATCTTCTTAAATCCTCCAATAGCCTCCCATTATGCTTAGGATAAAGTCCAATTTCTTCCCGGAGCCTACACGGCCCTGTGTGACCGCACCCCTGCCTACCCCTCCCCACTCAGCTCCTCGCTGTCCCTCTCCTCATGCCTCTTGTCTGCCCCTCAAGTAGAACAAACTTGGTGCCCCCTGGGCCTTTGCACTCACTGCTCCTCTGCCTAGAAAGCCTTTCTCGGGCCTCTCATGGCTGTTGCCCCCTCATCACTCGTTATCCTCTCAGATGTTACTCCCTTCAAAAGGCCATTGCTGACTTCAACTCAAGGAGCCCCCTCTTCCTTCCAGGGTCCATTACTTTGTTTTAGTGCCTTCACAGCCATTATTATCCAAAATTATAGTATTTATGGTTTACTGTCTGTCCAGTCAATTAGAATGTAAGGTCCAAGAGAAAAAAATGCCCCATCAGAGTTGGTTACCAGTGCATCTTAGGTGCCTAGAATACTATTGAATAAATGAATGAATGATACTAATGATGGTAGCAATGACTATTTATTGAGAATCTATTATGTGTCAGGCTACATATATAAACACCTTTTATTATCACACCAACCCCAAGTGGCTGGTGCTATTGCCCTCAATTCACATATGGAAAAAAATCAAGATTTATGTAGGGTTAGTTCATTGTCCCTTTGTAGCAAACATAATAGCTGGAATTCAAACCCAGGTCTTGTCTGACCTGGAAACCCATATGCTATCTATAATGAATAGCTTACTATACTGTCCACTATCCAGTCCCTCGCACCCTTGGTTCACCTGACCTTCCCTCCTCCAAGTTCCTATCTCCAAATACAGTCACATTGGGAGTTAGGACTTCAACATGTAAATTTGGGTAAACATGGTTTGGTCCATAACACCTTCCATGGAAAAATGTTTTCTATTATAGCTCTTGCTATATCTTGTTGATTAAAATACAAAAATTCCCAGTAAGTGTCTCAAGACAAAACATTGTGATGGGTGGTGCCTGTCCTTAAGGAAATTAGTTTCAAATGATCACATCATTGAATTGTATGCTCTATTGATGACTGTAGGCCTTCAGAATGAATTCTGGACACCCTAGTCAAAGCCCCTGGGCTCTGAGGGGCCACCAGGGCAGACACATGCTAAGATTGTGTCAATCAGATAATCAATTAGCTTAATTTAAAAAGTGGGAGCCACTGAAATATTAAATGTTAAAGATGCTACTGAAAATTGTTTAGGCTGCAAGCCACATTAGAGAGGTGTCTGCATCAGCATTATGTCATGCTTTGGCCTCCAAAATTTGGGCAGAATGTGAAAAAAACTGGACAGGGTCCAAAAATGAACAGCAAGGGTGAATTAAGGGACAGAAAATGATGCTATGAGGGAAAGTGATAAGAGTTATGTTTTTTATTTTTTTCAACCCAATGCCCAAGAGATTATGGCAAATAGGTAATTTACTGTCTTCTAGGGTGGTTAAAGGAAGAATGCTGACCAGCTGTTTAACATTTTCTTGGAAGATTTAATAGGAGTTGTGGGCTCAAGTCCAGCAAAGGAAAGGGGGAGGAGGCAAAGAGGTGATCATTTTGAGTTTTAGAGTGATTAAATGCTGAATTAGACGAGTGAGAGAATTGCACGAGCAGTGCTCCTGTCCTCACAGCTATTTGTCTTGACTGGTTCATGTGTAGGTAGACTCAAGCCTCCCTTGCCTGGTGGAATGCTCGCTACTCCTGAATAATTTCCACAGCTGTATGTCCCTGTGGGGAACTCTAGGTACCTGGAGATCTGTTCCCCTATCTTGCTTTGTGCAGTGTCTTCTGAAATTACTGCATCTTTGTCATAGAGGGAGCTTTATATCATCTAACTATTCCCCTTGGCATCTCTTCAATTGCATTACTGTGCTCTTGGGACAACCCTGCAGTTTATAAATCCAGCTACCTGGAGGCAAGAGATTAATCCAGAAGACCCATGAAATTTCTTTGTTTGTGGTCAGAACATCTACTGATTTTTTTTACTTATAACTTAACAATGGGTGGAATATTGTGGTTGCTCACTGTGCCTCTTCATGAAAGGGAATTTAATAAAAGTTCCCACTAAGACATTAATGGCAATCAAGAGCTAACAGAGTCCCTCTCGGGGAGTTAATTTTAGGAAGAGTTTATAGGGTAATGAGCAACAAAATGGAAAGGAAATACTATTTATTGAGATTCATTTTAATGACAAAATACAGCAGATTTACAAAGGAGATGCAATTGTCCCCCTTGTATCATCCATTCAGTGGTTCCACAAAGACTTTTGAGAGCAGGTAGATGCCAGGCACTCTTATAGGTGCTGAAGAAAGGGTGGCAGCCAGTGCAGAGTTCCTGACCTCATAAAGCTTGCAATTCATCCTCATCAATTAGGATTTACAATTGCAAGTGACAAAAACACAACCCAAACTATCTTAAGCAAGGACCAAGGTATGTGTAACTGGAAAGGCCAGTGATAACTGGCTCCAGACATGACTGGATTCAGAGCTCAGTAGGGAAGTGAGAGGTGGCCCCTCTCCAGCTGCGTAAGCTAAAACCCTAAGGTCTTCTCTCCCTGGACCCCTTGGTTGGGTCTTGGACCCATCTTTGAACACCCATTATAGAAACACAGAAAGAGCATCTAGGGTCAAGTGGAGACCATGTCCACTGCACCCCCACCCCCAACCCAGTGCTGAGCATGAAGTCAGCATCATCCAAAGAGTGAGGTTGGGGTGCTTGCTTTAAAGCAGGTTCAGGGTACTCTCACCTTAAGAAGGAACAGAGGATGCTTGATGGAAGGAACAAAAACAAACAAAGCAGTTACTTTCCACTACACCATTTCTCGGAGGAGAAAACATGCTTCCAAAAGTTTAATTGACCTGCTCAGGATCTCACAGTAAGATGGCGAGCTGGACGATGGACCAGATCTTCCCCTGCACTGGGCTCCCTCAGGGGCTGGAGGCTGGGGTTCCCCAGGTCCTCTCCGCAGCACAACCTCTTCCTTCCTCATGGCAGCTCGTCCAGATCCTCCAGATACACCCTCGCCCTTTCATTCCTTCAGACATCCAGCCCAGGTCTCGGTCCCCAGCACCCAGCGCTTAGTTTTCCAAAACAACGCAGAATTCTACATTATTACATGCGATAACACATATGTAATACACACATACACATATAGATGACTTTTCATAAAAGCAACTGTGTTTCAGAGTCCCTTCACTGAACACTTTCCACCCTCCCCTCCCTCTGACCAGGGCCTGAGCTAAACGTGATGCCTTCTCACAGCAGGGACGCGGCAGCTCGTGGTTTCAGCACTTAGCACCATGCTGGACACGCTCATGGGTGTCTGCTGAATGCGAATTGAGCCCTTTTCCCCTCCCGGAAGACTGTGTTCCCCCCCCACAGATTGGTCGTGACCTGTGAAAGCTCTGCCTGTCGCTTGCTGCCTCGGTGTCAGCCCATTCCCACTCTGCTGCAGACACTGAGCATCTCAAGGGACAGCCTGGGCTTCTCCTCCTCATGCTGGTCCAGCACTCCGCAGCGTGCAGCCCGCGCTCAGCACGTTCTGGGTGCCTGGAATCGCTTCCCTGAGGCCACATAGGTCTGCGGGACTGCAAAGAAGGCTGGCACAGGTCCTTCGCCAGGGACTCTGTGGTGTGACACTCTCTGAGATGTTCTTAGCCCATCTACCTTTGCACTCTCTTCCCCTAAACCCTGCACTTTTAAGTTCAGAACTAATACAGCCACACTGCAAAAAAGAAAGAGGGAAGGAAGGAGGAAGAGTGGAAAGAAGGAAAGGAGGAAGGGAGGAAAAGAGGCAGTAAGGAAGACAGGAAGAAAGGAAAGGAGGAAGGAAGGGAGAAACGGAGGGGGAAGAGAGAAAAGGCAAGAGGAGGAAGGAGAAGGGAGAAAGAAAAACTGAGAAAAGAAATAACATAAACCCACTTTCTATTTCACTAGAGCTTATTTCCTTCCAGCTTCTTGTCATGTGCATCTGTTTTATGTTGTTATGTATTTTTTAACACAGTGGTGTCCACAGTCTAATTTAGCTGCTTGTTTATCCCAAGTAATTTTATATAATTTTTTTCTGTACAAAATTGACTCTCAGTCTTCTGTGGCTCCCCACGCTGGGACTAACACCTACATCTACTGCCTAAGTATTGTAATTAGACCCAGAATGAATGGCTGTGACTTGTGGGGTCGAAGGCCCTCTGCCCTCTCCCTCTGATTAGGAGATCATAGAGATGACTTATTTTGAATACCTGCTCCTGGCTGCGCCTCTCAGAGCATAAATGATTCTTGCTAAACAACAAAATTCTCTATAAAAGGCAACTTGCTGGGGAAGGAGGGTGAATATCTGGTTGGAAAAGTACAGCTAGTTATTGCATGAAAAACGCCAGAGAGAGGCAGGCACCGTTATTACTGCTATTTCCCTTCTCTGAAAGGCAGGAGGCAGCCCAGCAGCCTCAAAATGACCCTGGCCATTGGGGTTCTCTGCATTGCTACTTTGGGAAGGGCAGACTGCAGGAGGCATGTCCCTTGGTGACTAGTGACATGAGCGTCCCAAGGCATTACCCAGCACACACGTCTGGAGGCCAGGTGCTGGGGTAGAAGCAGAAAGGGCCTGGTCCCCAACTGGGGGTGGGAGGGGTGGTTGCTCCCCTAGGAGGGTGCCCCTGTGTGATTACTGTCAGTGTTGCTTAGGCATTGTGTGTCCAGGGAGCAGTGGGTGCTTTCTAGCTTGTAGAAGGGACGCCCCATGGGGGGAGATGTGTAGCGGGTTTTTATGGCAATCAGAAGAAATGGTCTCCTACAGAAAGTCCCATGAACAATATTGAACAGTAAGAACAAGCAATTTAACCTAAAGGGCAGAGACAAAGGGGCCCCCATCCTTGCTTGGGGGACCTTGGTCTCCACCGGACAGGTAAGCCCTAAAACACAGAGCTTGATTTTGCAAAAGTTTTTTTTTTTCTCTACATCTCTGTACTTTTATCTGCAAAGTGGTCCTAATAATAGTATAATAATAGTCTTTCTTCTCTTGCTCATTTGATGAAAGACTCAAGAAAGGACTAACCACATACAAAGGTTAATGTTAATTTTGTCCCATGCTATGGTGGTCAGGGAATAATATCCTTTGTAATTAGGTTTTGAGAGAGATTTTCATTTGTTTTCCATTTCCAGACTCATATATCTGTGTTGCAGTTAATTTGGAAAATGAAACAAAGCATGTAAAAAATATTTTTAAACTATCATCCAGACATTAAAAACCAGTGCTATTTGCGGGCTTTTTCTCCTATGCGTGGGTTAAGAGTAAAAAGCATTTAGTATCTTTGTGCTACCATCCTTATATATATATTCCCAATTTCTTAGTTTTAGTAGTGAAATCATTGAGACTTGGAGCAGAGTATATGCAGAGTTTTAGATCTTTAGAAACACAGTGTCAAATTGCCATTTTGAAAAATGATCTTAATTCACATCCCCACCAGAAATTTAAGATAATACCATTTCCCCCTCCTCTGTCCTTTACTGGGTGTTAATATCTTTAAAAATCTTTACTAATATGATAGTATGAAAATGGCATTTCCTTGTTTTAATGTGACTTTCTTCGATTGTCAGTGATGGTAAATGTGTCACTGTGTTTATTGGACATTTGCATGGATTTCTCAGCATTTTGTTTCTTGGCCTCTTTTCTGGTGATGTATTTCATTTTTTTTCTTACCGATTAGTCAAATAGCATTTTAACATATTAAAGACATTCACTTTTCAGCATGTATTTTGCAAACATTTCCCCAATTTGTCTTTTGCCTTTACATTTTTTTTAGGGTAGGTCTGACACATGAAGATTTTGATTAAATATTTATTTAGTAAAATTTTTCAATTTTTGTTTCCTTCATTACATCTGCATTTGCTTATATACTTAGAAAATCTTTTGCAAACCAAGAATGACATAAATATCCATCTGTATTTTCTTGTACTACTATTATGGGGTCAGTTTTTACCTTCCTTCGTCTGCTGAGAATTTCTTGTTTGCTGTGAGGCAGAGATTTAATTTAATTATCTCCTGTATGGTTAGCTGGTTGTCTCAACACCATAAACTAGCATATTCTCCCTCCTTTGAAATGCTACCCTTCTCATTTACAAGTATTGCTTCCTGGATTTCTCTTTCTGTTGTTTTGACCGGTGGTTCCTACCCTGTCTCTACTCCATTGTAGTTTCCTTAATTTTATAGTTCACTCCGGTGTCGGATAAGTCAACACCCTGTACTGCCTTTTCCAAATACTTTTTTGGAAAGAAAGAAATACTGTTGGGATCTATTGGAATTATGTTTATCTTATAGGTTAATGCAGAGAAAATTAGATTTTACAATCTCAATGTTCCCATTCAGAGACATAGAATCTCTCCTTTTAGGTATTTATTTTTCTCAATAAACTCTTGTCATTTTCTTCTTATATATTTTGCACATTTCACAGACATTTATATTTTTGGTGGCTGTTGTAAACTGGATTAATTTTTCCCCATTATATCTGTTTTTCTGGTAATTTATATTGTAAGTTCCTTTACTACATTCTTTATAAATTCTAATAGTAATTTTGTGGATTACAGATTTTTTCCAGAAAAGGTTATTTTGGACTCCTCTTTTCTAATGTTTTTTTAACTGCTGTTTTGTTTCCTTGTCAAATTGCAATGACTATACTTTCCAGAAAACAAATTCATGTGTGAACATCTGTCTTAATTCTAAAAATTAAAGGAATGCCCCTAAGTGAATCATGGTTAAAAGGATCTTGGTTGTTCTTTTGAGGTAGGATTTATTTAGCATATAAAGCAAGCACCATATTTCTACTTTACTGTGGGAACCTCACTTTAGGAGCAACTTGGGAAGTTGGTCAAGCGCCTTTTCTGAATCTACGAAGTGGTTCCTCACCTTTGGACTGTCAGTATGTTGGCAGAGTGGCTGAGTTTGGGCTCTAGAGCCATGCTCTCAGGTACAAGTCCTGCCATTGCCATTTACTATACGTGGGGTTTGGGACAAATTACTTACTCTTTTCGTGCCTTGGTTTTTCTCACCTTTAAATCAGGATAATAATAGTTCCTCAGTAAATACTGGCCATTAGGTATTATTGGTATTACTGGTGTTATCTCTGTGAAATTCATTCCCCCTAAATAATCACAGAATTCCTAGAATTAATCCTCCTTGGTCATAGTATGTTACTCTTTTTTTAAAAAAAGAATGCAGCATTTAATTTGCTAATATTTTATTTAGGGTTTTTACCTAAATTTTAATGAGATGGAGCTGTAGTTTTTAGTTTATATGTTTTATTTCTCCTATTTTTGTATCAGTCGTGGCTCACTTTATAAAATGAGTTGGGAAACTCCATTTTTTTTAGTACATTGAACTGTTAAATGCTATTTGCCACTATATCTAATTTGTGTCTGATGTTACTATTACCAGCCTTGCTTTTTTGTTATTTGTTTCCATTCTGATCTTTATTTATCCAACAAATATTTATTGATCACATACTATGTTCTAAGCCCTGATTTTTATTTGTCTATCCTTAAATTTTCTATGTTTTCTTTGTTTTGCTTTTTTTTTTTTTAAAGCGGGTGTTTTTTTGTGAGCCAATTTGAGAGTCTTTCATTTTAGAGCAAGAGGATTTAACCTTCTTATGTTTATTATAATATGTATCATGAGTGAAATTACTTCCTTCATCTTATTTTGTTTTCTGAATCTATGCTTCCTTTGTCTTTCTTTGTTTTCTATATTTTACCCTATAAACAGTTATTTTATCATCTTTCAGTGTTTTATATTTTATATTCCCTGTTCTTAAATCTCCTATAGATTACCTTTTAAATTTTTGTGGCATTTTAAATCCATTTTTCTCTAATTCTCAAATCCATTGAAATAGCATCTTTTGAATCCCAGTATTAATTTGTTTAAATAAAATTTTAACCTTCTTTCTGTTTCCAATTTCTCTCCTTACCCCTCTACCACTTTTAAGTCTTTATTTTTATTAGGGATCTGGAGCCAAATCAATCTGAACATTTTTGGGGGGGACTTTTCTTTTAAAAAAATGTTGACAGTTTTTATAGCTTATCAGCCATCACAGTTGCATTTATAGAGGTTTATTGTTTATTTGGTTGCATGGCTTATGGAGGGTTCTGTCATAGTCTCAGGAGATGATAACTTTCTTCTCTTGGGGTAGTTGCATTAATATTACATTTTCAAGCAATGCTTCTGAAGAGTACATGAGTGTTATGTTGTCTGAAATGTTGCATATCCAAGAATATAATACTTTCATACATGAAAGGCAACTTTCCTGGTTATACTTCTTACATAAAATTATTTTCCCCTCCATCATCTTCCAGTATTTCATGCTCCAGAATAAAAATCTAAGGGAGGCCTGATTTCGTTTCGCTGCTGAAAATCTGTTGTTGTTCTTTTATTTTCTTGCTATAATGCTAGAACCACTTGCACTCCTTTATCTTTGTTACTCAGATGTTTGGTTTGAATAAGTATAGGCATATATTTCTCAGCATTTTTTCTTCTGGAACGTGGTGAACACTTTTAATCTGTCCTTTGGTCTTTAGGAAATTTTGCCTCTACTGTGTTTTTTTGTTTTGTTTTTTTTTTAAAGATTTTTTTTTTAATTGGGTAATTGGGGGATGGGAACAGACAAGTTGCTGTCGTTTTGTTCCTCAGTCTAGCTGTGGAGGGCGTTGCTTCACTGGCCCAAGTTGGCACCATCATTGCTCTTCACGGGCGAGGCAGATCAGTCGCTGGCTTCTGGACGGCCGCTCACCGCGGCTGCTGGCCCCTCACGCTGGCTGCTGGCTACACACAGTAGCCCATGGCAACCCACTGCCACAGGGGCTGCAGCCTACGCCGTTGCAGGCGACTCTCGGCAGCCCAGCTCCAGGTTGAGCTGTTGTTCAGCATCTTAGCTGTAGAGGGCAGTGTCACTGGCCCTCATATTTGGGATCCGAACCGGGGCCCTCTGGCGTCCCAAGCCAGTTCTTAACCATCGCGCCACTAGGCCGGCCCGCCTCTACTGTGTTTTAATTAATCGCTCTGGTTTGTCTTCTGAAGTTATCTGTGTTTGGGATCTCTGTTGCCTTCCCTGCACCTCTGTTCTCTCCGCTCTGCACTCTGGGAAAGCTTATGAAGTTGGTCTTTCAAGTCATGGATTCAATTCTGTACCATTTCGGTTCTGCTCTTTACTGGCTGCTATGTAGATGTTAATTATACAAATCCGTTTCCTGCCTCTTATAATCTCCCTTTTGCTAAGCTATCTCACATTTGATTTCCTCATGTTGTCCCTTCATCCTCTCCTATTGTGTTTTTGAGTCATCCTCTTGTCCTTTTATCTATTCTTCTCTATGGATTCCTGCTTCTCTCTCAGAAACCATCACTTCTTGAATTTTATTAAGGTGCAAAAGTTTTCTTAAATTTTCTTCTGAATCCTAAAATAGAACCTTTTCAGCTATGACTCTTCAGAATGCTATTCTCTTGGTGTGCGCATTCCACCCCCACACCCACCCCTACTCCTTTGTACCAGGCCTCCTGTTAGTTTAAATCCTTCACTCCTCACTAAAGGGGGAGTGAACCGCTATCACTCATTGTTGCCCAAAAGACAGGGTGTTTGGATGCTTTGGTTCTTGTGATTTGTCCACTTGGGTGGCTGAAGACAGGTTCTCTGGAATTCGATCCTATCTGCAGGTTATAGGAAGAATTCCGCTCATGCAGCTCTGTTTAGCCAAGTGCATCTGGCTGCTCCTCTGACATGCAGGATCTATGGCTGGGCGCGGGACAAACTATTCACAGAGTGTACTGCTGCCAAGGTCTCTGCTCTCACCACTGTGTCAAGGTGAAGTCCATGTGTCACTGCTTGTACTACTGGTGGGCATTGTTCTCTTTCTCTCTGACCAGAGAATCAGAGAATAATTTTTGTCCCATCTAATAATAAAGGATACTTATTTGTGAAAAGAAAGAGCTCTTCCCTGTTAGAATATATATACTGATATGATGTGAAATGCATGTGTGTGTATTTATGCATACATGTATGTATGCAGACACACACACACCATGCTTAAAATTTAGGATTAGGCATCTTCAGAGCAAGTGCCCATTACAAAAGAGGACTAGCAAAAGTGCAGCTCCCTGAAAGGGTCTACGAGATTGTAGAAGATGTTATCCAGTTTCTTGGCATCACCTGTTTAATCCAATCCTACTCTCTGTTGGCATCTAAGGTTACTGTGGCATCATATGCCAATCCCATTGCTCTCCTTCCTGAGTATATAGGTGTCTAAGTATATACACATGCGTGAATGTACATATTTACCTTTTTTATAGCCTGTGATACATAATTTCTGATACAGAGTGAAAGGGATTAAAAAGCACGTGCATGCTGCATAAAGTTCAGGATGTATAAAAATATAATCAAATGGTAAGTGCTGTAAAAGTCCAATGTGTAAAATTCTTGGAAGAAGTACCTATATTATTCTGTGTCAGATCTCTCCATTGAAAAATAAATAGAAAAGATATATTGGACAGTAGCTGATTTCGAACTCCAAATCTCAGATCGAGTTGAGATCCAAGCCCCCTTAGTGAGACCACAGAGTTTTCTTCATCTGCCATTGCTCACTGCCAGCATCATTTGCCAATCAACAATATTCATGGGGGTCCAGAATAGACACCTGTGAGCGGGAGAGAGATCTGTGTGGTCAGAATTGAGTTTCAACTCTGTGTTAGACTGTGCATGGAGGGACGGGGAGAGAGAGAGAGAGAAACACAGTGAGAAGCCTGGAGAAGGGCCAAGCAAAGGTGGGACTCACGGGCTTGGAGCATCGGAGGAGGGAGTCATGCCCATGCCCAGCAAGGGTCCTCACAGCTGTTCCCAGGGGTAGCTGGGGCTCCAAGATCAGAGTCTTTTCTCAGTTAAGTTGAAAGAGCGCAAATCCTGAAAGAACGCCAATCCTGTGAGGTTATGTGAAAGAAAAGAAGGGTGGCAAGGACTTTTCAGAATGCTGGAAACTATAAACTTGCTAGAGACACAGAAACTGGAGCTGTACCCAAAGCACTTTGCTCCTGGGACTTCTGTGGCTGGGGTTCCTCATGCTACACTCTCTCGCTCCACCTTGAATGATGCTCAGTTCCGTCTGCACTTCTCCTGCTGTGTCCTCTTGCCTCACCCAGCACTGCCACTGCCAGCTGGCTATGTCCCCTCTGCCCTATATCTTTTCTCTGCTTCTTTGTAACTGAGACCTGCTGTGACCCTTCTGGTTACCAGGCTCCCTCAAGACCTCTCTTGATGTTTCCTCTGAATCTCAAACTGGGGCAAACTGATCCATGTACTTAGCATGTTTCTTGCAGTTATAAATTCCTAAAACAGAGAATCCAATGGCTCAGCTCACCTCTTGGAATATGTCACTGGAGAGGCTTTGGATGTGCTGCCTTTGAGTCATCTGTGTCCCCTGATCCAATTAGTTGTGGTCATAGCAAGTCATAGAGTACAAAATATGGCTTCCCAGAGCTACCCTTTTAGCTGGGTCTGTGGCTGAGACTGTTTTCTTTAAAGGGGCTATGGGTGTGGTCAGAACAGGGAGCGACAGGACTGGTGTGCTTGTGCCAGCCACTGGGAGAAAGAGGGGCTATGGCACACATGCATACGTATAGCTTCTTGTCCTTAAGGAAAGACAAAGAATACACATGACTTCATCAGCAAATCATGTGCTGGACATCTCAGGCTTCCGATCATGTCCTTCACTGGGGACACGGGTTTATGGTAGACCACCCATGCTGCAGAAGGATGCCAGCCTAGGTCGCAGGGACCAGAGGAGCCTGGCCCAGTTGTGCTTGAGATATCCTTGAAGGCATATTCTCTGACCTTGATGGAACTCAGGGGACACATCCCAGGCCCAGTAACAAAAGAGTTCACAAAACCACCTAGAGATGGAGCTAAGAGATGACCAAGCAATAGAAACATCAGTGGCTACAAAGGCATTGTCACAATGGATCCTGCAAAGAGCACCACCCCAGAGCTGCACAGAAACATTCTTTGATGGATAGCTGGCTTTCACGTCTCCATTTCACAGGTAATTCCAAGGCCAGAGGAGACGCACATCAGAAGCCTCACACAGTGGGACACAGCCTGGCTCCGACTCTGCTCTTGTGTCCGTTCTGTGACTCCCTGGCAGAGGCAGGAGGACAGAAGCATGGAGCTTTCCACCTTCCATGAAGTCAGTGCCCTCAGGAACACACACACTACATTTTGTTACTGTTCACCTTTAAAATGTTTTGTTTTCTTCCAGTTCTCTTGGAGCACTAGGGAGCTGAGTCTGTGTTTTCCCTCTGCTGGGAAAATTGATCTTCCTGAATGCCTGTGTGGCCGGTTCTAGGGGAGGGCCAGGGGTATCGCTGGGCAGGTACAATAATGGACTCCGGAGTCACAAATTCATCATGGGGAGCTGACAGCAAGGTACCACCTTGAGCTGGTAGCCCAACCTGGGAGGATTCAGCACAGTCCTTGGGGTCTGAAAGGTAATTTTTTATAGAAAAATAGGCAGAATCTCATTTGACTTACCACTTGGTCTTCTGGAGTCAGTGGCTTTCGTTAATATATGATGCCAACAAGTTGTTTTGTGTAGCATGATTGTGCACAGGGTGTTGGTATAAGCATATTGGCTAGGAGTTCAGTATTGAGGGTCAGACAAACTAGGCTCCTTAGTGTGGCCATGCCACTGAATAACTGTGACCTTAGATAAGGTCACGCTGACCCTCAGTTCCCCTAGCTGTACAATGGGGATAAATCTGGTGCCTGCATCATAAGGTTATTGTCACGATTAAGGGAGAAAAAATATATAAACACCTTGGCACAGGGCCTGGCTTACAGTGGGCACTAATGTTAGCCACAATTATTATTAAACGTTAGCCACAATTATTAATATGGGTGAGGAGACCAGACACCTTTCACCTGCTCTTTGTGTACGAACCTTGTCATCTGTGACTTGTGCCAGCCATTTGTCCTTAGAGCCTTGCAGGCATTCGACCTGTGCATGACTTCTGAGGTCCTCGCCAGGTTCAGAGCAGGCGCTGCAAGTTCAAGGTCCTTTGCCCATGGGCACTGCCCATGGCAGCAGGAGGGACGGCAAGCACATAGACTGCTCAGCTTCACAGCTGTCTTTGTGTATTTTCTCTTTTCCTGGTTGCTTACATATGTTACATATCGTATTCAACCCATTATCCATAATGAAACACTCAGGGTGTTCAGCAACCCAGATGCTATTGCAGTCCTTCATTGAAGGACTCTGTTGATATGAAATGAGTCATTTCCAGTAGAAAATAAGTGAAGACTCTGACAGCCACATTCCTAAGCTGAAAGCAATAACTGTTGGAATATTGAGAGTGAACACCCAGTGGTCCCAGCACCTTAAAAGGTTTTTTGGGACAAATTGGTGCTTGCTGAGTGATTTGTTTCTCTGTGAGGGTGTTCAGGTACTGGCTGTAATGAGCAAATGAATGAGGAGGAGGCACGTGCCAGGATGACAAAGCCTCCTCTTTAAGAAAGAACAGAGAAGAGCAAATTAGGAAAAGCAAACGTCTGAGCAGAACATGGACATGAAGAATTGAGAAGGTTGGCTAGGCCTGTGCTGTGTTTGTAAAGGAGGAGAAGACTGTCCCTGCAGAGTCCAGAAGCCCAGAGGGGATGAGATTTGGGGGGTGGGCGACCCTACCACCCACGGGAGGTCCCCCCACCATTGCAGGGGGGCAGCTCTCCCAGATCTGAAGGCGCTCACACACAGGGATGGGAATATGATAGGGTGTCAGGAAAAACACCTGCATTTTGAAAATTGTTGCCAGATTTTTTGTTTTCCTGTGTCACAGTTACTCTCAAAAGAGGGCATTCGGCCACTGAGATGGTGACGCAGTCTCTGAGCTCGTTCCAAGGCGATATTCTGATCGACCTGCAGAAATGACCCCATGGGCCCAAACTCGTTTCAGCCTGATTTGAAAACTATAAGGAGCTGGTGCAGCATGCTGCATTGTTCATTTTCATTAAAACAAAACCAAACCAATTTTTGTATTGTCTGCTCTTTTAAGGCCCAGTCTAATTTATTTCAGATGAACCTTTCAGAAATACTTGCTATTTGTTTATTCATTCCTTCAACAAATATTTATTGGATGAACCCACTTATGCCAGGGTCTTGGGAACAGAGATAGATACTGAAACAATTCTGCTTTCACCTGATTTTCACCTTCGTGCCCTCTTAACTCTCCAATCCATGGAGTGTTTCTGTCACACGACAATGCTGGGCAGATGAAATCTTCATCACACAGGGGAGAAAACAGACTGAGAGTGATGGTTATATGAACTGTCAATGGAAGAGGTGAATCAGAAACCAGAATGCCCCTTCTTTTTTTCTTTTTTTTTTAATTGGGGAATAATGTGTTTTTTCCAAGACCCATCAGCTCCAATCAAGTTGTTGTCCTTCAACCTTAGTTGTGGAGGGTGCAAGCTCAGCTCCAAGTCCAGTCACCACTTTCAACCTAGTGTGTGTGTGTGAGGGATACACAGCCCACCATCCCATGCAGGAGTCAAATCGGCAACCTTGTGTTAAAAGCACGCGCTCTCACCAGCTGAGCCATTTGGCCACCCGTTGGCATCTCAGCAGCAGCTCAGCTCGGGTGCAGCTCACTGACCCATGTGGAAATCGAACCGGCAACCTGCTGCTCAGAGCTCGTGCTCTAACCAACTGAGCCGACTGGCCAGCTTCAGAATGTCCATTATTGTTCCCCATCTACTCTTGTCCACTCAATTGAGTTTCTGATCTTTCTTCTTGCTCTGCCTGCTCATCAGCTCTAACCTGTCCTTTCCCTCACATCTGCAGGGTTGAGCTATTGGTTTTTCAGGGTGACAAGTTGAAAGAATCAGCTCCTCTGTGCTACTGCGTAGGAAGCTAATAATAGCTCACTGTCATCCTTCTGTGCATATACTTGTACCCTGGCACAAGGTCATCAGGTTGTCAATTAAATCTCTCACCTGTGTCTCCAACAGACTATGTTAGCTAGAGTTGGGGGTACTCCTGGACTAAAACTTTATAACTAAGTAAGAGCATATTGCTACCATGTCACAAATCCCTGCACAATCAAACGAACTGACCCAACTTTAATTTTTTTTCTAAAATAGTCATCAGCATTTTCTCTAAGATGTGCGTTTGGATGACGGCTTCAGTGATCCCTCATTCCGTGAAGACTTCCTGAAGTTAAAGGTCCTTCTCCAGTCTAAAGAGAGCCCCATCTTGTTGGGATTTGCAGGCAACCCCTTGCCCACTCCCTGGGATTCCACAGTCGGCTTGCCTTAAATAAACCTACTTGAAGAACACATTTCTAAGCAAGTGGGATGGGCATTTTTGATGGCGATCAAAAAGAGATGTAGTTTATTGGATTTTATCTTGCAGCTGGTTTGTTTCTGCCAGGCATTGATATGCAGCCCCAATGCCATGGTCTTGGGCCTCGGGAGGATTAATGTTATAAACAGCCTTCCACTGTTTCATCTGCGAGGAGGAACCCTAATTTATCACATAGATGTTAGAGTTGCAGTTTCCCATCCACTCGGAAAAAAAACATCAGCAGCTATAGGAAATGCATTCCCTCTTTCAAAAATTCATTCCAATGAACGTGAGAGAGAATTTATTCTAAAACATCTTCATCCCAATGGAAATAAAAACCCCGCCTAAAGTCCAGCAATCTCCCCTTGGGCTTTGATTAAGAAGGAACTGCAAAGATGGGCATTTCTTCTCCGTCTGTCTTTGGGGCTAGTCGGACTCCAGAAAGAAAATCTGATCTTAGGTCCTTACTGGGGCAGGAGCCTTCTGGGACACCGAGGTTGGCCTGTGACAACCTGCTGCTGCCAAAGGCATGCTGGGAGGGCACGCAGAGAGTCTGTGATGCTGACACTGCAGTGGAGGAGAAGGGCAGCGTCCTCCCCCATTCTTTAACTTCAGACACGATGTCCCATGTGTTCTTATGTTTAAAAACAACAGCCTTCACGGTTTTTTTTGGGTTTTTTGCTGGTTATAAAATCAAAACATGTCCTTTGTAAGAAACAAAAACAAAAGTCTTGAATCTATAAATATATGTAGAGAGTAAGGCACAAATGACTTATAATGCCACCACCCAGAGACAGTGTTTGTTATTATTCTGATTTATATCCAGCCTAGTCTCTCTTAAAGAATTTATGTTGTTTCCACAAAACTGGGCTCTTACTGCACATTCTGTTCTGTAACCTGATTTTTTTTTGTCATTTAACACTTATTTTTCATTTATTGTTATTTAGAAAATATGTATCCTGCACCTCTGCACCAAGAGGCCACTGTGGTGTCATGAAGACACAGCAGTGACGAGGCCCACAGGGAGCCTGCCCTCACTGAGAGCCCATTCCAGGGAGTATGGTAGGCCTTCCACAAATAGCTACACCGATTGTCATTTGATTACAACCGTGCAAAGAGCTATGAAGGAGAAGGACAGGGCACTGTGGGTGGTGACCTGGTCTGGGTATCAGGAAGGCTGAGGCCAGGAGCTGACAGCTGAGTAAGGGTTGTTGTCTAAGCAAAGAGCCCAGGGGAAGAGTGGGAAAGACACAAGAGCACTGGGGGACATATGAGAGCAGCTGGTGTGGCTTAGAGAATAGCACAGGTGACACAGGAGGTAGGCAGAGACCAGATCTCTCAGAGCCCTAGCTAAGGATATTGGGTTTATCCTAAGAGCAATGGTGAGCCATCAATGACTTTCAATCAGGGATGTGACTTAATGAGACTTACAGGCTTAAAGGATTACTCTTTTGCAAAGAATGGGGACTGTGGGGTAGCTGTGAGAAGTTAAGAGGCTGCTACAGTAGTCTAGAAGAGCAATGCCTGCGGTTTGGAACAGAACGATAGTAGAGAGGGGAGGAGTGGGTGGGCTTTACCTTTTTTTTTTTTTTCCCTGTGTTTGAGGAGTACATTGATGAGATATGGTGACTTGTTGGGTATGGAAAGTTAGAAGGAAAGCTACATCAAGAATGCTCCTGGATTTCTGCCTTTTGCAACTGGATAGAGGCGCTGGACACTGAGATAAGAAGCCTGGGAAGCATTAGGACTTTAGGGGTAGATGATGGACTCTGGTTTACTGCGTCATGTTGGATGTGCCTGTGGAAAAGGAGACATGAGCTGTTGGCTAAGTAGGACTGGAATGCAACAGAGGGCACTGGGCCAAAGAGAAAGATTCGGGCGTCATCAGCATGTGGACGGCCAAACAAGCCCTGGTGGCTGAAATGGTCTGAGACACGAGGGTGGAGTCTGCAGGGAAGGCCAGAGCCTCTGAGCTCCTCCTAGGAGGGCGGACACCTTGGAGCTGGGCTCCTCAGCTCCTGGAGACCAAGCCTGTCTGCAGCCCTTCAAGGCAACTTCTCTGTCCTATGCTGGGAATCCCAAAAATGTGTGGAAATCAGCTCCTACTGGTGCATGAGAGCTTTTGTTTGAATTGTGTGAGCCAGTGGTTTGAAATTGGTCATTATGGGAGCGTTCACACCATGGAAACTGGCAAATGCTACAAAGCAGGGCTTTTTTTTCCCCCTTCCGTTCTTGGAGAGCTGGTTGTTAAACTTTTACCAGCACACCACTGTTTATAACCAACCTCTGTCTTTGTTTCTGGTGCTATTTTGTGGGTTATTTCCAATTCAGTCTGTGACCACTTTGATAGCTATCTCTCTTGAAAGTCTCTAATCTTGTTCTAAATTGCCAGCCCCTTCTTCTAAGGAGGGAGTGACCAAGTGACATGTTGAAATAGGGGGCTTCCTCAGTCTCTGTATTTATTTTCTATGGCTGCTACAACAAATTACCACAAACTTAACAACTTAAGACAACACAAATTTATTGTCTCAAGGTTTCTGTAGGTCAGGAGTCCAAGTGGACTAAACTGGGCTTTCTGTTGAGCTTCTCACAAATCCAAGGTCAAGGTGCCGGCCTGACTGGGCTCTTGTCTGGAGGCTCTGGGGGGAAAACTGCACTTCCTATTCCTTCATATTGTTGGTAGTGTTCAGTTCCTTGGGAAAATGAGGCTGAGGTTCCTGTTTTCTTGCTGGCTGTTAGCCAGGGACCACTCTGTGTTCCTGAAGGTCACGTACATGACCTCTCATGTGGCCCCTTCATCTTCAGATGTGCAACAGAACACTGAGTTCTTCTCACACTTTGAATCTCTGATTTCTCTGCCATCAGCCATAGAATACTCTCTGCCTTTTAGGGGTTCATGTCATTAGATCAGTTTCACCTGAATCATCTCCCCATTTTAAGATGAACTGTTATTGTCTTAGTTTTCTAGGGCTGCTGTAACAAAGTACCAGAATGGGTAGCCTAAAACATTGGAAGTTTATTGTCTCATAATTCTGGAAGCTTGAAGTCCAAAATCAAGATGTCAACAGGGCCCTCCTGCCTCCACAGCCTCTAGGAGAGGATCCTGCGTTGCCTCTTCCAGCTCTTGGAAGCCTCAGGCATTCCTGGGCTGTGGCTGCACAGTTCCAACATCTCCTCCATTTTCACATGACGGTCTTCCCTCTATGTCTGTGACCCCCGTGTGTCCATGTCCAAATTCCCTACTTCTTATAAGGACACCAGCCATGTTGGATTAGGACCCACCCTACAGACCTCATCTTAAGTTGATTTCTCCTTCCAAGTCTTTATTTCCAAAGTCTTTATTTACTTTATCAGTATCAGGGGTTAGGACTTCAGTATATCTTTTTGAGAGCACAACTCAACCCATAGTGATGCCATGTAACACAACATAATATTATCTCATAAATGGTATCTCACCATATTGACAGGTTCCAGGGATGACAGCATGGAGTATTTGGGGGGAGGGATGTACTTTTAAAATTCTGCCTAACCTAGTCTCCAAAGATGCTCTTTAAGGAATTGTCTCATTGGCTGACTTACCTAAAAATCAACCCCATGCCATCCAGGGGCCTTCCTTGGATGGCCCCAATTCACACCTGTTCCTCCCTCCTCCAGTTCTGAATGTATCGTTTACCTGCCAAATGGAACTGTCTTGTGGACCATGTCCCAAGGGCCAGGCTCAGTGAGCTCCCTGCCAGAGCTGACTGCAGTGGTTGGTACAAGGCACAGTGATAAGAAAGAACTCTCCCATCCTTCAAACATGACCAATTTTGTGCTCCCATCACCAGCTTTTTATTTATTTATTTTTAAATTTTTATTTTTTTCTTAAGATTATGAAGCGTGTGACAAATTGCTCCCCATCTTCCTTGCCTCAGTTTGGTTGGAGGACACTGTCCTTTCCCTGACCACCTCCCCTCACCCCCACTCCCCTGCTGCTCGCTTGAGGGAATAGGTGGGAAATGTGCCCATCTATTTCCCACTGTGAGCAATGGCCAAAATTGCACAGTGCTTAGAGGCTCCCTTTTACCTCCCCCTCTTCTAGAGATCAAGAAAATTCAAGTTAAAGCACACATTTTTATGAAGCAAACTCAAGTCGGGTTGGTATTTGTGCTGTACAGGCATGTCGAAAGCTGAATGGCTTCCCACTGTGTGTCCAGTTTGTTCTCTTCTGGGCAATTTCTTCTGGAGAATTTAATTATGCGAAGTTATCCTATGGTCATCTACTCAATCCAGAAAGGTTAGAGAGGAAAATGAGTCATTAGGAAATCCTTTTTGGAAATGGGTTTGGTTATTGTATCAGTTTTTATATCCTCAAAGGTTAATATGTTAATCAACTTGATTTTTTTAAACATGGCTATTTTGTAAAGTAGCCTCAGGGCGCAAGCTTGGAAAATTAGTACCTTCGTTGTTTTGTTTCTGCATGCTGCTGTTTGTACCCCAAGATGACACGACACCCCAGAGTCAGGAGGCTGGGTCATCTTGCTGCTGAGGCAAAGTTTCAGACACGTACACTTCAACCTAGACTCTTTGGGATCAAAGCTTTGACTTGTGAGTCATTCTGTGAAGACAGGATGAGGAAGCGCTTCCTCTGAGGAGGGAATTGAACCCACAACCTAGGTTTCATTAGCTCTTGGTTCAATGGCAGAGTCAAAAACTAGGTCTCAGTACGTGGGAGCAACTGTGCCAACTCTGAGGCTCACTGGTGATGACGTGGGGACAGGCCGGCTCACCGCCATGAACACTGTATCTTTCTCTGCAAAGTGAGGGCTCAGCTTCTGTGGCAGGGACACTGGGAGGGTTACATTGGTTCATAAAAGTGAAAGTTTTTGGGTGGAGAGTGGAGAGCCAGACCCCTGAGATAAAAGACCCTCCAACTTTGGAACTCCCTCTTTAGTTCTGGAGCAGAGCAAATATTTATTCAGTGCTCTAAGAGTTCCTAAAGCACCCTCTCCATGTGCAACCTTCAGCTGGCCCAGGAGAGGCAATAAAAAGGAAATATGCAACATGGTGTGTAGCCCCTGTGGTCCAGTCATAAAGATAAGACCTGCACAGAGTGAGCACTAAATGCATATTGATTGATCAAACAAATGTATGTCAAACAAAACACAAGAAGGCAGAATTTAGGTCCTGCCTGTCTAGGAGCCCATAATCAAGCTAAAATGTGTGCCTTGGGAGGTGGGGATGGGTACAGAGCATTGCTGCCTCAGGGACTTCAAAGGGATGGGAGGGAGGCATGACATGCCCTGGCCGCGACTGCATGTCAGAAACCCCAAATCCCCAACATGGGATTAATCAGCTGAGCCCCTGCTCAGTCACAGAAGGAATTTAAAATCATGTAAGAGTGTGCTTCACTGAAGCAAATATAAGTTGTCACTGTTATGAATAGCAAATTTTAAGCTGAACTGAAACCCTGGGAGGCTGTTTCATTCCTGGGTTTGAGTTTGGGGAAGCAGTTGATGATTGCAATTTGCGCAAGCCTTTCCTGGCGACTCCAGCCCTGTAGCCCTGGCTGAGGCAGGCTGACCTTCACCTGGATATACCACAAAATGTGTCTTCTACCTGTGTTACTAAGGGAATCCTATCACGTTCCCAGGCCCTTGCAGGACCCAGTGATGTGTGTAACCATGAGAAGGCTTTCATCAAATGGTCAGATCCCTCCAGGGAAGTCAGCAAAGGCTTGGCCTCTGATTCATCTCAGAGCTCTTTTGTGGGCTTTAAACCAGCCATGTTAGGACCAGGTTACACAATGATGTAATGAGAGATGCTTAGCCGATCTCCCATTTGCGGCTGTGAGAAGAGTTGACATTTAGCCAGTTTGCAACCATTTGGCTGAATTGAGCATTTACTGCTAGAATCCACTCTGACAGGCTCATGAGTGTGGCTCATGCCACACTCGAGTGTGTGTGTGTGTGTGTGTGTGTGTGTGTGTGTGTGTGTGTGTGTAATTAATTGATGCTGAGAACAGACTGGGCTTTGGGGATTTGAGGAGTTCCTATATTTCAACAGACATCCACATGTGGAGATTGTGTAGGCATTTCCTCTAAAAAAGGAAGCACATGTTGACAGAAAAAAATGGAAATCTCTTCCCCTGGACTCAGCCCTCATAGGCCTTGCCACTGAGCCCAGCTCTGAGGTAACTGGTCCAGCACAAAATTATCCAACGTCTCCCTTCCCCACTATGGGGGGAGCTGTCCCTAGAGGGAGCAGGGCTAAGAGCCCTGGACTCAAACTGATCTGAGTTCTAATTATGGTTCTGCCACTTAAGTAGTTGTGTGACCTTGAGGTGGTCATTTTCCTTGTTTCCTCTCCTGTGGGGTTAATATAATAAAGCTTCCCTCATAGAGGGTTTGTGTAAAGCAGGATAATCAATGGAAAGCCCTTAGAATACTGCTTAACTCCTAGTAGACACTCAGTAAATGGTAGTTATGGCTGCTGATGTTATTGTTGTTGTGTTTGCATAAGGGGTAGGGGGAAATCTCAGCTCCCTCCTCCAGTCCGAGCCCAGGCGACCCTGAGGCCTGATCCTTATCCCCATCCTTGAGGCCTCTTTCCCTGACATCCAGCTGTAGTGGACATAGTCCCCGTAGTCCCCTTGATCCAAGGAAAAGCCTCTATCAGATCCAGAGTCTGCGTGTCACCCACACACCTGTGGTGCTGGCTCTGACAGCCTCTGACCTGGCACCAGGGGGCTGCAGTCCACAACACACTGACATCCGACATCTCTGATAAACTTGGAACATGATTCAGACCAGGATGCATGAACTTGCTGCTCCCAGAGGCGTCCTGTGTCTGCCTGTTCTGTCCACTGATTTTCCCCCTTGCTCTTTAAATGGAAGACAGAATAGAACATGGTTAGAAAATTGTGTGGTTTTTTTTTTTTTAAGTAGGAGATGCTCCCAAGAGAGCCCGGATTTAGAGAAAGGTTGAAAAGAAGATTTGCATGAAAGGATTTACCCAGAAGTTACTTCGGCTGAACCTGCACTGAGTGGTCTGTGTGTTGGGCTCGTCTGTGACTTGTGGGATCTGTCTTCAGGAGTGGCACCCAATTTACTCGCTAGTGACACAGCGGGGTGGCTGGAGAGGGAAGGCTGTAGCTCTCCCACAGTATTCTTCAGCACATGCTTCAAACATACACGCTCTGAGGTACAGCCGTGGGTGAGCTGTGCAAGTGGGGCTTCAAGATAAATCATCAGGTGCCCCCCTCCCCCACGGGGACTGCCACCCCAGGCCCTTTTTTCTTACTGCTTCCGAAACTGCCACTGGGGTTCACCCCACATTCTCTCATCTCTTCCTCCAGTAAAGTCATGTTTGAGAAGGTTTTCTGTCCCCGGGACTCATTATTTGTGCTCTGGTTTAGCAAGACTCTGATTTCTCCATAAAGCCCCAGAGGCTGTTGCAAATGTGTGACACCCTAGAGAAGGGACACCCTCCAAAATGAAGACACTTAGAATGAGACAGCTTTCACCATGTAATGATCTTAAGCTCAGTTACTTGGCTTATCCGTTCATCCCTGAGAGATAGCCACAATTGTGCCAGTTTCGGGGTGTGACTTATAGCACTGACTTCCCAGGATTGATGTTCCAATTCTGTTTCATTCCCCTCGCTGTCAGGAACAGCCGTCTTCTGGGTGTGACCCCCCACCCCTGACACCCTTGTTCTCTCACCCACAGTCATGGTGGGAAGCCTGGAAACTAACTGAGGAGCTTCCCTGGGAGCTCAGACCTCCCCGCAGGAGAGCCTGGCCTGTCCCCACAGGGGCTTGCTCACTGCCAGCTTGTGTGTCTCACCTCTCACATCAGCGGTGTCCCCTTAGTCCCAGCCGGTGTGTAAGCGGGCTAGCATTTGGGCTGGTCCTTCTCATAAATGATTCTGGCTGCTTGTTCCCCAAACTGATTTCCATCAAGATGCTATGCGCCAAGGCGGAAACCATCCTGTCCGCTTTGTTTGTTCAACATGGATATGTTTGGTTTTCTGCCTCAGAGTGCAGACCGTTGTTTACAGCCTCACAAGTCGAAATATTTAATAAAAGTAACCTGCGGTTTAAAAGGACTGAGAGGAGGGAAAAAAACACAGTTCGCTTTGCAGGTTGATCAAAGCATTTGCATAATATACCTTGGCATGCGAGCCCATGCTGCTCTCTGCTTGGGTGTGTTCACAGGAAAGTCACATGAGTGGGTTTTTTTTTTACCAGGACACGGGCCGCAGGCCTCCTTCTTTTAACTGTTGTAAAGGAAATAAATGCATGCATAAGCCAGACCACGCTCTTCAAAGCGACATCAGGGTTTCAGCGTTTTCAGACACATTTTAGCCCCATGAAATTCAGACTCAGCTGATCAAAACCTGTGCCAGGAATCCCACAAGGTCTAGGGACGCAGTTGTTGAACATTTTATCTTCAAAACCTACTACCTCTCAGTGTATTCGGTGCTCACAGGCTATCCAGAAATGTTTGCAAATATATTTCGTGTATGCGATTCCATGTGCGCTGATGTCGACTGGGGCACTGGCAGTGACACCAGTGATTCAGTGCACTCATTCCTGCACGATGCTGGACTCGGAAAGCTTTCAAGGAAATTAAATTACACATCGGAACAACACAGTGGTGTGAAAAAGACATCAACACAAGTATTATCTTAGGCGGGATAGCCCAGCATTAAGGCCTCAGTGGCAGATAAAAGTTGTGAGATTGTCACATATGAAATCTTCCATCATCCCAGCTCTAGGGAAGTAGAAATAGCTTCCTTTTCTCCTTCTTTCTGCTGTTGTTTAGATGTTCTTAAACGCCTAGCTGCTGTATGTTTAATCTCTCTGTCCTTAGTTTCCTTAACTGTCAAGTGAATAATAATACTTACCTCATAGGGTTATCATGGAGATCAAATAGCTAAGTATGGCTACAGTGCTTAGAGTAGTGTCTGGTGCATAGTGGGTCTGTTATTCTTAACACACATGCTAGAGCTCTGTGCTTCACTGTTGGAGTTTCCTTTCTTTTAGCTTTGTAGAGTTTGAAGCAATAATTGGCTAGGGACTATTTTTTTCCTCAGGAGAAAGAAAATACAGTAAAACCTTGTTTTGCAAGTGTTCAGCAATATGAACTAACATTTCTAATACATTTTAACTTGGTAAACGAGCGATGTCTTGCAAAGTAGTTTGTTTCCAGAATGAATTATGCTCGCAAACCAAGGTATTACTGTATTGAGGCAAGAGGCTGGTAGATTTATCATCTCACAGAAGGAGGGTCTGAGTTGACACCACGCCCCTCCACTATCCCCAATCCAAACATAAATGTTGCATAAAATATTACTGGGAAAAAATGTTTGTTTGTTTTCTAAATATATGTCTAAACCTGAAGGTAAAGAGAATTCCTAGGTGCCAAAAATGAACAAAGAACTCTCAAAGGCAGTGGTTAGTGAACAAATATCATGGCACACTGCAGTTTCAGGGGGCAGTGTCAGATTCAGATATAAGGCATCAGGGCTGGTAAACAGGGGCTTCAACATCTGTGCCAGGACAGCGAATGTGGTCTGGGCCTGTACCACACCAACAGCTCCCTACATAGGCCAAAACCTGGGGGACTCCGAGGGACTAAGGAAATTTTACCTCCTGGGCCAGTAATTTTTTATCTGATGGAGTTTGCTCCACACATTGGTGTGGAGAACTGGTTGTGACACCAGTGATTCAGTGCACTCATTCCTGCGCGATGCTGGACTCGGAAAGCTTTCAAGGAAATTAAATTGCACACTGGAACAGCACAATGGTGTGAAAAAGACATCAACACAAGTATTATCTTAGGCGGGATAGCCCAGCATTAAGGCCTCAGTGGCAGATAAAAGTTGTGAGATTGTCACAT
>NW_017731416.1:2591440-2595405 GCF_001890085.2 Hipposideros armiger
GACAGCAACTTGTCTGTTCCCCTTCCCCCAATTCCCCAGCACTGTTCCCATCCCCCAATTCCCCAATAAAAATCTTTAAAAAAAAAAAAGAATATCTTCACACCAGAATGTATGGGATGCCATGGGAAAAAGAAAACATGAGCCTAAAAAATACAATTGCAGATCATTAGGAAGTAATTTGCCATGAGAAAGAGTTAACAGACTCAGCACACTGGATGGTAAGTCCTCTAGAATCCTCAGATAATAAAACTATATAAAAGTGACTGTTTAAAAATGCATATTTGAAATGATTAGAATAGTTAGAAAAGAAAGAATTATAGAGAAAAAACACAGGTAAATTTGGAGAAGTAGAATGTCTAGAAATTAAAGTTATTAAAATTGATAATGGATGGGTTAAAAGCATATTAGACATAGCTGAATAGAGAATTATTGAACTGAAAGATAGCTCTGGGAAAATTATCCAGAAAAGAAATCAAAGAGACACAAAGATGGAAAATATAAAACAGATAGTAAGAAAAAATATTAAGATATTGTTAAGAGATATTGTTAAAAGACATTGTTAAGATTTTTGAAGACAGAATAGGGAGGTCAGTAAGGAAAGTATAGAGGGAATGGCAGAGAGGAAACATTGGAAGTGATTATGGCTGGAAATTTCCCAGAATTAAAGGAAGATATAAATTTCTAGGCTAAAGAAGCATACCAAGTCCTGAACAGGATAAATACAATTTATATCACAGTAAACTGGAGGATACCAAAGATAAAAAGCAAGCAAAATGAAAAAACAAAACAAAACAAAAGATTAACTGCAAAGGAATAATTACTGATTGCAAACTTTTCATCAGCAACCGTGGAGGCCAGAAGGCAACCAAATAATATCTTCCAAATTATGAGGCAAAATAGTCAACTTAGAATTCTATTCAAGAGTGAAGGCAAAGATACTTCCTAATAAAAATTTAAGAGGTTACCATTCACAAAACCTCTCTGAAAGAATTACTAAAGGATATATTTTAAGAGGAAGGCAACTAAACCCTTATTGTAGAAGATAATAATGAAGTATAAAAATCACTGGCAAGAAAAGCTAATAGGCAAACATATAGGTGAATATAACTAAGCATTGACCGTAGAAAAACAGCAATAATAAGATGACTAGTTTTGGGGTATTTAAATATGAGATGGGAAGTGATGATTATGAGCAGTACTATAGCATTTTATGATTTTGCATTGTTTGAGAAGATAACAGTCCTTAACAGACTTTAGATTTTAAGTCAAAATGCATATTAAAAATTTAAGGGTAGGGGCCGGCCGAGTGGCGCGATGGTTGGGAGCTGGCTTAGGACGCCTGAGGGCCCCGGTTCGGATCCCACATGTGAGGGCCGGTGACACTGCCCTCCACAGCTGGGATGCTGAACAACAGCTGGACCTGGAGCTGGGCTGCGGTGAGTCGCTGGCGACGGCATAGGCTGCAGCCCCTTTGGCAGTGGGTTGCCATGGGCTACCGTGTGTAGCCAGCAGCCAGTGTGACTGGCCAGCAGCTGCAGTGAGCGGCCGTCCAGAAGCCGGTGACTGATCTGCCTCTCCTGGGAAGAGCGCAATGATGGTGCCAACTTGGGCCAGTGGGGCGGCGTCCTCCACGACTAGACTGAAGAACAAAATGACAGCAACTTGTCTGTTCCCCTTCCCCCAATTCCCCAGCACTGTTCCCGTCCCCCCAACTCCCCAATTAAAAAAAAATTTAAGGGTAACCTCTAAGCAAATAAAAATAAAATATAACTTCTAGCAAACAAGAGTGGAAAAGGGGGCTTGGATAAATAACACTAAACCAATTCAATAGAAGGTAGGAAAGTAGAAAAAATGAAGCAAAGTAAAAACATAATATAGTAATATAGTAAAAACGTAATAAAGATAGTAATGCATAAATAAATAAAAATAATAAGATGGCAAAAATGTCTGATGTACGAGTAATAAATACTAATGGGCTGGACTCAGCTATTAGTCAACAGCAATTCTCAGATTGAAATTTTAAAATCTAGAGATGCACTTCTTAAAGAGAGTCATATCCAAATATAATGATTCAAAATTTGAAAAGAAATTGAGAGAAAAAGGTATACTAACACATACTTAAAAAATGCATTGTAGTAGCATTAATATCAAAATATACTTTAAGGCAGAAACACATTATTAGATTTACTACATTGCACACTGATAAAAGAAACAATTCATTGAGAAGACATAACAATTGACATAACAATTATGAACCTATATTCACTTAACAAAGGCACTAAACAGACATAAAGCAAAGCCTAGAGACTTATGGGTGAAAAATTGTCAAATCCATCATGATAGGATATTTTAACATATATTTCATAAAATAAGCCAAGCAAACAAAAATTATTAAAAATTAAATATTTGAACATTCTAGTTAATAAGCTTAATCTAATCACTATATTTAACACTGCACCTAGTATACATCCTTTACATATACAATTAGACAAATTAACCATATTCTAGGCCATAAAAAAGCTTCAACAAATACGAAGTAATTGATAGGCCATAGTCTTTTTACCAATATGCAATAAAATTATAAATCAATAACAGAAAGTCCACTACAAATTCAAACATTCAGAAACTTAAAAATATACTTCTGAATAATTCAAGGGCCAAAGAAGAGGTCATGAGGAAAATTACTGAATGTTTAGAATTGAACAACAATAAATTCATTATATATCAAAGTGTATAGGATGGTGCTAAAGTGATACTTGGAGGGAAAGTCATAATCTTCAATATAATGTTAGAAAATTAGAAAAGTTGAAAATTAAAGAGCCAAGAGTTCAACTCCAGAACTTTGAAAATAATAAAGATAAGAGCAGAAATTAATAGAAAGTAGAGACACCATAGTGATGATTAACAAACCCAAAATCTGGCCTCCTTAATAAAACAATAAAATACATTAAGCTCTGGCAAGACTGATAGTAATAATGCTTATAATCCAAAGACTTCTGCATGCCTTATTTTTAATTCACTTGAAAGTCAAAACAATCTAAGAGGTAGATAAGTTTATCGTTTCACCACACAGCTTAGCGGTACTCTGTGAGACCTGAGCAAAACACTTCCATTGTAGCCATTCCTTCATTTTTTCTTATGGCACCATGGAGACTTTTTTTAAAAGCAAAACAAAACAAAAATATGAACGAGGCAAAAAGGATAGGAGGTGGTTTGCATGAAGGGTGGAAAGTGACTTATGAGGAAATACACATATGAGATGTGATAACTAAGTTTGCGAACTTGTTGCAATAATGTTGCTAACCTTTTTTTGATATCTGAGGGATTATTCATTATTAATTTGTACCAACTAGACAAGCAGTTAACCAAGTTTACTATTTGGAAATGCTCAAAAGTCAGCGTGAAAATGTTAGACGACCTGAACTTTTTGCTAGCAAATCATGGCTCTTGCATAACGACAATGCACCAACTCACAGGGCACTGTCTGGGAGGGAGTTTTAGCCGGTAAACAAATAACTGTATTGGAATACCCTCCCTACTCACCCGATCTGGCCCCCAATGACTTCTTTCTTTACCTAATGAGAAAGGAAATATTGAAAGGAAGATATTTTGATAACATTCAGGACATCAAGTGTAATACAACGACAGCCCTGATGGCCATTCCAGAAAAAGAGTTCCAACATTTCTTTGAAGGGTGGACTAGGTGCTGGCATTGGTGCATAGTTTCGAGGTGACCATAGTGATATTCAGCAATGAGGTATGTAGCACTTTTTCTTTTTTTTTTTTTTAAACCATGTATTATTTTAGAAATAGCTCTTCCCTTTTTCTGTAGGGAGGAAAGCTCTACTTTTTTAATTTTATTATTATTTTTTTTAATTGGGGACTTGGGGGATGGGAACAGCGCTGGGGAATTGGGGAAAGGGGAACAGACAAGTTGCTGTCGTTTTGTTCTTCAGTCTAGTTGT
>NW_017731416.1:2597505-2606317 GCF_001890085.2 Hipposideros armiger
AAAAATACGTCATGACTTTTCTAACAACCCAGTATATTATATATAGTTTGTTTTTTTCTAGTTCAGCTTCCAGTCCTTTGAAACACAGTTGTGTGGGAGGAGATCTGATTCTAGTTCCTTAACTAGCTTTGTTTGGGGCATGACTTCTTCCATCTTGGAGCATCAGAATTTCCACCTGGAAAATGATGGTCTGGACTATCGCTTTTGGACTTCATGCTCTACACTAAGTCCTAACGATGGAGCCCAAGGCCCACAGCAGTGAGATCTGGAGGCAGACCCAGGTCTCCTGGGGTGTTCCAGAGATCAGAGACCGTCCTGGGTGCTAGCCCTTTGTTGAGGCTCTGAGGAGGGCTCGCCCGTGTGCTGTGGGAGATGGCGAGGGATGGTGAGGGGGGTCCTGCTGCATCCTATAGCACCCACGGACGGGGAAGCAGCCTCTTCCCAGGGCCGTCTCTCCTTTCCTGAGTGAGGGCTTGCCATCTACCAGGCACTGTGCTAAAATGTTAACATCACCAGCTCAGGACACGCTTGCCATGACCAGACGAGGTAGAAATTTTACATTTAATAGAGAGAACCTGAGGCCCAGAGGCAGTCGCTTACCCGAGGTCACAGAGATAGAGTGCCAGCAGAACAACTCACCAAGACGGGACCCTGTCGCCATGTACCCAGGGCCCCCCGTGAGTGAGGCTTAACCTCGGAGTGACTCATGCTCCATTATCTGCAAAGGAAGGTGGTGACAGCTCAGATTGCAGGAGGAGGAGAATACCAAGCAGGCCTCAGCATACACTGTGGGCGCCTGCCCTTTACGGTGTGTGACCGTCCTGAGCTTGGCGACTCTGGGAGTGGCACGTGCTAAGCGCCAGGTGCAGACAAAAACAAAGGCATGACTTGGGCACTGAGGCGCTCATGTGGTAAAATGCCCATAGTGGGGTGTCCTCTGGAGCTCATAGGGTGCTTTTAAAGGGAGTCAGAATGTACTTGGTGTCCGCCTGCTCTGTGCAGCCTCTGCCAGTTCTTGTCTGTAGTTTGCTGGTGTGTTGGGTTCCAGGGTCAGACCCTCCAGGCCCTAGACACAGCTACTGGCAGGGCGATGTAGAGGGACTGAAACCCTGACAAAGCGCAGTTCTGTCCTCTGGAGGTGCGAGTCAGGGGCTCCTGTAGATGTCCTGGCAAGTCCCAGATCGTCCCCCACTGGCTATATGACTTCGAGCACATTGTCCTGCCTGAGCCTCCATTTCCTCATCAGCCAAAGGCAGATAATATTACTTTGCATGATTTTGTGGCACTTCAATATGGATATGGTGCTGAAAACAGCGGTAGGAAGCTCCTTCCCGTCTCCACCCTCAGGGTCGCTGCCTTGCAAGGATGTCCCTCCCCAGCTTCTGGCTGTGGTCTCAGCCCCCCTCACAGAAGACCAGGAGCTGGGGGCTGGGGCTCTTCTACCAGCAGGCCACTCAGCTGTGAGGGGTCACCAGGATTGTTTCTGCTTTCTTAGTGCCAGCCAGTGAGAGCACCTGTGTTGAGTGATCGATCTTTCACAGGGAAACACATTTTTCTTCACCTTATCTCCTCAAAAGCATTTTCAGATGTGGCTGGTGATTGAGCTAGTTTTAAAGAAACCGAAGGACAGAATAGGGGAGAGAGTGCTTGCTGGAATGATGTCCCTTTCTCCAGTCCCTTACAGAAGCTTCTCTCTCTCCTTCCCTCCCTCTTAGCCCCCGCCTCCCTCCTGCTCTCTGTCTTGGTCTCTCCTTTAGTCGCTCAGCCTGTCCCTGTCTATCTCTCTCAAGGTCTGTATTCTTGTCCCTGTTGGTTGTTTCTTCTCTCCCTGTATCCCCTTTTCTCTCCCTCTTCTCTTTAGCTCTCTCTCTCACTGATGCTCTCGTAGTCTCTCTCTTGCTTGCTGTATTGGTCAGTCTGTCTCTCCGTCAGTCTGCTCTCAGCCTTTCTTCCTCCTACCTTTTTGCTTCTCGGTCCTTTCCCCTCTCTCTGTCTGTCTCTGTCCTTCTATCTCAGCACCCCACCCCACCCCTTGGTCACTCTCTCTCTCATCCGTGAGCCCATGTTTTACTGATGGCTGCATGAAGGTTTCATTTTCGTGAGTGTGAGCCAGTCCTGCTGTGATTGCAAGAACTTCCCGTGGCAAGTGTGTCCTGCTCAGCTTGGGAATGTGTCCACTTGCCAACAGGAAGACAGTCTACATAGTCCAGAACAGAGAAGAGGGCGACTTGCCATGTGAAGGAGAGTCTGTCTCCTGTACTACCTCAGATAAGGGGGATTCAGGATCAACCTGTGCCCATGTGCAGCGGACCTCAGCCATTCAGCCTCCCTCACCCACAGTATCTGATAGCTGGGAACTGGCTTAGTTTTCCAGGGACTGAGTGTTTGCGGAGACCCTGAGTCTGACAGCAAGCCCTCAGCAGTGCCTGCGTCCTGCCAGGCCAACCCATTCAAGACAACAGCTTGTTTGCTCACTGCCTTGGCTGCTCCCATTTGCATATTTACTTGGATCATGGTGATTATAAGTCATTTACCTCTTCAAGTGTGGGTTTAAAAGACCTCTGAAGAGCAGCACGTCACGTCCATTTCTAGTTTGAGTTGCTGCAAAACTGAAATTAAGTTAGATTTCAGTCTGTGTTCCCACATTCAGCCATCGCTCACACAGGCTGGCCATCCTCCCAGGTAGCTGGAAGTGGCGAGGGTGGCCTGCATGGGAAGCAGCGCCATGACCTGCCCTTAAAGGGCCCCTCCTGCTTCCTCCACAAGTCTCCAGGCAGATATTGGGTTGTTGGAAAATTTATGATGCATTTTTGCAATAAAAGCCATAGAAAAATATGTCATGACTTTTCCGACAACCCTATATTTCTTTAGCATCTGCTCCCGAGAGCCCGAGCCCGCTGTGCATGAGCTCAGCACATGCTGAGAGAAAGAGTTCCTACAGCGTCCTCTCTGCGGCCATCAAGAAAACTCTTGGGGCTCTAGAAGGTCTCTTATGTATTTTTTTTTTCTGGGCAGAAATACAGCACTACTCATAGCAGTCACATTTCATTTTTAAACCAAAATTCACAGCTGCTATCAAGGGTAATATAAATGTATTGAAATCCTTGACAAAGAGATAAAAACAAGAGGGGAGTTAGGAAAGTTCTCTGAGAGAAGTTAGCCTACACATCATGCCTGGAGCTGAGATTTCACTTGAATTGCGTAGCATCTTCCCTGAGGTAGTAATAAGAATTGTGACTTAATGAATAAATACACCATGTTTACATTTAGATAGCACTAAGCTGTCTCAGTTTATCCGTATGACCACAAAAAGTTAGAAAGGAAGCATCTCCATTTTACCAAGTGGGACCCTGAGGCCCTGCAGTTGCAGACATGGGGCTAGATTTGAAGTGTCCCGAATGCTGGCGCCAGGCTCTTGTCACTGCATTGTCATTTACAAGACCGTAGACAGTGTTGCTGAGCAGTGTGCAGAAAGTGCCCCTGCCAAGTGCAGATCAAACAGTGGAGGCCTAGAAAGCAGAGGTAGTCAGGCAAAAGCAGGATGGGAATTCTCGGGTGAGCTGTTGCAAGCCTTACACAAAAGCGTGTTTTTCTTTGGTGGCTCTAAGCCTTATACAAAAGCATGATGGTTCTTATGAATGTAGGAGAAAATAATTCTCCTCACATAGAAGCTAGTAAGTATCTTCTACTCTCCCTTTTTTTGGTTAGTCAAAAAAACAGGGATTTTAATTCTAATATTTCTTAAAAAAAAAAAAGTCCTATTTGTGTAAGTGGCCTCTCTTCCAGTGTTGTCTTCAAAGTTCTATGCAAGAAGGCCTTTGAGTGAAACATCCTTCTCAGAAAACTTTCTTCTTTCTACACTTCAATTTTCTGCAAAGAGGGTGCAGAGAAGGGGATAATACCACTTCCGCTGCTGCCTTTCATTTGCTTCAAGAGTCCTGCCTGGGAGATAAATTGCCCAATTTGCTGTCCTCACCCAGGGGACAGAACTTGCATGGATCTGCTACTTGGGGAGAGGAATATCTGGGAGAGGGTGGACAGGGGACAGCGGATGGTAGAACACAGTTTGGGGATACTGAAAGGCAGCCATGTGACTGGAGCTAGGGCATGGAGAGCGATGGATGCTGAGAATTTGGAGTCAGGGTAGCGGGGAGAAGGGTCCAGAGGGGAAATAGGGGAATGAACCTTCTTGCTGGGAGGCCTGGCAAGCGGCAGGGAGGAGGCAGAGGTGGTGAAAACTGCAGCCGGCACCTGCAGTACAGACAGCTTGGGACACTCGCCTGGATGGGAGCTAAGGAGGCGCCCTGTGGGCTATGTGGCAGGACTGACAGTGGGAGGGGATTTCGTCTTCTGCTGAGCCTCTTCCTGCCCCTGCCCAGAGGCTTCCACCTGCCGCGGAACGTACTGCCGCCTCCCAGTACCACGCCCCACACATACCTGGCTGAACCACAAAAACTGATAGTGACAAGCTCTGTGAAACAGTGGCAACGAAAGGCAAAGGCTGATGGTTGAACTGGCCTTGGCCTCCAGACTAAATACCGAGGCCGGTCTGAGGCTAGGGTCAGGGGGTGTGGTCTGTGGTCCATGACGATGATGGCCCGTCCATAGGTGACTTGGATAGCAGTGCAAGGTCTGGCTTTACAGAGAGTCCAGGCATAGCCCCAGTCAGCATGTTCCAGCCCTTTTGTTTGGGTGGACGCTGGGCACGGCTCACTGTAGTATGCACACATGCAGAGGTGTGTGTACCTGAGCATAGGTGGGTGCTTGGCTCTCTCTGAAGATGGCGTTAGTCCACGGAAACCCACAGGTCTGTCCAGTGCCTCCATGTGACCTCTGGATTATTTGCAAGGGGTCAGAGAGTCGTCATTCCCAAGGGACACAGTCTCCCCTGTCGTCATGCTCTGATCCTCCCTCCTTTTGTCAAATTGCAGCTGACCCTTGCACTGGCTGAGAGATCCCCAAACCTCTGCCCTTCCAGGGAGGCCTTGGGACCCCCACCCTCACACACACCACATTCTCCTCACCTCCCCACCCTGCTAGCTATGTCCTGTGATGGGAAAGGCCCCTTGTACCTACTGACCCTTGTGATAGCGGGGGCCCGTTGATTTGTGTTCATTCCCACTCGGACCAAGGGCTGCAGAGAAGCCCTGCTCTAAGTAGCCAGCTTGTTATCTGGCAGGAAGTGATGTGTGTTACTGGACAAGGTGAGAGGTCAGCCTGTTAGCCCCTGTAGCATTCTCTGGAAGTGGACCATTTTTGTGGCCTCTTCAGGGCCTGTGACAACCAGAGCAGAGCCCAGACTGACCCCTTGGTGGCCCCCAGCTCGCTGGTGATTCACAGGAGCCCGGCCGTTTGTAACAGACTCCCTTGTCCTGAGCTGCACGTGGTCAGTGTTGCTCTGTAGCCCCGACGCCAGAGCAGTGCCAGCCCGAAACCTGGACCTGAGTCTGTGTCTCTTGGCATTGCAGCCTGGCTTCCTTGTTCTTTTTTCAAACACACAATTTGAGTGGCATTTTCTTCCCTTCTGCGTCGATTAGCATCAGGTTTTAGTGAAACCGGGACTGCGTCTACAGGCAGGCCGCCTGACTGTCGTCCTGCTCGTCTTTCTCACGTGTTTTCTGTTTCCACCTGGAGTCAGCTGCCTTCCCTCCCTCCTTCCTTCTCAAGACAAACCAGCCTTCCTCCCTCCTGCCAGTTCTCTTGGCCTGTTTTGTGGTGCAGCCCCGAAGGGCGCCCTCCTAGATGCTGTGCTGGGCTCAGAGGTTTACCCCTTCCTCCCTGTTAGGCTTGCCCCCAGGCTGCCGGCCCGGGAGCTGAGCGTTCCCTCTTGGAGATGGGTCGAATCTAGATCACTCCCTGCAGGAAGGGACTGTGTCTGACTTGTCACCTGTATGAACCCAGACCGTGACCTAGAGCCTGGCCCAGAGTGGGCGCTCATAAAGATTTGTTTGAATGAATGAACAAAGAAAATGTTCTTTTGAGCTGAGTGGCTAAGCGCCTACCATGAGTCCTTCCCCAGCAGTACTTGTGGCTCATGAGTGATTAGGATAAGAAAGAAAACCTACAACCCAACCTCCAAGCAGGGATTAAACATCTCAAAGCCAGAGCAACCTGGACCACACAGTGGAGACACCAGACATGTGCCCACTCTCAAATGTCCTCAGCCAACAGCACGGTCCCCAGCCCCTGGCCAGCTTACTGCTTAGGCTTCTTAGGCCAACAGCCACTGTCCCCTCCATCCTGGACTTCTGAGGTGCCTGGGATTGCCAGGACTGCATTTGTGTCATGGGCTGGCCCATCACCCCCCACCTCCTGACCAGACCTCAAATGTGCAGTGCGTGGCTTGTTACTCATAGGGCCTTGTCATTTCTTGGACAGCTAAAGCCTTGGGGGAAGAAATCTCGTTTAAAAATCGAGTTTCTCTTCCCGGGAAAACAGGCTCATCTTCCTGCGGAAGGTCATTTGAGAGCAGAGGCTTAAGGATTAGATGTGAGAGTCTAAGCGAGTCATTGCTGGGAAAACAGCAGAAAATGCTGTCTGGGATGGATGAGATTCTGGTTCCCAGCACTCACACACACACGGCACTGTGACCTGCTCTCCAAGAGCTGCAGCCACAGTTAGACATGGGCTTAACCTTGACCCAAGCCAGTCATCGCCAGAGCAAGGGGGAAGCCCAGGTCAAATCAGAGAATACCTTCCAAAGCAAAGGCTTGGTGACTTTGCAAGCTCTCTGCTGTTTCAGTGGTCACTTACAGAACTGTCTTTCCCCCCTGCAGCAAGGGAGGAAGGATGCAGCAAGATGACTGACTGTTCAGGCACTTCAGTGGCATTTTAGCTCTTCAGTTTCCATGAGAAACACAAATAGTATTGGGTTGTCAGAAAAGTCATGATGCGTTTTTGCAACGAAAAACATAGAAAAAATACGTCATGACTTTTCNATCTTAGCTGTAGAGGGCAGTGTCACTGGCCCTCATATGTGGGATCCGAACCAGGGCCCTCTGGCATCCCAAGCGAGTTCTTAACCATCGCGCCACTTGGCCGGCCCTGTAGCACTTTTTCTAGGATGAGCTCTCAAACATAATTGTCCAAGCTCGTAAACCAGGGCAGGTAAATAAATCTTAAAAAGGGAAACAAATTTGACAAAGAAGAGGAAGTCTTGCAATGAGATGATGGGTCCTGGCAGTCAAGGTTAGCACAGAAACGGGCATTTTCTGGCAAAAGGGGTGAACCGTGAGAGATGATGTCCTTGGTTGCAACAGTCAGGCTAGAGACTTGCTTTCAAAAGGACAGAGG
This sequence comes from Hipposideros armiger, assembly GCF_001890085.2. Classification (NCBI taxonomy): domain Eukaryota; kingdom Metazoa; phylum Chordata; class Mammalia; order Chiroptera; family Hipposideridae; genus Hipposideros; species Hipposideros armiger. Next base: position 2,604,799 of record NW_017731416.1, read on the forward strand.
TAAGCCTTTGGCCTGGCTTATGTGCATGAGCATCTGTTCAGATGTCAATGGTGAGTGCTGTTTGTCCTTTGTCAACCCCCAGGGAGGGCTCAGGGCTGTGCGGGCAGAGTCAGGAAGCCCCCTGGTCAACACAGAGCTGAGGAGATAGACAGGGGCTACTTGAATGGTGACATATATCCGTTGCCCAGGCACAACGTGCTGTGTGTGCTCTAAAAGGGAAGTTTTCTCCCTAGAAGCAACAGTGGTCCCTAAGCTTGTGCATGTCTTCTGAGAATGTTTCAGGAGTCTCAGCCCAAGGGGAGGGACACCATATGAGATGGTGGAGCCTTCTGGATGGGACCTCCAAGACACCCAAGAGTTTGTCACCTGGAAAATGGAGGCCCTCCCTCCGTGCCACCTGAGATAGTCACCATGAAAGTCCCTTGCATGAACAACCGCGTGTCCACGCTTCTTACGTTATCAGGTTGGTTATGTTCTCCCTCTCCCCACATCACATCTGGCCTTTCCCCGCACTCAGAGCAATGAGAGTTCACGAACAGGTGTCAGCTTTCCACAGTGGGCTAGGTCAGGTGGATGGCCCCCAGATGTGGGATAAAAGTGGGCTTCCCTGAGGGCCTGCCCTTTCATGTCAGAGGTCCAGAGTTTGGTATTTCCCTTACATGTCTTGGATGCTGCTGGGCCTGATTAGTCGCACCCTGTGTCAGGACAGGATTCCTAGGAAGGAGGGGTCCAGCTCCCAGTGGCACCGGTGTGCTTATTGAACACCCGGCCCTCTGCCCGGTGAGGGCTTGTGAGGTGGTCTTTGGCAGGTCCTACAGCAGGAGCTGCAGGGTCCCCAGGCTCTGCGAATCTTGACAGGGAGTTTCCAGAAGAGGACCAGATGCCAGAGGAGCAGGGTTAGGGGCCCAGAAGCCGGGGGCGGGGGGTGAGGTGGGGAGCAGCCTGGGGCCTGTGAGCTTAGGGTGGGGGTGGGTCCTCTGAAGCACACCAAGCTCATTCACAGTCTAGCACCCACACCCACCCCTCTGAGGAAGGTCTTGCTTCCAAGTTTTCATTTTCCCCAAAAATGAAATTTGGCAATGGTTTGGGAGTTTTTCTTCCAAACCTACATTTTTAATAACGTTTCTCACCCAGAGGTAAACACATGATCTCTACCCTACACTCGGGTGGAAATGTTCCATCATCAATCTACATAGGTTTTTTAACAAAAAGCGGGCCCCCCACAGTGATCGTTTCATTTCTCCTGGCCTTTTTAAAAATCCTAAATAACACAAGATAATTATATTGACAAAATAAAAATTAGAAAACTCCATTTAAAAACTATATATATAAACTATATATATTTATATAGTTTTGTAGTTTTATATAGTTATATAGTGGGTTGTCGGAAAAGTCATGACGTATTTTTGCAATGAAAAACGGAAAAAAATACGTCATGACTTTTCTAACAACCCAGTATATTATATATAGTTTGTTTTTTTCTAGTTCAGCTTCCAGTCCTTTGAAACACAGTTGTGTG
>NW_017731416.1:2613112-2658148 GCF_001890085.2 Hipposideros armiger
GTTTCCATGAGAAACACAAATAGTATTGGGTTGTCAGAAAAGTCATGATGCGTTTTTGCAACGAAAAACATAGAAAAAATACGTCATGACTTTTCTGACAACCCAATAGTAATGGCAAATATTTATATAGGGCTTACTCTACATCAGGTTCAGATCTGAGGACAATGAGGTCGACACTAAAATCCCCATTTTACAGATGAGGAAACTGAGACCCGGGTGAAGTAATTTGCCCAAGGTCATAGGGCCAGTAGATGGCAGAGCTCGGACTCAAACCCAGGTGTCTGGCTCCAGCATCTCTGTCCCCCCTACTCTGCTTGCACCGTGCCAGGGGTGGGTATGGTCAGCAGTGTCCACATTCCATCAGATCCATGTCAGCGTTTCTCTTTGCTTGGTGTGTTAAATGCTTTCATAAACATTGTCTTCTTTGATCCTCATGGATAGGGAGGGAAAACTTTTTTGAGTCTAGTATGCGATTGGTTTTATTTAAGCCGATGAAAGGTATATTAGCTGCACCACTGTGCATTTCCCAAAGACCACAGAGAGAACTCATGGCATTAACATGGTGTTTCATTTTTTAAACAACTTTACTGAGATATAATTTATATCCCACAAAATTCATCAATTTTTAAAGTACAAGTCAATGGTTTTGAGTATGTTTACAAAATTGTGCAACTATCACTACAGTCTAATTTTGGAAGGTTTCCATCACACCCAAAAGGAACCTCATGCCCATTTACAGACACTTGTCACACCCATCCCAGCCCGAGGCAACCACTAATCCACTTCCGTTCTCTATAGATTTTCCTATTCTGGACATTTCATCTAAATGGACTCATACACTATGTGGCCTTGTGGGTCTGGCTTCTTTCACCGAGCATAGCATTCTTGAAATCCTCCCATGTTATTACATGTATCAGTTCTTCCTTCCTTTTAATTACTGAATCCCACACCATCCTATGTACCATGTTTTGTTCATCCATCCACCAGCTGAGGAAGATCTGGGTGGTTTCTGTTTGGGGGCTATTGTATTATTCCTCTTCAGATGGAAAAAGAAACTGGGTCTCAGAGAAGCCTTGCACACTTGTGACAGTTATGTCATCAGTGGAGTCAGGCTAGACTCCAGCTGGCGACTCCTGTTCACTCACTGATCCAAGCAAACACTTAGTTGGCTCCTTCCATGTGCCAGGCACCGGTCTAAGCTCTGGGATCCTCAGTGAGCAAGACACAGAGGCCCCTGCCTTCACGGGACTGTCACTCCAGTGGAGGAAGACAATTAGCAAGTGACCAAACTAAAAGAGTGTTAGATAGTGCCAAGTACCATGAAGGAAACAACATAAGATAATGTGAGAACCTGTAACAAGGAGTTCAGAATTTTTCAGCATTTTCATTTTACTTAAATGTCTCTAGATTTTTTCTTCAGCATTTGAAATTTCTGTTTGACTTAAAAATGATCCAAATAATCTCACTTTACGTGGAAAATGTTCAAAGGTTTGCGAGAGAAGGAATCAATTTTATCTGTATGTTTTGGGGACATACCGTGGACTGCCTTGTGGATGGGGTGTGGCTTCTCTCCACACTGAGTGGGGTTGGTGCACAGCCCACCCCCGCCCCCCCAGATTCCCCACACATATATACACACACACACACACCCCACCTGAGAAGGCAGCCTCCTTTCCATTCCACAATCTGGGGCAGCTCAGAGGCCTCCGGAGCCTCCAGCTGAAATTGCATTAGTGTGTGTGAGCAAATTACCCCAGTTATCTGGCCATGTAGAAAGCTACAATTTTGCCCTTCATGAAAAATTCAAACCTTGTCCTGATCTTATGGAAGGAAATGGATGAAGCAACTTGGGTGAACACAGCCATTGTTGATCAGGCAGATGATAAACTACACATTTTCCTGACTCAGAGGATCAATGGAGAATCTTAAAGAGAAAAATCACAGAAGAAATTAAGATTAAATTTGCAAGCCTATAATTTGGGAATGCACTCTAAAACTGCAACAAAATAAGGCTCTTTCCTGAAAATGCATTATTTATCCCTTGCCTGTTACCACAGTTACAGATTACCCTTTCCGTGGTTCAAACCAGAGTTGGTGATAGAAGCAGATGAGAGACAGACGACTTGTAGCTCACCGGTGAAGTTATAATTCCAGATGAGCAGCCATGATATTTTTAGAATGTTGGTGTGTATACTCACGTCATAAATTGTGAGGATGAAGATAGCTGCGTGAGTCTAAATCCAACTGGGGCCACAAAGTGGGCTTTACACAGCATAAATTTTAAGAGGAAAAAAAAATCCCAGAATTGGTTATATGGTTCATTCCCACATAGTTTTCATTAGTAAAATCTTGGAGGAACATCAAAAGCAGTTTGGGGCTCAATGGGGACCTTCAAAGGAAGCCCAGTGATTTCCTTCCTAATGAAACTTGCTCATACAATCATATTTACCAGAGTGAGGTTCAGAAAGAGAAAATTATCCCACCGGTGTTAATGGACCGGCATCTGCCTCAGATGTCATCGCTGTTGAAGTCACACAAGCCAGACAATGGGAACTTTTCAGTAATTGAAGCCCAAAGTAATATGAAATGTCCCCAGTGAGAGGTGTGTGCGTCAGTACCCACGAACAGAGGCATCAATTATCTGGGCAAAGTTCTCTCTGAATTCTCTGGAAAACTGGCACTTCTCAGGAGGAGAAAAAAAGGATTTTGCAGTTTTGAAGATAAAGTTTGAAGATGCTTTTCAGAAAGGTTGTCGTCCAAGCCAATTAAAATTTCATCAGGTTGTTCTCTCAGAGAAGAGAAGCAGACAAAACATTAAAGGGTCAAGTCTGTCGCCATGTATCTTCCTGAAGAGAGAAATGCTGGAAATTGGTGAAGAGCAGAGGTTTGGGAATCCCACAATACAGTTTGGTTCCCGGCTCTGGTACTCACTAGTCCGGAGGCCCAGGGCAAGCCACATACGCTCTCCAGCCTCAGTTTTCTCTTCTGTGAGGTGGTGACATCATAAGCCCCTGCCTCCACAGGTTTGCTAGGAGGATTCAATGAGAGGTATGAAAATCACAGAGCAGAGTAACCAGCATCAGGTAAATGCCTAACATAATGGCAACCTATTGGAATGACATGGAAAGAATGGGATTTGTTAGACTAGCAGAGAGAAAATGACAGAACTGTTTATTGATCATTTATGAGAAATTTGACTCCCTCCCCTGAGAAATCAGAGCAATATTCTTATAGGCCAAATAAGCTATTAGCATATTTAAGGAATGTATTTAACACCCTCCCTCCCTTCCTTCCTTCCTTCCTAGATTATTTTTTTCTCACTGACAATTAGGGAGTCATTTGAACAGTTGTTTTAAACCAAACTTTAAACATAGTGGGTAAACATTTTTGTATCAGTGGTATTAGTCTGTTGGCTCCTTGAGCAGAATGGTGATGGCAGAACATGCAAAACATCTTCAGTAATACAATGGTTTACTAAGCACTACTATGTGCCAGGCACAGCCCCATGTGTTAACATGCTTTGCCAAAGAGGCCAAGGTCAAGGCTGTAACGTTCAGGTGAGTCAGTATGCTGATCCCCCTGAAGGATCCCATGACCCCAGCCCCAGGCACTGGGTATCCCTGACCTAGGTTTAGCTTGGTTTCTGACATCGTCCAGCCATTTCCTGGGGTTCCCATTGTGACATAAGGAACTTACAAATCAGTCTTCCAGTTACGTATAGAAATCTAAAGATCACTCAGTGGGTGTCCCCCAGACAGTGTGTCCATGAGGTCCACAGAAAGAACAGAAAGGACAACTTCTGACTCCTGAAGGGAAGAACTGTGATGGGGTTGAGGGGGTGGGTGCTCAGGAGAACATGATGGAAACACCTGTGGGACTGACTTCTCTCTCCTCAGAGAATGGTCATCCATTGGTGAGGACAGCAGATTTGACATCTGATGTACTTTTTTCTGAGTAAGAGTAAGTGGCTGGGCTATAAACATTTCACAGAATCATTTTCTCCACCACAACTTCTCTCTAGCTAGCTTTCCTCTCATTCATGAATATTTATGCCTTGTCTGCTTAAAATGTTTGGAGGGGAAAAAAATACAAACTTTGTTTTCAGTCTCAAATTTTCCTGCGAGGTATAAGAGCATCAGTATAAGATAGTAACCGTGTACTTTAGCTACACCGAGTGCTTTAGACCAATATTCATCATTTAAAGCCCAAGTTGGCTGCATATTAACACTGCATTGTAATGAGGTATACATGAGATAAGGAAATTGAGGGGCCCTACACACGGTGCCGAACATGTATCAGTCACTGGCTCTCTGCTTCCTTCATCTCTTTGTAATCGAGCTTCACATAATTTACTTGAAGCTGAGGGAGGAAGCTTCAGAAGGTTTGAAGAGGAGTGATTCCGTTTGGCTCCAAAACCCATCAAGACTCCTGCCTGGGTGCTGTGGCCTTTGCTTGTGCCTCAAGCTCGTGCCTTCTCACACCTCCCTGCTGACCTCAAGTACCTTTCTGTGCCTCCACACTTTGCCTTTTCTCTCCACCTCCTTCTTCCATGAACTCTGCTCCTGCATTACCCCCACCTGCCTCCTTCTCAGAGATCCCATGAGGCACATCTCGCTGGCCCAGACTCTTCTTTTTTTTTTTAATTTTATTGGGGAACAGTGTGTTTTTCTGGGACCCATCAACTCCAAGTCAAGTTGTTGTTTCAATCTAGCTGTGGAGGGCACAGCTCAGCTCCAAATCCAGTCCCCACTTTCAATCTATTTGCGGGGGGGGGGTGGCGCAGCGCAGCTCAACAGCCCATGCGGGAATTGAACTAGCAACCTTGTTGTTAAAAGCATGCGTTCTAACCAACTGAGCCACCCAGATGCCCACTCAGGGATATCAGTAGGTAGCTCTGCCACTCAGAGTTTACAGAGGGCAGGAACTATGACACACATGCCTGCCTGCTGGCAGCAGGGCTGCAGAAGTGACTGGCGAATGCAGATTCATTCTTAGGCAAATTTCTAAAGTGAGGGGGGAGAGCTGATTATGCAGACCACTCCAAATTCAATCTCCTGGTTTATGTTATCGCCGGAGCCTGTGATGGAAGCACTGCCCGTTAATTCAGACTTGCCTATTACTTATTCTTTATCTGGAGGAAATAAAGAGAAACAATTACCTTGGTTTGACATTCTGCCATCTCTACAAAGCCACCTGCACCTGAGACTTTGCTTGTGGCAGAAAGAACAAGTTAAATGTTAAATATTTCACAAAGAAGCGAGTAGTGAGGCTATTGAAAATAAATTTAAAAGACCTCCATGTATTCTGGTCATATATTCCTGGCATAAAACTTCCCCAGAGATAAAATAGCTTTCTGACAAGGAGGGCTGTGGTTGGGGAGGGGTACGACCCCATGAGGGAGGCAAGGAAGGTAACGCTGGAAAACCCATCCGACCTCCCGGCACAGACGCAGGCGCCGCCTTTATGAAGGCATCTCTGAAATGATTGAGGTTGGACTATTACCGCAGAGCCCTTTTCAATAATGAATTTTAAATTATAAATGACATTTTGTTGCGTGCTTGTCTCTCCCACCTGTTGGTAGTTACTGGGGAAAATCGATGCAGGTGTTAACAGGAGCGAACTTCTCAGGAAGTTAAGCCTGGAGCTTAGTTTCAGCTCTTAACTAAGAATGCCCCCTGCCCTCCCAGATTTAAATGTCTGTGAAGGCCACATCCAGAGACCAGACTGGCCTGGACATAAGGCTCACAGTCAGTCCCCTGAGACATACAAGCATACCCTTTCATTTCTCTCCCCTTGGAGGACGGGCTGTGGGAGCCGACTATTGGGACGATGTAGGCCCATGGGTGACAGGCATCCCAGGGGACCCTGTGAGACCATCTTCCTCCCATGGGGTCGTGAGAGCCAGTGAGGACAATCAGTTAGAATTACAGGACTAGTTCAATGAGACAATTATCAGTCAGACTACAAAGAAATTGTTGTTTGTTTACTGCCCATAAAGGGAGCTGCTAAGACAGAGGAAAGATAATGTAAGAGTGATCATTGGCGTGCCAGCCCTTTCCATGGACCCTGGCGTTCAGCATTTTCTCTCCTTGCATCAACCATTCTTGGCAATTAGGTGTGCTTTTCTTATTAATGCCAGGGTAGGGAAGCAGAAAATGAAGGCCCTTCTCCACAAATAGCTGCTTAATGTTGCAATGCCTGCCTATAAGTCATGAAAGCTGTGGAGGTTTGCCCATCCCTGAGCACAGAATGCCCTTGATGACAGCTGCAGAATAGAAGTATTAACACAGACAAGCACATCCTGGCATTTTGCGCTGGCCTCCGCACTTCCCAGTGCATGGATGGAGCTGGGCACACTCCCTTGTGGGCCTGCCTCCCGGAGGCGCTGTGTTCTAGCTGGGCCCTGAGCACTTGCTGCTTCTCAGCAAATCCTTGGCTCTCTGTGTCCTCTCCCCTCAGGCAGCGTGATTGGAACCAAAGGGCCTAGAGTGGGCTGATATGGGGGGAGAGACACAGACAGGATGTGTGTATGTCTCATTACCTAGTTATTACCTGTGTGCAAAACGCCACCCAGTGCTGCACACCCCATATCTCTGTTTCCAGATGTGACGTAGGTGGCACTGAAGATGGGGGACAGCTCCCCTTTAGCCTCAGTGAACCTAGAACGGTAGGAGAGTTCAGCAGGAAGAGCCGAGATAGACCTGAAATCTGCTTTTGTTACTGTGGAGTAGGCCATGCCATCCCTGTGGTGAGATTTCTCTAGAAGACATCGCTACGGAAGCATATCTATGTAGTGCCATTGGTCTGGAGGCAAAGGACTGGCCTAGCTGATCTCTTAACCCCATAACCACTTGAGCGGCTATCTCCTCAGGCTGCCAAAGGTGGCCTTACCCCAAGCATGCGTGGTCAGCCCTTATCTCAGACTCAAGAGGCCATAGCAGGGACACATTGCTCACAGCCAGGAGCCACTTTGTCTAGTCCTGACTGACAGGCCAGGCCTGGATGATAATGCTGCTTCCTCGGGGGGTCTTCTGAACCCCTGCACTTGTACGGACTCTCTCAGCTCTTCCCTGTGTGTCTTATTATAGCTCGTAGGTCATCCTGCCCCAGACTCCCCAGACACAGGCATCTGTTTCCTGCCCTGTGCTGTGAGGTCTGAGAGGTAAAGTTGGTCATGGTGGGCCTGCCTGAGAGCCCCTGGGTGGACATGGTAGCACGAGAGCAGAGGAGGGGAGTTTGTCCAGGGCTGGCACTGGGACCGTAGGCCTGGGGGTGTGGCCTAATGAATGGGGAACTTGGTGCTGGAGTGGGGGCCTTGCTGTTATGATGCTAATGTGACGACAGCCATGACAGGCGGCGAGTCCACAGCTCTGTGCCCCTCTGACATGGCAGGCAACTTGAGTAGCCTCTCTCAGAAGTTTTAAGTGGCCTCCGAGAGAAGACAAAGTGATGGAGCCACTTCTAGCCTCTGGCATCCTGAACTCCTCGCTCTTCTGGGTGCTGCTTATTAACTGCCACAGGCATGAACCAACATGCACACAGCCATTAACTGAGTCCAGATCATCGTTCCCAGCTGTGCTGGACCGGGGGCCCCAGGGGTCTGGTCTAGCTCAACGGGTCAGAGTCATCTGCACCTCAGGCAATATCACCCACGTGGCACTCAGGCAAGGCCTGCGGAGCCCTTGTTCGTGCCAGAGCTGGTGTGCCAGGTGGTGAGCTGGCACTTCTGCTCACCTGTGGTGGGAAGTGACCATCTCTTATTCTCATCTTCCCAACAAGAGGAGCCGCTGAGGGGCTGCGACGTAAGGCGCCTGGCACCCACACACCTTTCTCTTGCCAAGACACCTGCCTGTGACAGGACAGGCAGATTGCTCCATAAATGATGAACCTGGAAGGAGTGTGCCAGGCACCTCCTATGCGGTGTTGAGGCTGTTCCCTATGAGTGCCCCATTCTGAAGGCAATTAGTCTAATTGCTTTTGTTATTTCAGAAAACAAATTAAACCACCCGAGTGTTTCAGGGCAGAACAATGTCTGCAGTATAGCATAAGAAACATTTCAGGAGTGCTAGTTCACAGCCAGCGGTGTCTGCGCAAACAGCCAGAAAGCAGGTATGAGGAAGGCACAAGGGACGGGCACCCAGGAGGCTGGGACCTTTGTGAGATGAGCTCCTGGCCATCTGAGTGGATTTGGGGTCCTGCTGAGGCCTGGACGCCATCCTCCTGGACTCCTGTCCTTCTCTCCGAGTGCAGCAAGGTCTGTGGCTTCTGTGTCCTCTGTCCACCAATCTCATCGCTGACTGGCTCAGGCCCACCCTCTGTGACAAGGAAGAGCAGGGTGGCCACCCACGGAGCTCCCTGTCTTCCTTCCAACCGCCCTCCTCACAGCCACTGTAGGGACTGCCTGAAACACAACTAACACAAATGGAGCCCTAATTCGCCACTTCTGAGCAGCTCCGTGGCTTCCTGTAAGCTACCAGGGAACCCTTAGCACCGGGGAGCTGGAGGCCCCACCTGCCTGCATGTAGATCCTGGAAAACCTCATTTCCTCATGCTTTTGCTCTGTGCTTTGTATGACTGTGTCTTCGTCCCAGTGGGGTGTGGTACACACGCACACGCACACGCACACTGTGGCCCCTGACTGCTCCCCAGTCCTCAGCCTGCAGGCTAGGCACCCTTGCCTTGTGAAGCCAGCCCCACCATGGTGGGACGAGGTAGGTACTTTCTCCTTTGTGCACTGCTAGACCTAGGACTGACCTTACATTCATGTTGCTTGCATTTGTCAGACTGTAAGCAACTGAGAGAAGGGTCCTCATCTTCTTCACTTATGTGCCTGGCCTGTGGCAAAGCAACTGTCACTCAGAGGGAGTTCAATACCTGCTGGATGGATAGATGGATAGATGGGTAGATGGATGGACAGCGAGCGAATGAATAGCCCCGAGGATGGGTACATGCTCTTGTCCCAAGGGATTCTTCCTCTTCTGCCCTGCTCAAAATCAGGAAGCACCCCAGGGAAGAGGGAGAGGAGGAGGGCCTCGCTGAAGGTCTCTGTTCTCTACCCGGCAGCGCCCTTTCCTGTGTGGGGAGCGGAATGTAGTGAGAAACTTGTTCAAAGAGTGAATGAGCAATTTGATTACAGAGACTGTGTCCTCTTTCCTTCCACTCAGCCACGTGAAGCTCACAAATTAGCCTTGCTCCCTGTTCCACGGCCTGAAATGCGCAAATCCCAACTCCATCTCCTTTCAGTGCTGGAAGCCTGGCTGGCAGAGGGGTGGAGGACTGGTCTCTTGGACAAGCTAGCCGCCCGCTCTGTGTCCCCAGTGGAAGATCCTGCAACACGGAATCACCCATCTGTTTAAAGTTTCCCTTGATTGTGTGTTGAAAGAGGAAGAGGGAGCAGCCAGAAGGTGTGCTCTGTTCTCAGGACATACATGGCTCTCAAACCCAGAACCCAGACCACCTGCATCAGGTTCACTGACAGTCCTGAAAATCAGCTTCTGGGCCCCACCCCAGTCCTGCTGAATCAGAGTCTCTGGCATGGGACCCAGGATGGACATTTTAAACTAGCAACCCTGGACATTCAGCGGAGGGTTTAGACTCATTACCTGAGAGATTCTGGGGGGTAGTTGGAGAAGAATTTAAAATGACAGAAACTCGGGCCGGCCAAGTGGCGCATTGGTTAGGAGTTGGCTTGGGATGCCAGCTCTGAGCATCAGGGCCCCAGTTCGGATCCCATATGAAGGCCAGTGATGTGCCCTTTACAGCTAAGATGGTGAACAACAGCTTGACCTGGAGCTGGGCTGCCGTGAGTCACTGGCGACGGCGTAGGCTGCAGTGGGGCTGGCCAGCAGCGGGTGTGAGCTTTCATAGGCTGCCATGAGCTGCTGTGAGCGGCCATCCAGTGGCCAGCAAGCTACTGCCTCTCCCGGGAAAAGCGCAATGATGATACCAACATGGGCCAGTGAAGCAACTTCCTCCACAAATAGACTGAAGAACAAAAGGACAGCAACTTGCCTGTTCCCCTCCCCCAATTCCCCAATAAAATCTTAAAAATAAATAAAATAAAATGACAGAAACTTGAAAGGAGTACATCCCCCTCCCTCTCAGAGGCCCCAGACCTGGCCCCTTGGAAACCCACCTCGCAGTTTAGCAGCCTGCACCCCTTCCCTTTGCTCTGCTTCTCTCGCCTCAGCAGAAACACATCTTGCTCCCCACACCCTCCAATTACCTTGTGTCTTCAAACCTCAATATCATTACTTGGAAACACTGTGTCCTGGTTAGGATTTGTTTTAGCCACGCTGATCTGCACGCCACTTTGCCAGACTCATCACTAAGGCTTTCTTCTTCCCACATCAGCAGACTCCATGTCCACTCACTCAGGTTCACACAGCTGCTGTCACATGATCCGACCTGTGTCGCAGGTCTCATGCTGAGATCCTGCTGGAGGGGACATGCAGGGGACACCTTCCCCCACACCACTGGGCCAGCCCACGTGCTCCCCTGTGTGAGGTTGCCGGTGAGTGGGTCTGATCTGGCCCCCTTCCCAGAGCGAGGAGGGACTGCTTCTGGGTCACATGCACCTCAGGCTCTCTGCCTGAGCCAGCCTGCCTCCCCTCTAAATCCCCAGCTGCCCCACATGCTCCAGCCCCCACTGTGGGCTCAGCACACTGCCGGGGGCTTCTCGGGATGTGGCATAGGACCTGCCTTTGGGAAGCGCACTCTCTATTTGGGGAAAACACAACCCTCAGGAAGGAACAGTGAGTAATACAGGACAGCACGTGGTGCCTTACATATGTATGGGAAACAGAATTATGGCCTCAGGGAGCTCAGAGGAGACGAATGTGAGCTGAGCCAGGTAGGAAGGGCTCTGAGAGGACTTACGCCAGCCTTTGAAGGGTGGGTAGGGAGTGGAGTGGGCACTCTCGCTGGAGGTAATGACGGCAGGGGAGGGAGTGAACATGGCATGGTCAGAGGCCGAGGGAGGCCAATATGATGGTATCTTTCAGGGACTAACCATGAGAGGTCAGACTGCCCTGTGGGCAAAAAATCACTCCACCCAGTGGAAATGCCTAGGGGTATGGTTTACTGCATAGACTGTCTAAATTAGGAAAGTCATAGAAAGGTTAGACTTAAATTCCTAGTCCACTCAACTATATTTTGTAGGAAAAGCATAGAACATAAGAAAATGGCCTCCTTTTTTCACATAACCTTTGAGAATGTCCCCCATCCAACTTTGCAGTTGGGCTACTCTTTGCCCTGGCTCCAGGCCCTGAAGTCACAGTCTCCTCCACTTCCTGCATAGTAGCTCCTGTCCATCTTTCATGGCTGCTTTGTCCTTCCATGGTGGGGGGCGGTTTGGGGTGAGGGAGGGCTGCAGGCCAGAGGAGGCCAGGGGTAGTCCCTGCTGCTTCGGCCACAGCAATCACGTGGACTGGCCCCAGCAGTTGGCCCGGTGGTACAACTAGTAAGCGCTTTTCTCTTGTGAAACAGGGCAACTTTCTTTGCACAGCTTGAATATTTTAAGCCTGAGTTATGGTTTTGTTTGGGGTATTGAAGTAGGGGTGGGGGAGGGACTATTTTTCTCATTGTTTAACTAGAAAAATCTAAATAGAGCATCAGCAAAGAAGGATAGTTTTGTCATTGGACAAATGTCGCAGCCTTAAGGTCAGTAACTGGCTGTTCTGGGCACCTCGAGCCCCGCACCTGGCCTGATAGATTTGTGCTCAGACATTGCAGAGGCAGGCTCTGTGCTGTGGGTATTTGTGTGGGTGCAGGCAGGGAGGTACTTTAACATCCTGACGCAAGAGTGGGGAGCAGAGCTGCCAGGGAGAACATCTTTGAGCCCTTGGAATTGTGAGACGGTGGTGATGTGTCCGTGAACACACACACACTGCAGGTTCAGTGACTGTCCCCATGGGAGGTGATTGGAACTGAATTCAGAACAAGGAATCAATACATACCTGGTGGAATTGTGTGGTACATGAAGGCTTGGGGCTGCCTTGCACCAACCATATGGGTAATGCAGGTAAAGAAGCCAGTACTTGCCTCACCAACCTCCACCTGCTCTTTTTGGTCCTTTCTATCTTCTGACCTGCCTCCAGGTGCTGAACACCTTAATGTCTTCATTGAGTCATGTGCGCAGTCATTTGTATTCATTCTCTCTCTCTCATCATTTGCTCTCAGGAGCCAGTATCAGCCATTCACACCATAGGGTGTGTTAAAGTCACTTCTTGAGACAGATTTGCATTTGAAACCCTCATGTGGTGTAGAGCACTGTGTCCCCTGTTTATGTAAAGATTTTGTACCAGGAGGTTAAAGAGCTAGAACAAGATGAGAGAGGAGAATCTCGGTGCACTGGGTGACAGGCCTTTCCTGTGCATTGTGGTAGGGGCCTGAACCATTGGAGAGAAAAACAGAGCATGGATGCTGAAGGGGAATGAATGGTCAGTGTTAAGGAGAAAGTATTCTAACACTTGTTAAAAATGGGAAGGAAGATTTTATTCAAGGCTACTGCAACTGGGGAGAGAGATTGAACTCAACTCCAAATCAACAAGGACAAAGGGATTTATAGCCAGCAAGCAGTGAGGGAAGGAATGGAAAATCATTAAGAGGAACTTGGTTATCAAGGTATCAAGGACGTGGGGGAAGATTTTGATAGAATATCAAGAATGGGGGTGGGGGTTCTGTTCAAACGGGCATAGTAGGAATCTTTGCTAAAACTGGGCTCAGCAGGCCAAGGACAGGGTCTACTGGAGAAGAAGACTCGAGGGAGCCTGAGCAATATTTGGTCAAGTCTTAGTCACCAGGTATTCAGGCTGGAGAGTGACCTGCAAGGCCTAGCACACTGTCACTAAGGATGCTGGGATGGCCGCTGGCTGCTGTGATTTATTGTAGATGCCATGCATAATAAAGATGGTTTAACTCCTGAGACCTAGAAAAGACCTCGCTTGGTGTTCCTCAGTCAGGTTTTGGAAAGAAGTTGAGGCCAGACCCCGCTTGCATGTAGCTCCAGGAGAGCAAAGGGTCCCTGGAGCACCTCCCACCCCTGAGACTCCAGAGTTGGGCCCAGGGGCAGCTCAGGACCTGGGTGCCTTGTCAGTTCACCTACTCTCTCAGGTTACAGAAGGCCCTACTCAAACTGGCTGGAACAATAAGGAAAGTTATTTTCATGCATCACAAAGTCCATGGGTAGGGCAGGCCCCAGGCTGTGAACCATCAAAGCTTTCATCAGGGCCAGGCTCCTTCACCCTGCCGTCCACCATGAGCTTACTTTGTCCCCCGTCTATTCCTGCAGAGTCACACACAGACATCACAACATCCAGAGGAAACAAAGATTGTCTCTTCTTCATCTTTCTTCAGGGCCTGAGAGACTGCCCCTCCCACTTCAGTGGTCAGGGTGGGAATATATGCCTCTTCCTGAACCAATCATTGCATGCAAATGAGAGTTCACAAGTGTCTTTATCTAATCACTTGGAATGAAATGGAAGTTCTAGAGTCAACCATCACCTCCTTACATGTGCTGCATCCAGTCTACCTGAGTTGAATTGAATTCTGAGCCACAGTGTGGAGTGTTGATAGACTAGCTCAGTGGTCGGCAAACTTTTGAAATGGAAGAGCCAATCCTGTCCCTCACAACAATTTAAAAATTATTCGAGAGCCATAAAACAAATGAAATCACCATTGTGTGAATAATATCCTTTAGAAATTTTATAAATGAAACGATGATAGTTTTATTTTCATTTTCAATTTTACTTCAGAGCCACATGTACATACCCAAAGAGCCACATGTGGCTCGCAAGCCCCAGTTTGCTGACCCCTGGACTAGAAGATAAGAAAGGTGTTTTCTACATCTTGGAATGAGTGAGAGACAAAAAGGGAACCCTGGCGTAAAAGGGGTGCAGAGCTTGGCAGTGTTTCTTAGGGACCCTCCAAGGTGTTGGGGAGAAGGCAGTGAGGCAGTGCCAAGGTCCCCGGCCTAGCCTCTCAAGGCTTGTGTGTACCAGGCCTGCACGTGAGCACCTGGTCAGTCCCTTACCTGGCCAGCTTTCTCTCTGAGAAGGTTCCCTCTGACATCAGAGCCTCAGGGGCATGAGGAATGTCGTAAAAGCAGGTGTCACTGACTATCTAGCCCCCGTGAGGATGTGGCTGTGAAGAGCTGTCAGCCTTTCTTCATGCCACAGCCTCGACTCTGATGATGATGTCTGTGAATGACTCACGACGAGGTCAGATGGTTTGTGAAATAGAGACCATCCTTTACGTCTTATAAGGGGCTTATGTGTTTGGCAGGACTCTTCCTCTAAACCTGCATAAGTTTAGAGCTTGCCTCATCCTTGCTGAGTGCTGGAAGGTTCTGAGGTGTGGTTATGAGAACATGTAATTATTTTCCTATTTTAACATCCCAGTTCATTTGGCCTTTTCTTTTTAAATGTGTTTTTTGGGGGGACAGGGGGAGTTCTCAAATGAAGGAAACTTACGAGAGTTATTACCCAGGCTGATCAAATGGCATAACAAATCATCGAAATAGTATCAAATGAGTAGACATGAATAGCATAATAGTGATTAGAATTGAGCACCCAACCCATCTTCAAGGGCACTGGTATGAAATACATGAACCCCAAGATTTGTCTTGCCCATCACCAGCAGGATCTGTAACTACAGAATTTTTTTGGAAGTTTGAAATTTTGTGGGGTTTTTTTGTTTTGTTTTGTTTTGTTTTGCTTTGTTTGGGGGGGGGGACCCAAATATGCATTCATCCTAACATATTTTAAGGACAGATTTTCAGCAACAAATGCTGGTGAACTAAACCTGGAAGATTGCGCTGTGGAGTTGGGATATGGAACAGGAAATTGGTCAGTGCCCCAGTAAACTGCTTAGGAATTAAATTAAGTCCCTTGGAAGAGACCAAACTGCTGAGAATGTGAGAATCCCCCGCTGTTCTTGAAGCGCCACCTCTGACGGCAATCCGTCTGTTATGACAGGGGAGGATGGATGGCAGGTCCCAATATTGAGACACGGGATTGAAACCCGCACTCGTTATGGCATTTTCCCTCTAGATTGGAAATTTTAATAGCAGAGCAGTGTTGACAGATGGAATTTGAGTAAGTGATTTGTGCAAGCGGTCCACAGTTCATGAGAGCGTTTTGTTCCCAGCAGCCTGCCTGTTTGTTCAGGCCGTTGTTTGGGCCTTTGGAAACTAAAATGCAGTTTTCTACAGGCATGTTCCCCAGAACGGGGGCTGATTTCTAGACGAATCTCCAA
The DNA here is from genome assembly GCF_001890085.2 of Hipposideros armiger. Classification (NCBI taxonomy): domain Eukaryota; kingdom Metazoa; phylum Chordata; class Mammalia; order Chiroptera; family Hipposideridae; genus Hipposideros; species Hipposideros armiger. The sequence continues at coordinate 2,628,368 of NW_017731416.1, forward strand.
AACTTTAGTTAATGCTTAATGTAGTTTAAAATTCTCTACACGTGTGGTTATATCAGAGAACCTGGTGTGGTAAGTAAGACTGTAATACTGAAGAGGAAATTAGGTTTTTATGTTTTTTGGTTTTTTTATTGGTGTCACCTGAAGGAAGGCGAAAAGCTAACTTCATACATAGAATGCAAGACTGGGAGGAGTTTGAGCGACAGTTGAGTTCAAGTTCCCATTTGTGAAATGAGGAGACTGAGTTCCAGAGAGGTGCAGTGTCTGGCCGGAGGTCACACAGTCGGCCCTGTGACTAGAACCCAGGCCTGCTCTGACCCACAGAATAATGCCTGTGGGAAATTTCCCAAGAGAGCTATCAGATATATTTAGGGCTCTCCAAGTTGTGTTGGGTCCCAGTGGATGTCTGTTTTTCCCAGTTTTACTATAAAATAAGTCCCGTTCCTTTTCTATTAAATGGAGATGGGGCCGAGGACTATTAGGCTTCTCTAGGAATAGAGCCTACAGATGGAATGAAGAGAGAAGAAATGTGTGTTCACATGAGAAGTGACAATCAGGTGAAACTAACTTAGCTGGAAATAGCAAGAGACCAGGAGCTAAGACTGTGAGGTTGGTCTCTCCAAGGAAGAGTTGGGCTTGGCCTCTGAGAACCCGCCCAGGGCAGACAGATCTCCCCACCAGGTGGCGCTGCCACCCCCTTCTGCTTCCTTGCTGCCCATGTTGGAGAGAGCATTCTTGGCATGGAGGACCATGTGTCCACAATAGGGAGAGGGAGACTGTCACATGAGTCCTTGATGAAGGAAAGGGGAGACAGTGATTTAAAAACATGGTTGACTAGCTAAGGGTGTATAACCCAGAACACATCAAGGCTAAAACAAGAAACAAAAGCCAAAGTATTCATGTCACAAAGCCTAAGCAGGCATTCAGTCTGGGCATGGCCCACTCACACCTCACCTTGCCCTCTGTCTTAGAGGCAGCCTTGGGCACCTGGAACCCACATGTCTCTTTCCCCTTCTGTATGACCCATCGCCTCAGACTGTCCGCTGCTTGAGGACAAAGACTATTTTATTTTTAACTCTGTGTGGTTCCCTCATCAGATGTTTAATAATATCTATTGATTGAATTTACTCAAGTTTAAGGTAGATTTCTAAGAACAAAACAATATTTCTAAAATAACAAAATTTAATATTTGTACTTGAAATTTTAGACAAATGTTTTTTTTTATTTCCACCCCACCCCCAGCTTGACCCCTACCCCGCCCCCCACTTTGGCAACCATCAGCTTGTTCTCTGTATCTGTGGGTCTGCTTCCGTTTTATTTTATTTATTTATTTATTTTGGTATTTTTAAGATTCCACATGTAAGTGAGATCATACAGTATTTGTATTTCTCTGACTTATTTTACTTAGCATAATATCCTCTAGGTCCATCCATGTTGAAAGATTTCATTCTTTTGTAGGGCTGAGTACTATTCCGTTGTATATATGTACCACATCTTCTTTATCTAATTGTCTATTGATGGACACTGAGGTTTGCTTCCATATCTTGGCTATTGTAAATAATGCCGCAATGAACATAGGGGTGCACGTATTTTTTTGAATTAGTGTTCTTCTCTCCTTCAGATAAAAAACACAAACGTTTCTTTAAAATCTAGGATTTAAAGATCTACGTGATCCTAATCATATTTGGTTGTCCCAAGTATTAATTGACTCTTGCTATGGTATCAGTCCCATGTGCAGGTTCATGGCAGGGTGGTTGCTGATTCCCCAAAGAAATGGGAGAAAACAGTGGAATCTCCTCAGTTTCTGGAAGTCTGCTGGCTAAATGGTCCCTGGAGTGTTCAGCCCCATGCCCCACCCCTTCGGAGGCAGCTGGGGTCTGTGGGGGAGGTGACACTGCACCTCCCCTTAGAGAGGCAGAGATCTGAAGCCGTCCATCAGCACCAGCTCCACTTTCAACTTTGGAGGCCACAGAATCTGGGATGGCTAAGCCCCCTCTGATTTTCCTGCCCACCTCTTCTACAATGTGGCAGTGTATAAACCTGTCTTTTACTGGCCAAGGCCTAACTAAGCACATAGCAGGTCGTTCAAGAAACACGCTGAAACATCTCAAAAGTTACAGGTTTCAGAGCATTGGACTGTTCCTCCCCCACTCCTGCCCGGTGTTTAATGATAACACTCCTACTGATAGCAGCCACCATGCCAGCACCTCCTGTCTGTGAGGGCCCTCCTAACAGTCCAACAAGCTGCCCATTGTCTCAGGTCATCCCCATTCCACTGCTGGGCACAGGCTCAGAGGATGAATGTCTTGGAGGATGTGGAGGGGCCAGGACTCCAACCCCAAAGCACCTCTGTGGAGTTCCATTAAGGAGAGCCTGTGTTCCCTCATGAAACATGGAGTGGGACTCTGCCTTGGCTAATGCCCACACTCACTTCAAGCTGGGGTGTAAACAGAATGGAAACGCGAGGAGTGGGGCTGCCTCTACCTGAGGTTGGGTGATGACATCCGTTTTCTCTTGAGTGTACTGGCTGGGATTGTAAAACCCAAGGCAGATATTTCAAGGCTTCCATTACTCTTTTCTTAAGGACAAAAATCATTCTTTTATATTTATACATAAATAACTGTTTTCTTGAGCAGGCTCAAAGAAATGAAACACAGATGGCGATAATGTTGAAAATGTTTACCTATTTCCTCTCTGAGGACATCAGATTAGCCCTTTCTGTGGGCGGAATGTGTAATCTGCTGGAAGACAATATCATCCTTTTGATCTTGCAATACATTTTTCATATCTTTGCCGCAAGAGCTGATTAGTATCGTGACATTTTTAAACAATGACTGTTAGCTGAGCAGAATGAGAAGCGAAAGCTGGGCTGAACGTATAGATAGATGGATGCTTGTCGAAGGCCAGGCTGTGGGAATGAATTTTCCCCGTGTTCCCTCTGCTCACTGACATTGGCATTAACCCCTTCTTCCCTGGACGCTGTCTTGTGCACTAATTGGAATCTGACACTCAGCTGTATGAATTGGCCTCTCCTCACTCCTATGTGGAGAACCATTGATTAATGGCCTCATCCACTCCCTCCCAAGGTCGCAGTGCCCCCTTTTCTTCTGGAAGTTAAAGCATCCTTGATTAAAAGGCAGAATCGGATTGAATGGGGAAATGTATGAGGAAGGGCCTTTATACACCGTGCGGGGCCACGGAGGCTGGAGATGCTGATGACTCTTTTGTAGACCGAGCCGGGCGTACAGACAACACAGGCGGGGTGCAGCATTTGATTGGCCGGCGGCCTTGGCTCGCTAACATGGAAACTGACATTTCTACAAGGCTGCTCTGCACTGCGCACTCACCTCCCTTCAGGGCTTCCCAGCATTTCAAAGGGAAGGCATTGCATAAAGGAGAAAGCAGCAGAAGTGGAAAGGACACAGATTTCAAATGTTTTCTGTTTCATTTTGGCTCCAGAGAATTTTGTGGGTGCGGGGGATGGAGTGAGGCTCTCTGTGAACCAGGTGCTCCCACCTGTGTGCCCCAGGAAGCCCGTGATGTCCTGGCCAGTTGCCGAGATCCACCACATGCCAGGCTGGGTAGCAGCAGTAGGAAGGAACCGGCAGAGGAAAGGTTAAGGTAGCCTAGCTGTTCGCAGCATCATGGCAAATGACCGGGCACAGCCAGGCCACCCTGCAGCACAGTTAAAATTCCCTGAAGCCACAGGGAGGGAACAGATAAATCATGAATGAATGTGAAATTACATTTCCTTCTCTTAGCTTTCTGCTGTTCTTTCTGTTCCTTCTTTACCTCCCCAACCTGGAACCAAGAAAATTATAACTCGCAAATTCCACCCAGTGCATTCAGCTCCATCCTTGCTAAGGGCCTGTGGAATGCAAGCTCCCCAGTCGTATTGCAGGAGGTCTGCCAGCCAGTTTGGGCACCATGCAGGGATCTGAAGAGCAAATACAGAAAATCACCAGGGCAGAAATGGAGCCCAGAGGCAGGAAGAGAGCATGCGACCTGGGGTAGAGAGCTTCCCTGCCTCCGTGAGCAGCTAGGGTGGGGCTTCTGGTGCGGCTCCACTTAGAACCTCTGCTCATGTCACAGGCCAGGCATGCTGGGGCCCTATGCTGAGCCATAGCTACAGAGAAGTTCTCAGGCTTAAGTGGCTAGTGACTTGTGCTGCAGGATGTTTTTTTAAAGCAAAACTTTGTGTGATTTAGTGACTTGACCATTGACAAGTCTTTCTAGGAGAGAGAGAGAGAGAGAGAGAGAGAGAGAGAGAGAGAGAAAGCTCCTCATTCATGGGTCCTAGCCCAAAGTGTCGGTGACCAGCAAGAGTGGCCAGCCTGAGCAGGGAGGGCCTGTGTGGTCAGGAGGTGAGGACCAGCTAGTATCAACTGGACTTTATTTCACAGACAATGGACTTCATTTCCACTCGTCAGGAGGTTTGGTCTGAGAGGTGGAGGGATGTGGCGGGGGGCGGGGGAGAGAGAGAGAGAGAAAATGTGTGTACGCACGCATGCATGCTCACACTTGAGACGTAATGCAGAAATCAAAGCTACAGAGGGGCCTCAAGTTGTTCCTCAGAGGGCCCCTGGGGTCATGATAGAATCAGGAAATTACCCTCCAAAACCTGACCCATGTGGTTGCGGCTCTTTCCAGGAAATACCCAAGCTGCCAATGTCCCTGTCCCCAGAAGAGCAGCCCCTCCCCTACAGAACAACACCTATGGGACTTGGAGATGGCAAGGCGCCGGGAAGGCTGGGGCCCTGAGGAGAGCTGGCTGACCATGAGGCCCTCCAGGGGCCCCTCAGCAGGTTCTGGGGGAGCACACACACTGCCTTTGGATGGCAGACTGGGCTCGAGGCACCACCTCCCTCCCTGTGCAGGGAGAGGGTGTCGGCACAGCTTTCACTAGCCGGGCAGGGGAGGCACCCGGTCAGGAGTGAAGGTCTTAGTTCCTCATCATCAGCTCCCTGTTTCTGCCTTTTCACTTCTCTCCCGAGACCTTTAGTATCCTCTTCTGCTATGGAAACCTCCTTAAGTCTGGGCCCCACCTGACATAAAGCCTCCCCGAGGATTTCTGTTCTCTCTCCAGACTTTTCTCCCATGCAGGCCTCCTCCTTCAAAGACCCTCTGCCCTGACCCTCTGCTGATGAAGTCTGCAGACCTGACCCTTTCTAAAAGGCCAAATTCATTTGCAAAGGCAGTCAATATAGGTTAAGAAATATAATCAGTAAGGAACATGCGCATACATGTTTTAAAAACAAATGCCTTTCATCTTTTGCTATGTTAGCAGTGGCAGCTCCAGTGCATCACCTTTAACCAGAGGTCACGGGGTCTGACATCCTCTCATTCATTCCTTTAGGTTAAGCATTTCCTGCCTATTATTTCCTTGGGAAATAAAAGACAATTTGCCTGGCATTTTTGTATGATGAGTTTATCTGTAACAAGAAAGCTAGGAAGTACTGAGGTGAGGAGCTTGGCCAGGTAAAGAAATGAAGAAGAAGGCAAACACAGGGAAATGGCTGAACATCCCATGTGCACCATTCTTTCTCCCTTCCCCCCAACCATGCTGTTAGCTTCTCAAGACAGGGGCCATCTCTTGCTCATCTCTCTGCCCTCCTCCCTTGGTCTGCAGCCTGGCACTCATGCACTTAACAAATTCATGTTGAATAGGGGTTACCACATGCCATGCACTGGGCTGGGGGTGGAACACTGAGCCAAACAACACCCAGCCCTGCCCTCAGGGCACTCCAGTCTGTGGAGGAGATGGGCACCAGAGGAAATTACCAAACAAATGCCATGAGGAGAGCTCAGGGATGGGTCAGATTGCTTTGGAAGCCCGCATATCTCAGGGTGCCAACAACTGCAGACTCAGTGTAGCTGCTGAGAGACCCCTCACACAACAGAAGCCTTCACTCCTGAGCCGGCGACCAGCACACTCTGGGTGGTATCATAACCACCAAATGGGAGGTCAACAGGATCTGTATGGCTGCTATTACGGCGTGGCAGCCATCTTGCTGGGGGCTCCCAACACTCCCAGGCTGCATGTAATTAATTCCCCGGTAAGAGAAACACCACTTTTGAAGGCAGACACATTTTACTTCCTTGGCAAATGGTTCATATGTCTGGGAAACATCTGCCATCAGTGTAGGCTTGTGAACTTCAGTAGTTTCCACCACAAGTTCAGATTCAGGTTCAAGTCTGCATCTTGACTTGGGAGGTGGAGGACGGGGTGTCATTGGTGCACAGTCATCATTTAGGAGAAAAAGAAAAACCCAGCACCCTTTCAGCTAGAGCTGGCCCAGGGTTTCCTTGCCAAGTTTCATTTTTAAAAGCTCTGCAACTTTACTTAGATGTATGTGTTTTTGCTTTGTAATCAGATTTTCACCAAACTGATATATCATTAAACCTTTGTTTTTACAATATATGCTTTATTGCAAAACCAATTTCAACAAAGTATTGCAGATGCAATGTAATTTTTATGTCTTAGTTGTTGTTTTATTTTTTTCCTTTTTTGGTTGCTAGGGTACCAAACACTTTTGAGAAAGTAGCTTGATGGTATCTATAATATGGTGGTTTTCTGGATAAGAGATTGCATTATCCCCATGTAATATATTTGGGCAGACTGTATCCATCATGGTTCGGCTAGATAAATAAATTAAAACTCGCTGATTGAGGAAGAAATGTGATATTTCTATTGCTGAGAATGGTTTATGCTTCTGTTTTGACAGCTGCTGGCATGCCTCATCCCTACCCAGCTGAGTTCTTTTCACTTCTGTGAAAGATAAAAATGCCGCAATGGCTTTCCAAACTGTGGAAACACTGCCTCTGAGGCCGGTGGCCTCCCCACCCCCCCCAGAGCCTCCAGACTCTCACCCTGGGCCCTCTTCCTGATGAGTCACAAATGAACCTCATTTATGGGTCCTTACTGGGCACCACATATGGTGGTCCCTCCTGAGGACCCCCCACCCTTGTCAGGGTGTATGCTGTGGCTCCCAGCCATGGACTTAGCTGGGGAGACCTCTGAGAAGATGGCTTGTTCCCTCTCTTTCTTCTCCTTCACCAAGTTGCAACCTGGGCTGGGCAAGAGTCAGGGCCAGAGTCAGGGCCTGACCTAGGTCGGGCATTCATCGCCAGCTGCCCGGCCTGGGCCCAGGAGGGCCTTGTCTTGAGATCGCTGAGTGGAGTCAGGGCAGTCTCCTCTGGGAGGCTCCTACGACAGGTGCAGCAAGGGACTGCTCCCGGGGAAGGGTGCCGTCACCTGGGGGTGGGAGCAGGCATTCAAGAGCCCATCTAGTCTGAATGCAGGAACTTGGAAAGCTATAATCCAATCACTGCACACTCAGAGTATTGTCATGTGGAGGCCACCGGGATGATGATGATGATGGCAGACTACAGACTACAGGAGAGTGCAGCATCAGTTAGATTTTTAATGAGTATCTTCTGCTGGTCTCACCTCACCTCCAGCCCCTACCTCCCATGAATGAGGCCCTGCAGGAGAGAGAGAGATTGCTGTGTCCTATTCTGCCTTCTCATTGCTTGTTATCATTGGATCAAAGAAGGGTAGCGTAAGAGATGCAGCATATATAGCACACTGAGGTGAGGCCTGGGCTGCGGATCTGGATTAATTCGTTCATTCATTCATTCATTCATTCATCCTTCCTGAGCACGTATTGTGCTTCAGGTTCTGTCCAATATGAATCCAAGTTTCCAAGGTACTATTTGTATCGCCTCCAACAAATCACTTCACCTTTGTGCCTCGGTTACCTCACAGGGTTATAGAGAGGAATGAACGAATAAACAGGGCACAGCACAGTGCAAGCCTGTGACAGAGAAGAATGTTGTCACCATCACGTCTGTGGTTTTAGATATAGTCTGAGGACAGCAGAGCTGTGTCATGTGCGGTCTGTCTGGGCAGGAATGGCACCAGCACCCCCCCTCAGCTGCTCGGACCCTGCTTTCCCAGCAAAAGACAACTACCCCTTCCTTGTGTGGCACGAGGACTGAGAAGGCTCAGAGTAGCAAAGCATTTCCATTCTTCCCTGTTGGTCTGTTAAAACTAACTCAATCTTCCCAAACCAGCAGCAGAGGTCACTGGAACTGTGAGCAGTTCTTAGGAAAGCTAGTGAAATGCTTTCACAATAGACCTTGTACCATTCATGGCACATTCATGGTTAAGATGATGGATTCTTGACCCAGGCTGCCTGAGTTCAAGTCCTGGCTCTGCTAGTTACAAGCTGAGTGATCTGGAGCTAATTGCTTCGCCTCTCTGAATCTCAATCCCTCATCTTTAAAGTACATCTAATAAAAGCACTTATCTCATAAGGTAGTCGTGAGGGTTAAATGAGGTAACACACATAAATCTCTCAGAACAGTGCCCAGCACTTAGTAACGCACTGGCTGGGTTAGCCATCGCTATGCGTGTTTCAGGAGGAATTTCCATTTAAATGAGAAATGTCTATAGAAATTGCCTGCACAGAAATCTCTTAACTCAGGGAAATTTCCCCAGCTGCACTTCCCGCTAAGCATTCCTCTGTTGTTTTCCTTTCATTGCTCAGTTCAACACAAATACCTTTGTCGTCTCTTCAAAATTCAATTCTTTGGTTTGGTACTTGAGAGATATGAGCAAAGGATGATGCCACAAGAATAGCCTGTATCTTCTTCAACAGGCTTCTTCCCAGGTAATCAGACAGGCAAGAGTGACACTCAGCAGTGCAGCTGGGGTTTTTATGTTTCTAAGGGGCCCTGGCTGAGCAGCCGTCTCCACGCATGGCTGACGTCTTCATCTCCTGGCAGCTTTGGTCCGCAAAGGTCGAGGCCTATAGCACCTGCAGTCAGGGTCCTGGTCACAGCTCTTGGCCCCAGTGGTTTTGCACACTCACAGGCTGCATCCAGGCAGTACCCACCCAGATGTGTGCTGTGGGCCCCAGGAGGGCTGATAAGAGACTGGCCTGGCCCCTGGAACCGGATGTGTATTCAGGGACCTCCTTTGACCTTCACCACCACCACCCACTCCTCCTCAAGGGCAGGGGGGCTCCATCCTCTGTGTTCCCACAATCTGTGTGTGGAACCAGTGGGAGCCCAGGGACCCTGCAGGTCCATCATCCCCAAGCAGGTGTGGGCTCCTAGAGGAAGATGGACCATGTCTTTTATGTCTGCATCTGACACAGGGGAAGTCACTGGGGGAGACAGCAGGATAGGTGGTTCTTCTGTCCTCGGTTGTGGCCACCTTCGTGCTCATAGCTCATGGTGACCCTGTGCCCGCTTTCCTCGGTGAGGAGTTATGGTGACTTCGTTGCCAGAGAAATGGAAAAATCCCGTTCTTCTGCCTGACTCTGACAGTTCTGCTGCCTTCTGAGTTGCACTGGGGCCTTGGAGGAATCTCTTCCCCTTCTGGACCTCGGTTTCTCACCTGTGAGATGAGGCTGCCCTGGAGCCAGCACAGCACGCCGCAGAGCCTGGCTGGCAACTCCATCCACAGGTGTGTTTGTGGCTGTGTTCCAGCCCTGTTGGCCTTTTGCTGCTGCTGACATACTCAACCTTCCCCTTTGTGTATAATAGGCCCTCCAAAGACTTCTTGATTAGAATGGAAACAGGTCCATTAGCCAATGCAGGTGGAACTAATCAATGTGTATAGCCTCTGCCTACCTAGATCAATTCAGCCTGCCCTCAGGGGACTCTGTCAGGACTGGGAGAGGACTTCCTTCTCTAGTTGCTCAGGCCCAGTGCTCACTTTCCCCTTTCATGTTCCCCTCCCTCCCTTTCCTCCTCCTCCCTCCATCCTCTCTCTCTCTCTCCTTCCTTCCTACATGCTCTCCCTCCACCCATCACTGTCTCCCTCCCTGTCCTTTTCTCCCACTCTTTCCCTCCACTCACCCCATGTCCCCTCTAGTGTGAAGAGCTGGGCCACCTGGGAATACCTGGAGTTAAGGTCTTGGCCAGCATGCTCTAGTGCTGGCGTGGTCAGCCTCCCTCTCAGTGGGTCTGCAGCCCAGCTCTCCCCACCCACCTCCCCACCCCCTGTGAATGCCCAAGCTTCTTGATGGATCTGATCTGAAAAGGCGCTAGTAGACTCCTGCATCAAGTCAGCTGCTTGTGGCGCTGAGATGACAGGTGCGATGTTTTCCTGGGGATGCTGATCTGGGGAAAGCACAATCTCCTGTTGTAATGGAGCTAATGGTGTTCCGCTCAGGACAGCTGCACTTACATCTGGTGTTAAACCACCGTTATTTAAACTTTATGATGCGAGAGGATGCCAGCTCGTCCACTTGCAGCATTTAAATTATGTCGATTGCTTATGCACTTTTTTTAACCCTGATTCTCCTGAATTATGAAAGATGGGCATGACTGGTGATGGTTCTCAGGGCGCCTCTGGGCCCTGTGGGTGTGAGTCCACTGAAGAGCCCTTGCTTGGGGTGTGCAGACAGCTAAGGGGCTGGAGCCCAGAGCCTCTGTGGCCATTAAGGCACGGTCCTGGCAGAGCCCCCAGTTGTAGAGGGGCCCTTCACTCTGGGCTCAGTAGGTTCACTCCCGGGTGACCTCCTCTGCAGCCTCCTTGTGGGGAGGTCCACATTGTGTGTCATGAAGACAATGGATGCTACAGCTGGCCTGCTTGTAAAAGTCTCCCTATAGAAACTGGTTCAGTGATCTTGAGTTTGCATCCTGGATTTCCCCCCCAGGGCATAGAAATAGAGGAAAGGTTGTTTTTGTGTTTGGTGTATCACCTGGATAAAGCTATAGGCAGAAAGAACTTTTCTTTCAAAGTCCATTGGTAAGTGAGTATACCAAAGCCACTTGCATAGTGGCTGCCAAACATGGAAGGCCTTTCACATTTCTGAGTTGAACTTGACCTAAACCTGGAAGGAGGAGTCTGGATTGTAACTTCAGCTGGACAACTGTCCACATGTCCCCAGTAAAGGCCTAGTGGAACCCCAAGAGCAGAGGGCCTGGGGTCAGTTGCTACAGAGTCCTTTCACTCAGGAGGAAATCCAATTTGCCTTCCATTTTCTCTCCTTTGAATATCCAACATTCTCCAATGCTTAAAAGACCTCAAGGAGCAGGCTGGCTGAGTGGCTCAGTTGGTTAAGAGCTCGCTCCAGAGTTTCAGCTCTGAGCAACAGCGGTTCGATTCTGGGCCTGAGCTGAGCAGCCGCTGAGCTGCCAACAGGTGGCAGGATGGCTCAGCTTAGAAAAAAAGAAAAGAAAAGAAAAGAGACCTCAAGGAAAATGAATGGCACAGTGATGTTGTGGGGAAGGTGGATAAAAAGAGAGCACCCACTGGGAAAATCAGCCATCTCAGAAAAAATCTGGGAACTGTTCATGTGGACCTTGAAATGCTGGAGAGAAGGCCATGACTGTGGGGTCACACCTCACCCCAGACTCTCCTGGGGTGGATGCTGTGTCAGGCTCTCTCTGCTCTCTGTCCTCTCAGGGGCCACCTGTTTCCCAGGTCCTCCTGATGCAGAGATCACTCCTGATTACTGAGTCACAAACTCCAGGCTCCAGTCTCCTGACACTATCCCTCCTGGACACAAGCCCTAACACCTGCCTCTCCTAGGAGACAACGCACTGCTCGTGACTTTAAGAGAAGCGCACATATCCTAGACTATTTGGCAATGGTTTCACTTGGCTTTGCTGTTTCTCCAGCCCCATAGTGTCCCGCCTGCCTCTCTCCGAAGGGCCCTATGTGGTACTTAATTCCATAGGACTCTATAGCTGGTGTTGAGATGCCCAGCGTACTGCAGGGGTCACCTGGGTGCTGACAGTCCAGCTGGCAGGGCTGGTCTGGGACAAAGCCCTGAGGTGCAGAGCCGAGCAAAGACACAGCCTCCCTGTCCTGTAGGACAGCTGGGGGCTTCAATGAGGTGATGTGAGTGGGGTACACGTGCTGTAGGGGATCAGAGGAGGGGGTAGGGGTTCCGGATGCCCCCTTTCACCTTCAGTGTTTGTCTATGTGCCTAAAGGCCACCAGTGAAATGTAAATGTTTATCTGGAAAGGAAACCTGTTAAACCAGTGTCAGAATTACCTCCCTGGTACAAATTAGTCAATTGGCCATTAAACATCTGGGTGTGAATTAGTCAGCCTATTACCTGAAATGCTGGTGGCAGCTGTGGTTTAAAAAGAGTGCAGGCTATGAGGACCTGAATTTAAATCTCTGCGTCATCTCCTTTAGTGGGTGTCAAGCTGGGTGTATTGTGTAGAGGACAGAACATTCAGAGCCCCCTCCCTGGGACCCTGAATCAGTAGGTCATTTTGTAACAAGTGCTGCAGGAGGCTGGGGCCACCCTTTGAGAAACACTGAAGAGAATCTGACCTTGGGAGCTGTCAGCAAGCCCGCTCAGCCTCAGTCTGTCACTCCAAAGTGGGGGTGATAATGGGCTCCCACCAGTGTCATTGCAGGGGGGCTGACAAAAGCCAGGTGAGCTCCGATGAAGGAGATGCCCTTTTTTGTGCGGCGCCCCCTGTAAGCCCCAGGAGCCAGAGAACACCTGACACTGTGTGCGCTATGAGGGGATGCTGGCCTGCGGGGACAGGAGTGACACCCGGGGGGGACATGCCACCTGTGGCCATAGGGTTGTGGAACTGGCAGCCAAGTGGCCCTGGATGCTTCTCCCCTTCAAATGGGGTGGGTGCTCTGCCAGGTCACTGAGGAAGGTCGCTGGGCCTGGGATGACAGGGCGTAGAGAAAAGCTGGAAGCCATGACTCTGTGAGAGTCGACAGAAGTCATTTAGAAGGGCAGGCCCAGGGAGGGAGGCAGCATATGGCCTCATCAGGAGCCATATTAGTGGGATGTTATCTTCCCGCTACTTTACAATCACTGTTTACTGATAGTGCTTAATTCAAAGTGTCTTCTCGGCATCTCAAGTGTGAGCAAAGACTACGCACAGCTACTTCACGCTAATATATGAAACCTCACACATGCCAACCAAGGGGGGAAATAACAATTTCCTCCACAAGTTATTTGAGATAAAAATCTTGCCATCTGTTCCAAGAAAGAAAGAAAAAACGAAAAGTTCTGTTGAAAAATTAGGAAGTTTCCACCAGAGTGGTGGGGTTACATAGCCCTCCCTAAGATGGTGTGCAATAAATAATAGTCCCGTGTACTGCTGCTCCTCATGTTGCTGGGAGCTTCATCGAGTTTGAGCTGCAGGAACCTGACCCGGGTCTCACCGCCGAGCCAATCTCCCTTTTCCAACTGTGCCAGCCAGGGTGCTTCTCTCAAGCTCAGAGTTTAGAAATTTCCAGAAGGTGCATTATGTACTGTTCTGAAAAGCAGAATAGCACAGTGGCTTACAGAGAAACTTGGGGACCAGGTGGCCCCATACCGCCTTGGGTAGGTCCTTTCCTTGCTCTGTGCCTCAGTTTCCCTAAATGTAGCATGGGCTGGTCAATGAGGCTTGTCACATACCTAGCACACAAGGGGGCCATCTCTTCCTCCTACCTCTGCCACTCGCCTGCTGTCACAGCACACACATGGCACGTGGTAACTCCGTGGCACAGGCGGGCGAGCCCAGAACGAACAGTGTCACTGGATCCTGAGAAGTTAAAAGGAAGGGGAGCTTTTGTAATAGCACCTCTCCTTCCTCTCCAGCCTCCCCGAGCTACTTGGTCTTCCTCATCTGAATGGCCTAGACCTGTGCCACCCCCTCGTGCCTCCTGAGCCCCTCTGCTGCTCCATGACCAAATCAAGTGCTCTGAGAGCCCAGAGACTGAGGTCCAGGGAGGGGACAGGATGCAAGCGAGTGAGGACCAGGGTCAGGCCTGGAATGCGGACTCAGCCAGAGGGAGGGGTCCATGAGGTGCAGACACATTCCACAGGGGCCTGCACTGAAACGGGAGCCTTTGTGGAGGCCACTGGGGCCGGGCTGGGCCATGGGTAGGCAGGCTGCCCCAGACAAGACCAGCTCCAGGACTCCTATCTGCAGAGGGCCCTGGGCGGGTGGGAGTGGGAGGGCTGGGCTCTCCTGATATGGGGGTTGGGGGAGGGATAGGAGTCACCCAAAGAGTGGAGCAAACTTGGAAGAGGGGGGATGCAGACCTGGCGCTGTGCATGCAGATGTCAGCATGGCCGGGAACCACAGGGTCGGGAGCAGGTGACCATCAGAGCCTATCTGGGACAAGGGTCCAGGGGCCTCGATGCGGCTTGAGTTGCTCTGTGTGCCCTTGGAATAGGGTGGCGGAGGAAAACAGTCTCCTCGGGAGAATGGAAGGTCGTGACAGTGAGCATTTTTATGCCCTCTGATCAATCACTCAGAGAAATCACTAGCCCTTGAGTTTGTAAACCACATAGAACTGCCAGGGGACACATGATTTGCCTAGAATAGCGCCCAGCTGCCATCTCCTCCTACATGTAAATTATCTGTATTTTATATAAGCTTTCATGGAAGTGCTTTAAAAAGGGTTATCTTTTTTCTTCTTCAAAACTCAAGCATAAATTCAAAATTCAATTAAATAATCCCCAAGAATTTTCCTCTGTTTTAATACTGCCACAGCTCTGGGAGGCAAACATGTGGGTCTTGGGGCCTGGGAGGGCCCACACACTCAGGGGGAGAAAGCCACAGTCGAAGCACACTCTGGCATGTGCCCACCACCCATCCCGACCCGCATGTGAATGGGTCAGTCTGCCCCTGGCTGGTGTATCAGGGACTCCCCGGACAGGACTGACTGGCTGCAGAGGGATGCACTTTGTCCCCAGGAGACAGTGTGCCCAGGACTGCATCAGACACCAGGACAGGCGGGCATGACAGGATGGCAACCCTCCTGCAGGTGACTAAGATGAGGCTGGACCTGAGCTCTACAGCCTGTGCTGTGTGGGGGTGGTGATTTGATGGTCCACGCATGTTCCTTACGCGATGTGTCCACAAGATGACCCTCAACCAGCAAGGCCTTGTTAGCTGACAGCTGCCCCTCCCCTTCCTCTGATTTTTAAAGCTAGGTGGTGCTTCCTATCAGAAGAAAGCTGACTTGCTCTCTAAGTTGAATGTGAAACTAAATGGGATCAGAGGCAGATTGGGATTGCTGGGTCTTCAGTCCAGAGGGCCACATGCTGGGCCCAGGGCCTGTGTCTCTCATGCACTACGTGGGCCCAGCTCCAGGCCACTTTTCCCCTTCTGCGGCTCTGCCGAAAGTAGTGGGAGACAGTGGAGGTTGAACAGGGACTGCAGGCAATCAGGCATCTCCATCTCGCCTTCCTCCCTGGAGCCCAAAAATGGAGGCTGGGAGGAGGATGCCATGGGCTCAGGGGAATAGGTGAGGGGGCTGCTTGAGACCTCACACATAGACAGCCTGTCTGTCCCCCAGGTGCCCTGCAGAAGTCCCTACTTCACCTTCACCCAGGCGCAGTACCAAGAGCACGTAGGCTATTGTGGGGGGAAGCCAGGGCCCAGGAGCTGCAGCCCACTGTTCCTGGCTGGTCAGGGCCTAAGTAGGGAGCAGTGGAGGCTGACAATGGCCTAGCAACAGAGAGAAAATATAGGGCATAGTACAGACCTTCTCAATTTCCCAGAGTGGGCAGAGAGTGAACCGAGCGTGAGCAGGAATGTGTCTGGGCAAGAGGGAGCAGAGGACCAGTGTGGCCCCCAAACAGGGAAAGCAGGCTGCAGCCTGGGTGCAGTTGGGACCAGGCATTGGAGCTCCTGGGCTGGCCTTTGTCGGTGGTGGGCCCTGGAGAAGCTGGCTGGCCCAGCTTTGCTCAGCACTCCTAACAGCCTGGGGACCCTCCCAGGGGGGCTGTCTTGGTCAGTTTGGGCAGCCATAACAAAATACCACAGACTGAATTGCTTAGAAACAACAAATACCTATTTCTCACAGCTCTGGAGGCTGGAAGTCAGAGACCAGGCTGTCAGCATGGCTGGGTTCTGATGAGGGCATTTTTCCAGGTTGCAGACTTCTCACTGTGTCCTCACATGGTGGAAGAACTAGGAAGTTCTCTGGGGTCTCTTTTATACCTGCACTAACCCCATTCATGAGGCCTCCACCCTCATAACCTAATCACCTCCAAGAGGCCCTGCTCCTAATACCATCACCTTGGGAGTTTGGTTTCAATGTATACAATTTTGGGGATGCATTCAGCCTCCAGCAGAGGATATGGGCAAGAAGGTACCTACCTATCTGTGTCTGAACATTTTTGCTGTTGCTTTCTTCCTTTTTTTCAGTTGTTTAGCCACTTAATAAACACTGTGAGGAGCTGGGGATAGTGCAGTCACCAGTACAGACCTGATTCTGCCCTCCATGGGTTCTGGTCTGACAGCTGCAGCTCAGCACAGGTGCTGGGGAGCACAGGGAAGAAGGGGTGCTGTGGGAGCATATGGCAGGAACCCCTAATTCCAAAATGAAGGTTTAGGAAAGTTTTCTCAGATGCCGCGATGTCTAAACTGAAAGCCATGCGGGCCTAAGGCAAACTCGTGAACAGGGAGTGTTCCAAGCAGAGAGAATGAAGTGTGCAAAAGCCGGGGGCAGAGAAGCCTGGTACAGAGTGACGGGTTGCTGCCAGCAGTGAAGTCTGGTGGGAATGAGTTACAAAGGGCAGAGACAAGGTGAGGACTCCTACGAGGCTGGAGGGTCTCCATAGGCAGGAATTGACCTGCTGGTGCTGGGGGTCCCCTCAGAACATCAAGCTGAACCTGAACAGGGGCTGGCCAGGAAAGGTGGGATTCCTTAACTAAGGCAGCTCAAAGCACTGAGTTGGAGAACATCATCAGAATAGTAGCCGTGTCTGGGAAAAGTCTCGCATTCCCCCTCTCTAGCAGAATAGGTCTGAAGGGTTAGCTGCCTGCCTGGTTTTAAGGAGAAGATACAATAGCAGAGGGGATTGGGGACCTCCCCAAACTGTGAATGAGTTGCCCCAATACCTTAAAGTGTGAGAATTCTGTGCAAGCTTGGATGCTCTGAATATTTGGGTTTTTCTTTTCCCAAATAGGAATCCTTAAATGTGGCCATTTCTTCTTTAAGGCACATTAGAAGAATTGAACTCCCCTTATCACTTGCTTGCACCTGGGAAAATCTCGGATAGGAACGACTGGATATTTTTGGACCTTGAGTGAATTTAAATTCCACATTTAGACTCCACCATGCATGTTTGATTTCTAATTAGAATGTCACACTTACCTTATGAACACAAGGTGTTGTGCAGAAGACCTTCTCCAAGGGAAGGTGGGGATGGGTGGAAATGAAGGTGGTCCATATGGAACAAGGATGATATTTCTGCAGATCTATTTAGAGGTAACAATTTTCTGATAAACTGAATCTTCAAAAATATTTTGTAAAAACCCACCAGATTGACTTAATGTGCTTTGTTCACATTTGGTAAGATACACAGGGTACATGTTGTTGCTTTAAAGAAGGTTCAGAGTGTGCAAATTGTACATGGCAAAAACATGGAGTAGTGCATAACATCCGGAGATACTGATGGTGTTGGGTCAGTGGTAGAATGAGACTTCATCAGTGAGTGGTTTTGTCTTGGTGACTGTGGAAGTCAGATGGAACCTATCTGACTCAGGAGAAGGGAAGGCATGGATTTGGGGGTCCTATGACTCTGTGTGGGTCATCGCACAGATGCCTCTGTGTTTTTCCTTCTTACTTCCGCCAGAGTTCAAGATGATATACCGGGCATGGGAGTGCACCAGGGATGGGAGTTTTTTAAAGACTAAATCAAAAAATGACACCCGTGCTGTATTGCATTGGTTTTGCTGAACATGTTTTTATTCACTCTGGTCAAAAAGAGACATGGATTTTTTTTCCCCTTCATCTTGAAAAAAAAAAAAGATGAAAAACATCAACATCACATCTCTCAAGAAAAGCTGCAGAAGGATGTTCAATAAAAATGGATCCGACTCCACGCTAGTGTAGACTCATTTAGCATCTTTCCTTTCATTCTAATGACTTAATGGTGAAATATCACAACTGTACAATTAGCAACAAAGAGAAGTGATGGGGGCTGAAAGAGATGCCTGTGCCATCAATTTGCAGCCTGGTTGCATCTTCTTGTAACCAAACAGAGGGAGAAAGGTAGCTGGGATCTTGTTACCCCATGGCACAGACATGTAGCTGTCCTTAGCCAATTAGCCATCGGGAGGTTATTGCCACCTCGGATCATCAAATCAGACTGTGCGAGGAGACACCTCCTCATTCCTCCTGGAGGATGCCTCCTGGTCCTGCCTCTGATGTGCACATCTGGTCAAATCCAGGGAATGGGACTCCCCTGGACTCCAGGTCTCTGTCCCCATCAGTCCAGCTTCTGGCCATCAGGGGTACAATGCCAGCAGCTTACTAGTTGACAGTCATGGCTGTCCACAGCCACTCAGAGACATGACACTCTACCCTTAAGCGTCCACCTATCCTAGGCCCTGCCCACCTGGACTGGAATCCTTGAAAGAGAGGAAGTGGGCTCACCCAGGAGACAGTGACCTTTACTGACGACGCTACTGGTGTTTGACTGGTGTCAGCCAGCCTGACCACCCGGCAGCATGCCTGGGGGTGGGGGTGGGGGTAGGCAACACCGCGGTGGGTGTCAGCAGATCTGGGTTCCCTGGTCCTAACCTTGCCACCGGCCATCTCTGTGTCCTGGTACTAGTAATTTTTTCCCTGGACCCTTTCCAGGGTGCAGTAGCCCTGTATGTCACCGATGCTGGCCTCAGGCCTCTGTTCCGGTCCCCGGCCCTTGCCTTACCTTCTGTGTTGATGGGTTACCCCCTGTGGCCTGCCTCCTCTGAAATCTTCACTAAACATCCCTGGGCCACCATGGCAGATGACAACAGTGCCCCGCCCTTGAGCCCTGACGGCATCTACTCATGCTGTTTGCCTCACCTCAGGCCTCACCCTGGAGCCTGGGTCGTACTTGGTCAATGAGCCGGGAAGGCCAGACATGCCAGGGGAGTTAATGCCCCCAGAAGCAGCTTCCAGTCAGTAATGGACAAGAGCTGATGGGTAAACCTCAGCTCTGTACCCCTCAGGTGGACAGGGAAGCGGCTCCACCTCCATCGTCCAAAGCTGCCTACCCAGCGAGTCTGAGTTCTAGCTGCCCATTAACATCCTCTGTGTTGGCTACTCTCTCTCCCTTGTGCCATTTCCCCATTCCCACCAGTGCTTGCTGGGACCATCTCCCAATAATCTACTTGCACTCAAGTCCTGACTCAGGACTTCTGGGAACTGCACCAAGACAGGCACCGGCTGCTCGGACCAGGCCCTGTGCTGTGCAGGCCCCCTACACCCAGCCTTTTCTTCCTTTTCCTTGCCGTCTAACCCGCACCCCCAACCCCAACTCCCACCCACAAAAAGAGCCCGGTGAGACATCTTACAACCACAGAAATGCACGGAGATGTTTCTGTGCTCCCTCCGCCCCTGGAGCCCTTCTTTCTCTCCAGCACCCAGGGGTAATTCAGTGAATGGGTGCACCCCCAGATGTCCCGCACTGTAACCTGTGCTACCTGCCCAGCTGGACCCTCCAGCTTCCGTGGCCATGGCCTGCACTACAAGATTGCTCTGTCTTTTCCTCCTCCACCTCAGCCTATCCCCCATCCGTGGAGCTCTGCTCTCCAAGAACTGTCCTTAGAACGAGTGAACACGCTCAAACTTAGGACGCACTTAGAACACACAGATCAACACCTAACTCCTCCCTGCTGCGGTGACTGAGTGATGACAAGGCCTCCAGGGGAGGCAGTGAATTCCTAATGAAGGGCCTAGGGGATGAGAGGAAGTGGCCAAGCTGGAGAAAACTCTGTGCCTGCCCCCTCCAGCAGAGCCTGCCCATGGCTGCCTTCAGGCCTCCAAACTGGCAGGCAAGGCCATCTCTGCATAGTGACACTACCTCTGTGGCCGTAGACACCAGTTCCAGGGAGCACCTCTCATTCCAAGTCCTTATTTCAGAGACAAGGAGGGTACATCCCTAGAGGAAAGGGACTTTCCCAAGGTGTCCCGTGAATTGGCACTTGAAGGTCCCTGAAGCAGGAGAGCAGTCGAGGTGTTCTGCTTGCTCTACCTTTTCTATTATAACTACCTGGCAGTCTAAGCTCTTTATTATTAGTGAGGGAAAGGACAGTCAATCTCCCACCTGATAACAACAGGATGAAAATTTTAACATGTGATATCAATCCTCAGTCTCACCCAGAGGCTCTGCATAGCTTTGTACTGATTTCAGGTAGAAACTCATGGCCCAAGAGTCACCAAACACTGGCAGGTCCGGGACTGGTCATGTCAAAAGTCTTCTTTAAAAAAAAAAAAATCTTATTTAAATTCAACAGGTAATAGAATGAAAAGGCTTACAGAGTTCTAGGGGAAAAAATACTTCTAGATACTCTTGTTCTATGCCCATCACCCTCCCACCCCTCCCCAGGCAGCCCAAACCTCCTGGACATTAGTTAGCAAAGGCTGAGAGAAGAGTCCATCAATGCTTCACTCGGGTCCCAGGCCACCAGGGAGCACTCTTTGCCATTTTCCATCCAAGCTTCCTTCTAGCAGTGTTGACAGTCAGTGGAGTAAGAGAGACAATGTGACCTCATGGGATATGATTTGTTATTTACACTGACTTCCACCAGAGTAGGCAAGAGAAGTAAAACAAAAGTATGTGGGGTTCCAACAGCCCTTGAGTGCCCAAGTGCATCCTGACCCTTTTATGTATAATATGAATCGTTTCTCATAAAATTGCATTCTTTGCCTGCAGCCAAAATACTTCCCTAACTCCTCTGCAGACCTTCCTCAAAGGTGGAGCTAACTAGATCAGTTCTGTTCATCCTGTGCTAATCTAATGTATTTAATTTGCATGTGGCTTTTCCTCATTGCAATGTCATTCTCATGAGACGTCAGCCCCACTGTCTGGACAGTCAGGATGGTGGGTTTGCAGTTCCGCCTTCACCGAAACCTTACCTTAGTCAAACTCTCTGTCTTCCTTGCTCATCCTGTGTTTGTGAGCATATGAATGCAAAGACTCTGCAGTTTCCACATCCACCAATTTCCCCCACCCTGTATCTATTTCTCAGCAATATCTTAGTGACCTGTACAGTGTCCCTGACTTAAGGGATATCACAGATTCTTTTCTATTTACAACCCCTAAGATATTTCTTTCCACCAATACAATGTGTTCTCCCTCTGATCAATATTGCCTAATTCATAGACATATCCTGGAAAAGGTTTCAAAATACACACAAACACAAATTCTAAGAGCATCCTGGAAAAAATAATCAACTCATGACTTTTTTCTGTAAATATTCCAGAAGATACTATAGCAGTAGTTAGAGACTATTGAGGATAGAAGATTACGGTAAAGGATTTTTGTACGCTGCCTCGGTATTTTTCACATATGAAGGCAAGAGGAAGACATTCTCAGATATACAGGTGTTCAAATACATATGACATTTTCCTGCTTATTATTTTCAAAATTGTACTTTATCATACTCCACCCCATTGATAAATGAATCAAAATAAATAACTCAGAAAAAGAAAATGTATCATAAAAGAATGGGCCATGAGATGCCAAATGAGTTAACTACAGAGTTAAGTATATATAATTAGAGTAATATATTAAAAATCACTAATAATAAGGAAGAAAAAGAGGGAGATGAAGGAAGAAAGGAAGGAAGGGAGGAAGAAAGGAAAGAAGGAAGGAAGGAAGGAAGGGAGGAAGGGGAAAACTTGGCCGATGGAAGTGAAGATGAAAAAATAATACAAATAAAAGAAAAGCGCAAAGCAAGGAAACATTAATAACAGAAATAATGAAAACAATTAGAGAAAGTTAAAAGAATAATTTCCCAATGAAAAGGCAAAGATTCCCCAATTGACTAAAAAAAAACCAAACCAAAACAAACAAACAAAAAACCTGACTATGTACTATCTGCATTAAATGTTGGCTGGTGAATGTTTTTTCCTCAAGCTCTAATCTTAGAGGTTTAATCTTAGATGAACTTCTCTTCTGATTCTTTATGCTCACGTCACCTCATCCAGGCCCAGAGTTTCAAGTGCCACCCAAGTGTTGTGACTGTCACATGTAAAGCTCCTACTTAGACCTCTGCTCTGATATTCAGGCCCATAAGTCCAATTTCCTGCTTGGTACTTGTACTTGAGTGTCTCACAGGTAACTCAAACTCACAATGTCTGAATCTAAACTCATGGTCGTTTCCCAACCTCCTGCCAAAACAAAGACAAATCGCATCTCAACCAGCATTTATAGCTCAGTGATTGGATATTACCATCAGTGATGGATCTCACCATCCATCCATTTACACAAGCCAAACGTCAGGGAGCTATCTTCATCACTTTCCCCTGTAGTTACCCATTCCAATCTATCACCAAATCTCTTCAGCTCTACGTCCTATATGTGTCTCAAACCCAGCCTCTTCTCTCCATCTCCACTGCAACCGCTCTAATTTAAGGTATGGCTCCTTCTCAACTGGACTCTCGTAACCACATCCTAACCAATATCCCCGTGTCCCCCCTTGCTCCCCCGGAATCTGTTTTCCACCCAGATATCAAACTGATTTCTATTCAAAATGCAATTGGTGACTGTGTCATTCAATGTACAGGTAAAGGTTTAACAACAGGCTCTCGAGGGGAAAAGCCCTGATAGGTAGCATTTGCCATCCATGGTGCAAATACTACCACCATGGGTGATTTCAGACCAGTTCAATGATGTCACTAAACACAGAGTTGGAAGAGATGTGCGCAGCTCTGCTGTTATGTGCAAAGGTCTGCAGCACATCGCTGGCTTGTAAACCCTCTGCTTAAATCCCTGTAATGATTTATCATTGCTTCGAGAATAAAGGCTCAAATCCTCAGCAGGGCCTAAAAGGTGCTGCATGGTCTGATCCCACTGACCACACCGTATTCTCCTGGTTCTCTGCACCTGGCCCCACTTGGGCAGCAAGCTCCTTTCTGCTACAAGCCCATCCCAGTGCCCCCCGCCCCAATCTGGTTAAGAAACACATCCTTTAGAGCTGAGCTTAAATGTCTCTTTCTCAGGAAAGTCTTCCCTGAGCAATCCCCCAAACTAAATGAAGTCATTCCATTATAAACTTTTGTAGCACTTAGTAGCTCATCCTACCATATACCATAACACATATACCACCATTGTAATTTTACATATACTTAGGAAATTATTGATTAATGGTCTATCTTTCATACTGTACTTTAATTTCTATGAGGGTCAGCACCATATTTGTTTTATGATCACCATCATATTCCCCAGTGCCTAACACTCGGTACATAGAAAGTACTCAGCACATTTTTGATGAGTAAGAGAATGAAAAGATATACACTTAAAATCGAATGGCACGAGGATGGTAAAGGAAAAAGATCTATTAGTCAAACACACACACATACACACAAAAGCAAAGGTAGCAATTTTAGAGGCAAAGTATAATTCAAGATAAAAACATTAAATGAGAAGAAAGAAGGTTATAAAATCCATAAAGAATATGCAGTGGTCAAGGAGCTTTATGTACCAAATAACATCAGTTGTTACTCTCAGGAATCAAAGGAAAAAGAAGAGCACAGTTGTAATGTGAGGCTTTTATGTACCAACAGAACTGAACAGAAAGGCCAGAAACAACTCTTAGGACCCAGGATGCTAAAATAAAGACAGTATTTCAGAACTGTGAGAAAGGATGGATTATTTTCAACTGCTGCTGGGACAAGTTGTGTGTGTGTGTGTGTGTGTGTGTGTGTGTGTGTTTTAAAAAAGGGACTGTTCCATGATCCCAGTTGGATAAAATGGCTCTTCTAAAGTGCTTGTCCCAAAACACCCTGATAGGACATTAATAATCATAACAGGAAAAAGGTTCTGTAATCAAATAAGCCTGGAAAGCCCTGTGATAAGCCAAGGTAAGCAGATTTCTTCATTGCAAATTTTTCAAAATCTTTGTTGCTACTGTGCACTAGATCATTTCAGGAGAGAACTACAGCACATACTGTTCCCAGAGTTACTTGACCACAGAATATTTCATGAGATGGATGTCTTATATTCTGCAGAAATCGCTTGGGAAAGGTGGTTTCCAAAGTAAATAAAATCATAAAAGACCTCAAATTCATACACACAGATATGTATATGCTTTTATCCAGGTGAGTGAGACTTTCCAAAAAAGGAAGACACAATTAGGAATATGGTTGATATATTTGATGACATAAAATCTTTAGGCTTCTGAATATCACAAAGCAAATGAAAAAGTGTGTGTGGGGGGAAAGTAGATGGAGTTAGGAATGACTTGGCTATATAAGGAACTCTTAGTAATCAGTAAAAAAGATTACCATCCATATAGAAATGTTGATGAAGAACGTTAGTGGAGAATGTATACACACACACACACACACACACACACACACACACACACACACACACACCCTACATTCACCGTCATCCACCAAATATGCATGATAACTAAATATTAGAAAGATGCTTAACCTCACTAATAATCAAAGTAAGGCAAATTAAAATAGTAGCACAATATACTTTTTGGCTAATAAATTGGCCATTTTTAATAATAAAATTTGGTTTAAGCAGGATGGAGTGAAATGAGAATTATCAAATACAGCCAATGGGAATATAAAATGGTACCACCTCTCCCTCCAGTAATTTGGCAGTGTCTATTTATCAAGGCTCTTTAGGCAATTTATCTCAAAGGGAAAAAAAATCAGAGATTGCCTGAAGATTTATGTACAGGGATGTTTACTGTAGTCTTGTTTATAATAGCAGAAATATTGGAAGCTGCCCAAATGTCAAGCAGTGATTGGTTAAAGAAATTATAGTATGCCTTGCATGATGAGATATTATGCAGTCTTTAAAAATTATGGCTTGTAGAAATATTCACAAAAAGAATATTAAGTTGAAAAGCGTGATGTAAAACTATGCCCAGATTCCATTTTATAAAAATACATATGTATGCTTATGTAACTGGAAGAGACTAGGGTGAAATGTAGTAAATTGTTGAGTTATTCTCTCTGAAATATATTCCACTCATTTTTCTAACCATCCCCCATCTCTCCACATCTAATCCGTCAAGCCTTATCGACTCTACTTCCAAAGCATACCCTGAGTCTTGTCAACTTTTTCCATCCTCACTACTGCCAACACTCATCACAACCACTTTCATCTTAAACCTTGAGAAACAGAAGCCTCTCATTGGTCTCCCTCCCTTGCCTTTTGCCATTACAAGCCAACCTCTGCGCAATAACCAGAGTAATCTGTTTTCAGTGTAAACCAGATCACATGACCTCCTGATTAAAAGCTTGAGAGCTTTCCCGTCACACCTTGAATGAAATCCAAAGATCTTTCTTTGGCTAGGGCCCTGAGACCCCTGCTGATCCCGGCTGGGATCCAGGCCACTCACCCCTCCCACTGTGCTGTGTGGCCTTTCGGTCCTGTCTCTTGCCCTCACATGCCCCACTTGGGCCTGGCACTAGCTCTCTCCCTGCCTGGAATGCTTCCCCTGCCCTTTATTTACCTAGCCAGTTCCCTCCAGTCGAGTTCCCTCCTTCCTCTGAGAGGCCTCCTGATCAAATCAGTGTATTTTAATTCTCTGCATAGCACTCATTACCATCCGATTTTTTTTCTTATGTGTCTATTTCTTTGTGTATTGTCTAAACTTTCCCCACTAGAATATAAACTCTGTCACAGACTGCTCTATATACTTAGAACCCTGACTTAATAGGAAATAAATGCTGAGTGCATGAGCTAGAAAATTAAAACAAAAATGTTTCATCAAAACATTAACAGGCTCCTTGACCACCAATCTTTAAAAAATAAGATACTCTGAAAAATTTGCGGGCTTGGAGGGGTGTCCCACCCTGGCGCGGATGCCCCCATTGCCAGAGAGGGGGTAATCCCTCCCGTCTCCAACTTCCCAGACCAGAAAACGATATTAACGTGGATGGGCAGGTGAAATGGATTTGCGGTGTCCCTCGCTTCAGAAACAAATAGCACTATTAGGTTTTTGCAGGTCTCTGGGGAACTCACCCAGGTTTAGGTGAATTCCAATGAGCTCCCCTTTTAAACATGCAAGCTCTAAAAGCTCTGGCTTTTAGATCACTGAAAGAGAGCAGCTTAGATATTGATTTGCCTCACAACTCCAGGAATTTCCCTTTCCCAGCGTGACAGCCTGAGAAATCAGAAGTAGAGAGCTCAGTGGAGCCAGGGGACCTTTAATGAAACGGGACCCAGGCAGCATTCTCCCTCCTTGTAAGCCATTCCTTAGGACTGCTAGGAAGAGCTGGGCCGTGACCTCACACCGCGAGGCCCAAGAGCATATCAGAGAGTTGTCAGATTTAGTGTTTGTGGTCTTGACTGTACTGTAAAGGCCCTCACAGGACAGTGATTTGTCATGCTGCTGTGGAATAAACTTGAATCGAGTGCGACTTAAGGGCTGCTGTGGGAAAATAGATCACATAGCTAGTGAGTGGGCCTAGTCAGCCACAGCCACACGGCACCCATCTCACAGTGGCCTCCCCTTAACACTGGAATTCAAGGTCTCTAAGAGGCAGAACTCTGCCTGTTTTGTTCACTGCTGAATCCCTGGTGCCGAAATTGGCACATGCACGAAGCAGAGGCTTAAAATTGATGTCGAATGAGTTAATAAATGAGTGATAACATTTGTCCCGACTTACTGAGCCCTCACTGTGTGCCTCACCCGGCTCAATTCATCCAGCAACTTGAACTCTAAGTCCTCACGCCCACAAGGCGGGTTTTGCAGAAGAGAACCTGAGAAATTAAGGGCCGCACACCTCATGCAGCATGTGTCAATTTGAAAGTTAGTTTGTTTTCTTTGTAAGGATGTTGTCTGGTCCTCATAGTGTTGAGCAGATATTGTGTGAGAGGCAGGAATGTCCAGGTGAGGAGAACCTCTCTCGACTAGCTAACATGGTGAGAGAGGCAGTGTGATGTAAAAACAAAAACAAAAACCAAAAAAAACCCCACTGGGAAGGGAGTTGTCATATCTGGATTCAAATTCCACCTCCTTCACAAACCAGTATGAACTGGGACAAATCTCAACCTCTCTGAGCCTCAGTTTCCTCATGTGATTAAAAAAACAAACAAAAACCAATGATAATGAAACCACCCTTGCCCAGTTCATACGGGGTTTAGTGAGGTGCCAATGAGAGAAAAGATGTGGTTGGGTAATTATGAAACCCTCTCTTGGGTTGAATTATTTGAGTTAACTGAGGTGAGCCCATCAGTGTTTGGCCAGCTTCATGGGGCTTTGGTATCCAGTCTTGGGAAGATTTTGCATATAACTGAGTTACTCCAGATAAAATGTTGCCAAGAGTCTTGTACTCAGTCTATACTAGTATTACTATTATATTACTGGAAAAGTCCCCAAGGTCTCCTGCTGGGCACTGAACACAAGTTTTGTCTATACTCAGGGTGGCCGATGAGTTTCACCTTGTGTGGTATTCAGGTTATTGACAGTGGTGTAACCAATTACCCCCAAACAGCAGCCTAAAACAGCAGCCTTTGTATTATAGCTCACGCTTGTGTGAGGAATCTGGACACGGTTCAGCTGGGTGAGTCTTCTGCTTCAGGTGGCAACATTGACGGGAGTTGCTCGGTGGTGTTCAGCTGCCAGCGGGGCTATACCTGAAGGTCCTAGCCAGTGTCTCTCGCATGTCTGACACCTTGGCAGGGTCAGCTGGGAGGCTCCCCCACATGTGGCCTTAGAGCATTTCCACCTGGTCTGTCCTACAGGATAATCGTACCTCTTATATGGTGGCCCAAGGTTCTAAGACTGAGTGTTTCAAGGTGTCCCTGTGGAAGATGCAAGACTTCTGACCTCAGTAGGCCCAGTTATGTCTGTCACATTCTATTGGTCAAGCAAGTCACTAAGGCCACACCAGATTCAGGGGGGAGGCAATTGGACTGTGCCTCACAGAGGCATCAGAGAATTTGCTGCCATCTTAATCACAAGTGGTAACTGATCTCTGGGTAGCATCTGCCAGGGTAGCAGTGTGAGAGATAAATGAGAAGGCCACACCTGGGCTCAGTGGGAAAGAATGGGGCGATGCCCATTGTCTGCTGTGGGAGTGGGAGCATGAGTGCCCCATATTTGCCATCCCTGACTTAGAACTTGCCCCCTCAGATTGCACACCACCCCCTCTCCCGATGGCTTTGTTCTCATCCCATCAACGGTTCATTCTGATTGCATTTAACTGTTGTCTACCAGAGACTTGTATCGTTCACCACCACTGTGCAGGAATAGTGGGGCCTCATATCTGCACTGGGGACTCATGTCTTTATCAGGTGCCCTTGTCCATGAAGCCATTTCTAGAGACTTTGCTGACCACTCTCTATAGCTTTGCCAAGTCAAACTTAAGCAAGGCCAACCAGGCATATCTACATCCAATTATGGATGTGACCCTCAATAAATAGTAAAAAACATTAATGCTTGTGTTACCTCTAATGCTGCAAAGTGGGCTTATATTGAAATGCATATCAGGAGTGGAAGGAAGAAAGGAAGGAAGAAGGGAGAGAGGGAGGAAGGGAAGGAAGAAGCAAGCTAACCTGCTTATTATTTTGGAGAGCCATATTTCTCTTTTTTGTTCTGCAGACTAAGATTCTGATGTAATACATTTGGCTAAAGCGACACACACGGTGAGTTAAGGCATGTCTGAACAGTTATTCCTTCACTTCTTCCACTAGTCCATGAATACCTCTGTAACCAAACCAGTAAGGGCTCTGGCTTGTCCATTCCTCAGGTCCTGTTGAGATGACAGTGATGAACTGGAAACTTTAGATTCATTTCCATGGCAACAAACAGCACTGTCCTAGGGCCACTCCCCTAAACCTTTGCAAGTGCCACTTTCCCATTAAGTCCAACCCCTGGGAGATAGCAGAGTGCATGCAGGAGCAGCAAGACCCCGCCTACAGGGTCACGGGGTGCTGGAGAGGACAAAGCTTCAGACGAAGGATGTCTGGCTCCACGTACACACAGACAGCAGGTGAAACAAAAACAATTAACTAAGTTGGTTTTTCTCCAGTTGTTTCTTATGAAGTTTTCCCCCAGTGTGAAAATCTCACTTCCAATTTATGTTCCTCACCCAGGCAACTTTATATCTAGTTTGGAAATTGCCTGGTTGAGGAAAAATTACACCTCTCATTTCCCAAGTGATTCGTGTATCTTGTGGCCATCCGATCTTTCTCAAGTACTAATTATGAGCATTTATTTACAGTGCACATCTCATGCTGATGGCATGCAGTGTGTGTCTGTAACCCATGACTTGCCATTAATCAATAATCAGAGATCCTAAAACAAGGGCGGGTGAACTATGGGTCAGACCTAACTAGCCCAAAATAGGAAAGTAGGGACTTCATCTTCTAATTGGGTTACATCATGGTGTGGAGTGCGCCCATGGATTCCAGGAAGTCACTGAGGGTCCGTGACCTCATGCGGCGAGTGGATGCCCCACAGGGAATGTATTCCTAAGCTTATCGTGCTCTGTGCTCCTTCCTGGAGCACAGAAACCCATAGCACAGTGAAGCTCAGTGGCCTACAATGTCTTTAAGCTCAGGAGCCTGGAGAGCTACACTCAAAGCACAGGCCTAACTTTGAGCACGGCAGGCTCTGGAAGAACAATGAACATGGACTTAACCCCGATCCTTCACATCTTCTGTTGGCTTGACTGTTGTCACAGCTACACTGTTTCTTCCCGTGTCCCCTGGGTGGTGGCCATGAGCACAAGATCTTGTCCCAGGAAGTCCTGGGGCAAAAATCCTCCTTCTGCCTGTCTTCTCACCTCTAACATGGGAATACTAGAACCTACATCGTGAGATTGTTGTGAAGCTGAAGTGAGTCCATCCCCAGAGCCTGGCACATAG
>NW_017731416.1:2662383-2667458 GCF_001890085.2 Hipposideros armiger
GACAGCCTCCACTACCCATCAGGCTTCCTTACAAAACACAAATTCAAAGGTAATTATTAAGGATTTCAAGACAATAACCCCAGAGCATTAAACCCTAAGTACAGGGTCTCTCTCAGTGTGGGGGACTTTGTATTGCTGTGCCAGTCCCATGCCTGTGAAGCCAGCCATGTCTGTAGTGACAGAACACAGGGCCAGCCAGGGTTGCTCTGTGACCCTCTCTGGCTTTAGAAGCACCTCTGATGCGGGAGCAACTCTGAGTCGCTACAGGTTCAGTCACAGGTTCCTGTCTTCTCCCTGCTGCTGCTGCTGTGGTGGCATCGTCATACGACATCATTGGATTCTAGCAGGGAGTCTGCACAGGAGCCAGAGCCCCACCATTCCCCATCCCTGCCCCCCCGAACCTAGAGCCCCTCCACCCAACCTGTACAGGTGGGAAGCCCTGGATTACTGGATAAGATCTGAGAGGGATATAAAAGATTTCTTAAATTTTCACTTGTGATTATTTAACTTTAAGTGTTGTCTTGGGGGGGAAAAAAGTAAAAACCTGAGTATGCATTTTTTGATTGAAATATAATTTACATGCAATGAAATGCATAGATCTTTGTCAATGATTTTTGACAAATGTATATACACCACCATGCAAATCAAGACATAAAACATTCTATCACTCTAGGAAATACTCTCAGGTCCCTCTCCAGTCAACCATACCCCATACACATGCAACCGCTGTTCCTATCTATCACCATAGATTAGTTTTAGCTATTCTTGAACTTCATGTGAGGGAATTATATACTACACAGGAAAGAATCTTTTGTGTCTGGCATCTTTCACTCAACACCGCATTTCTGGGTTTTCTCTGTGTGGTTGGTAAATCGGTTCCTTTTTATTGCTGAGTGGTACTTCATTGTATGACTCTATCACAGTTTGTTAGTCATTCCTGTCAATGCACATTCGGTTTTCCACTTGGGGACTATTATGAATGAAGCACCTATGAATATTTTTGTACATGTCCTTTAGTGGGCATAGGCTTTCGTTTCGCTTGGATAAATCCTGTGGATGGCAAATAAACACATAAAAACATCATTAGTTGTTAGGAAATACAGATTAAAACCACAGTGAGGGCTGGCCGAGTGGCACGTTGGTTAAGAGCTGGCTTGGGACGCCAGAGGGCCCCGGTTCNCCTGTCTTCTCACCTCTAACATGGGAATACTAGAACCTACATCGTGAGATTGTTGTGAAGCTGAAGTGAGTCCATCCCCAGAGCCTGGCACATAGTAAGGGGCCAGCCCACTTCAGTGGCCCCAATGTCGCCATCCGCGCCATCGTCTGAGTTGAGTTCAGGGGCAGCCCCCTGGTGTCAGTGACTCGACTGGTTGTTGTCTGTGCTCTGTAGCTGTAGAATGATGCCCAGGGAGGTTATGTGACTGGTCCCAAGCCACACAGCTGGGAAAAGCAGAAGCATGATTGTAGTCCAGGGCTGGCTGACTCTCCCCTGGTGACATTGCTGGCATCTCCTGGAGGAGACGGTGTGAGCTGGTCTTTAAGAGGGAACACTCGGGTATCTTCAGATGTGATAAAACTGAACTTCGCCCAGGCCTTCAGGCATCTGAGAGACAGAACTCTGAGAGCATGACAAGACATGCTGAGATCAAGAAGTCATGTTAGAACTTGAAGTCTCAGCTTGCTTGCTTCTTCCAAACTTATGCTGACTTTTGGGAGGGGGAGACAGGTTAGCCTGGCTTTGGTGCTTGCCTTGTGGTGGCAGTGGTGTTTGTTAAGGTAGAGAAGGGACCTGGGGGTTCTCTGGATGTGTTGTTAAAGCAGGGATTGGAGGTTGTCCGCCTGGGGGCTGGGGAGCAGCAGGTCTGATCCTCATGCCCTTTGTCCTGGAGCAAGTGTTGCCGTTTGTTGGTGGAGCCACAGCCCTGTTCCTCAGTGCCACCATTGACTTCAGCACATGGCCAGATGCACTGAGGAGGGCCCCTTGTCCTGGCCTGTCCCAGCCTTTATGTACACAGCAAGTGCTATGTGGTGAAAAGGTTTATATTCAGTCATTTCTGTCTTCTTCCTGCCTTCTGCAGGATCCCATGGCCTCCGTCATGAGTCCTTTGGATGGACTCATTTTTAGAGGGGAAGAAAATGCACTGTGTCTCTGACCACCTTTGTCATTACCATCATCACACCCTCCCTCACTGCCATGGGCCACCCCCATTGCATCTCCACCGTCACCCTGCCACTGCTCAATTCACTCCACCACCACCTTCACTTCATCACTGCCACTGCCCCACCCCATTCCACTCCCCACTCAGTGTCTCCCTTCTCCTCTCCCTCTCCCCTCCATCACCATCACCACCACCAGCACAGCCACCACCACCCCGTCACACAGTCCCTTGTAAGCTCCTATTTGCATGTGGCAGGGACTTAGTTCCTCATGTTGCAGCAGAATCAGATAGCACCCCTGCTCTAGGTTCTAGGATAGGTGTGTGCAGGGTCTCTGCGGGGACCACCACAGGGGTGTGGGGGTAACTGAGGGAGCAGGGCAGGGAGGAAACTGTGCACACTGCAAGCAGGCGAGCCAGAGGCACCGCCTGAGTGGTCTCAGGGCTGAAGTTTCTGCTGACAGAAATGAACACAGGATCAGGGCCCCTACCTCCGTCAAGGTGAGCAATGCTGAGTCGTCAGACAGGAATGGAGGCGCCAGTCAGGAAACAAATCGCCCATTAATTTGTGCAGTTTGAGAACAAAGCCAGTGTGCCAGCTCCAACCTGTTGGGTCAGAATTACCAGGGGACCTTTTCTTTCCCCTTCATTGTCCTCAAATAGCAACTGTACAAAAGAAACTTCAAAACTGGAGCTAGGCAGTGGGGGAGCCCGTGCAGCTCTGGTCTGTCCCGTGTTCATTTAGGGTCCTGCTCTCAGAGTGCCAGACTAGGAACCTCATGCACTAGCACAATCTCCTCGGTCCCCGGGGACACTTGAGAGTGTTGCTGAGCTATAACAACTATAACACAGAAAAGTAAAAGAAAAAATGTCTGGCAAGAGTTTTTTATAAAGTAGCCTGAATGACCTAATTAAACACAGATTTTCCAATGCAGCAGTAGAGTTGTTAAATTTTACAAATTTCCACACTTGAGAATTGTCTAAGAATAATTTTTTTAAGCATAACACTGTTTTCTGCTTTGTCTACACTCACTCCCTGGGTGAGGTCACCTAGTCCCATGACTTTAAAATCTTGCAAATTTCTGTTTCCAGTCCACACCTTGTCCCTGAACTCCAGGTTTACAAAGCCAGCTGCCCCTCGACTTTCCCCATGTGGACACTTAACAGACATCTCAATCTTAATGTAGTGGGAACAAATCTCTTAATTTTGCACTCAGATCTGGCCATCCCGGATTCTCCCAATCTCAGTGAATAAGAAGCATCTCATTGTTGACCCCTGTCTTTCACCCCCTACATCATGGGCTGTATCAGCAAGCCCTGTCAAAAATAGCACATAGGGCCGGCCGAGTGGCGCGATGGTTAAGAACTGGCTTGGGATGCCAGAGGGCCCTGGTTTGGATCCCACATATGAGGGCCAGTGACACTGCCCTCTGCAGCTAAGATGGTGAATGGCAGCTCGACCTGGGTCTGGGCTGCCGTGAGTTGCCGGCGACGGCGTAGGCTGCAGTCCCTGCTGCAGTGGGTTGCCATGGGCTACCGTGTGCCCCACCCCGCCTCCTGCCCTCTTCTTCAGCCACTTTCCTCTCGTCTCCTTCATTCCAGCCACCCTTCCTGCTCTTCATTGAAAACACTAGAGTTGCTCCCAATGCAAAGAGTTGGCACTTGATCTGTCCTCACATCCTCTGTGACTTGTTCCTTCACTTCACACAAGTCCCTACTGAAAGGCCACCTCCTCCAAGAAGCCTTCCCTGAGAAACTTATCTAAATCGCCCTCACTCCTTCATTCCTTGTCCCCTTTCTCCGCTTCTTCACAGCACTGATCTCTTCCTGTCTGTCTCTTCCACTCCAATTCAAGCTCCAGAAGGGCAGGAATTCTTGTATATTCTGGTCACCGCTGTATCTCCAGTATGTAGAATAGGGCCTGGTATTTGAACAAATGACTGAGAGAATGAATGAATGAGACAAATGCCTACCCCAGCTTGCTGTCCCCTCCTCCCCAGCTGTGTGTCTTACGAGCTGTCGTTCAAGGCGGCCAGAAAGGTTTCCTTGTGATCCTCCCCAGAGCAGCACTTAGGGATCATTGCTGAAGAAAACCTGTCAGATGTCGGAAATAGCCCCACCTCCGGGGCCAACTGGCCATTATAGCCCACAGCCAGGGCCAGGGCCATCTGGTAGAAGGCATGCCAAGTGGGCAGATGAAGAGCTCGGCAAACGGGGAAACTAGGCATCCTGTGTGTGCAGCTGCCTGGCCTGGGGTTGTGCAAGAGGGAGGTGCAGAGAGCAGCAGGGCAGTCTAGGCCTGGCTATAGAATGTGTAAGGCCTGCAGCAAAATGAAAATGTAGAACCCCAGACAGGGGTGCGGAAGTCAGTGTCACCCTCCATGGGCTCACTACCCGCAGCCCACTGTAGATGGGACCCTCCCCCCCCACCAGGGGCTTGCTGCCTCTGCACCAGGAGGCATTCAAAACCTGACTTGAAGATGAGTAAGGGGCCCCCATCTCTCACACCCTGGTGCTGCCAGCCTGGGACAGGGGCAGCGGCCATGGTGCTCCAGATGCCTGGCAGTGTTGGTCCAGACATTACCCTGCCCACACCCCCACCCAGTCCCCTGCCAGGGGTGGAGGGCAATGACAGAATGCAGACCCCTCCCCCAACACGACCCCTTCACTGCCTAAGGTGGAGAAGTGGCAGCAGGGGGAATAGGGGGCAGCCGCCCAGGGCACCAGGGTGGAAAGCAGGCCTCAGAGAGCCATTCTAGGGAGCTGAGGACGTGGCATGAGTCAGGACTGCTCAGGAGCCTAGTCTCCAAGCCCAGGGACAGACAGCCTCCACTACCCATCAGGCTTCCTTACAAAACACAAATTCAAAGGTAATTATTAAGGATTTCAAGACAATAACCCCAGAGCATTAAACCC